>NC_142517.1:185266500-185573083 GCF_057876585.1 Rhinolophus sinicus | reverse complement strand
ACTAGGTAAAAGAATGTTGGTGGAAAAGATATATTCACATATATTATCCGATAGATTACTTGATAATTACAAAGGGGAAAAGATAACAAATCCAGCAGCTACTGTATTAACCAAGTGATCAAAGTAAAGATCACCCATATTGGGACGTTCTGTATTGTGTGCCTCCAGATACAATACACTGAGAAGAACACAACACCTCTGCAGTATTACTGCCAAAATTGTTTAAACTCAATCTAATCATGAAAAAACCAATTAGACAAATCCATATTGGTATCCCTCTGCAAAACAACTGACCTTTAAAACTGGCCTTTGATTCCTCAAGAATAAATTCTTTGTAAGACTGAAGTTTTTAAAAACGGGAAGTAGAAAGCAAAAATTATAAGACGACTATTAATATGGTAGGCATAGATAAGCAAACTGAAGTTTAGAAAGAGGAAGCAACTTGCTCAAGGTTATTCTTTAACCCTCTTCCTCACATCCATTCTCCACCTGGGAGACAGACCCCAGTGGATGACGGTTTCCTAGAAGGTTGGCTTCTGGGAGGGATCAGCTGATAGGGGCACTAGCAGAACATTAAAGGGCACAAGGACAGAGATCAGGGTATTTCTTCCCTGGTCTCTCCCAGATTCAGGGCCCTGTTTCTAGCAGTACCAGTAGCCCTGCACAACTACAGCTCTTGTTTGATGGCCCCTACCTCTCTTCTATGATGCTAGTTCTCACTATTTTCTTTCCCTAGTCCTTTTAGTCCTGGGAATGGTATTAGCTTCCACTGTTGCTACCACCTGAGTTCATTAACATCTTCTGCCCCCTTCCCTCTTTAACACCTCTCAAAATATAGTCCTTTCATGAATCTCTTATTTGAACCTCATGTGTCCTGTGGAGTACTTGATTGGTCCAGTCCTACAGCTGGTAAGTGGCAAAAAACAAATTTAAATCCTGGTCTCATTCCCACCCAGTACTTATTTTTTTCTCTATTATCTCATGTGCAATAACATGTTGTATCACTTACAATTGTATCTATTACAGTCAATCATGTCTCCCCTATTTCAAATTCTACTTCCACAACACTCACCCTTTCACCCCACACATAGCATTTATAATAACTAGGACCTCTTTTGTATATAAGAGGTGATAGAGAATTTCTGGATTTTGATTTAGGTCTCAATTCTTTTTGTCTTGCACCTCATTTCCAGTTCTGGGGAAAGTGCCAATAAGGAAGGATTGATGCAATCAGAAGATAGACAGATACTAATGCACCCAGCACAGTGGTTAAGAGCATGGCTAGAGTCAGACAGACATGAGTTCAAGTCTTGGATCTACTGCTTACTAGATGTGATCTTAGATGAGGTTTTTGAATTTTTCTTATCGTCAGTTTCCTCATCTGTAAAATATGGCTAATTGTGGTAACTATCTTACAGGGTTAGTGTAATGATTCAATGAGACTATACCAATATAATATTGAAAATTGTGCATAGAATATACCGTGTTTCCCAAAAACTAAGACCTAGCCAGACAATCAGCTCTAATGCATCTTTTGGAGCAAAAATTAATATAAGACCGGGTCTTAATATAACATAACATAACATAACATAACATAACATAACATAACATAACATAACATAACATAACATAACATAATATAATACTGGGTCTTATATTAACTTTTGCTCCAAAAGATGCATTAGAGCTGATTGTCCGGCTACATCTTGTTTTGGGGGAAACAGGGTAGTATGTACTCAGTAAATTGTTAGCTTATATATTCAATACAGAGAAAACTATAGATTTCAAACTTCAGTTGTTATATAAACCTTTCTTTTATTATCATTTCTAGTGAATGAAAGGTACACTAGACTAAAAATCAGGTACTAAATATTCTAATACTCACATATGTATTGAATTTCAGCCGCTGTCAGTGTCTCCAAATAGCTTATTATTATTCAGACCAAGTCTGAAAACTCACACCTCTAGACACAGTATAAGAAGTATATATTGGGAGATCTCAGTTATTCAGTGGTTAAAAATTCAAATGTCTGAGGGTACCACAACCTTGAATATTTTTATTTCAGGGTAAGAAGGAAAAAGTCAATTTTTACTTTTACTACTCCAATTAAAAAAAAAAAAAAAAAAAAAGTTTGATGGTAAAGGAAATGAAAATAATTGGCTAAAATTAGGGCTTGGGGATTCACTGTGATTTTATTTTATCTTCCTATATCCTACTAGCTTGAGTAAACCCCAGACTGGTTTTGTAGTACTCTTCGTGGTTTCTGGATTTGAAAGATCTCTCCAGATTTGCATAATTCACAGTGATGCCTCTAATGAAGTGTCTTCGGTATTCCAGATGTGATCATGGTTTGAGTAGGGTAACTGAGTTGTTTTACTTAATTGTAGAACGCCTCTGAATTTGTGAAGCTCATTCTGAGCTTAATTGAACTTTTCAGTTTCTTTAAGCTTTATTATTTTTTTTTTTTGAAAACCCCTTCTACTATCCTTTCCCCAATGAGCACACACACAAAAAAAAATTTGTTGAAAGATTTGCACCTGGCATTGACTGTGGTACATACTGCAAAACATCCTTTGCTTGATGGTTTCAGATGTAATGGGAAGAATGAAAAGTCTAATATTTGCATAGCATGCAGTTTCAGGACATCCCATTACGTTGAGACAGTAATCATGCCTAATTAAGGTTATATACTCTGTGTTTTTGTGCTAATTAGCTCATCAAGTACAACTCCTTTCAGAATTCAGTTCAAAGGAAAAAGAAAATCATCTACCAAAGTAAGTGATTGCTGAAGAAGGATCTATCAATCATCTCACTTTGAAAGAGAGTTAAAGAGAAAGGAAATGATATGCAAAGTGACTGGAAAGAAATTTTAGCTTCGTTACCATTAAAGGGTGAAAATATGGGCTGGGCAAGAACTCAAATAAATGTACTAGGAAACTATAAGCTGCATCATGAAGTCAGGTAAAAATGGATGCTTCTGAGCTATGGACTTTCTGCCAGTCCCTTAGTGGGGAAATAGAATAGGCTCTTCCTGGCTTTTCAGTCTACATTGTCCCCTCGCTGGAGATGAAGTGGAAGGGATTGTCACGGAAGTAAGTTTTATTTGCTGGTCTGAATGACAAAATACAATGCAGAGGCTGCTTCAGTTGAGGGTTAATGCTCACCTATCAGAATTTTACTTATGTAGAGATGAAAACAAATAGTATTTTTGAATGAATCAATGACAAAGTCAACCGTGGTCACAGAGCAATTTGTAGGGTGATCAATGTTCTAATTGCCAAGCTCCTTACTTCACATGATAAACCCTTTTGAATATCTTATCCCTATTCATGGATAATGGTTTCTCATTATATGTCGTTAGGTTTTAGCCATTATCATCTCTGATTATCTCTCAATCTCCTTAGCTTTTCATACTAAAAGAAAAATTAAGGTTGGATTGTGTTTCAGTTTTAATCCTTCATCCATGTTGCAACATAGCCAGCCAGGAATAAATTTAGGGAAGCGACTTTATCAATAGACAAGAATAGATGTTTTCAAAATAGGTTACCCCTTTATTTTACATATTGGAAAACTGATGCTGAGAAGTTAATTGACTTGCCCAGGGTCACATATTTAGATTTTAATCCTCCATATTTAGATCTTTTTCCATCATCAAGGAGAAATGGACAGAGAGAGAAGGGTAAATGGACAGAAAGAGAAGGGTAAATAGTCCATTATTTGACCCCTGAGGCACCCCAGCTCACTTCACCTGACTGGTACATTCAGAGTGTACTGGCTTCCCATTTAGAACAAGTTGAAATAACTCAGTACAATCTCCATTTTACAAAAGAGGAGCCTCCACAACTCATTAATGTTTTCTTGCCTTAGTACAAGGAGGAGGAAACTTTGGAGAGTGGCTGAAAATTTTATTTAATGCTCAATCACCCACTCACCCGACTCCAAAATGTTGCTAGCTTTCTATAAGGAGTGATATTAGAAATGTCAAACATTTGATGGAACCCATTTCTCCCATGATATTTATGGCTGGTGTAATCTCAGCCTCAAGCACTCATTTCAGTTTCTTGGTTACAGAGACAATCACTGTTTTCATATTTTGAGCTGTTATTTCAAGTCCTGCTGCTATTGTAACATTTGAATGATTTCAGGTCATGACCCCCTTCACACCTCAAGTTCACAAGAAACTGTTATGTTCAAACCTTGAGCACAGAAAAGGAAAATTTTTACTCCTTTCCAGTGTGAGTGATCATAGCTGTGATAGTGGAGACAGGTGTGTTAGATGAGGAGGAGCACAGTGTGTTTGCACAGCCTGTGTAAGCATTAAACCCTTGAGCTAGAAGAAGTGTTAGTGAGTTCTGCTCTCCCACTTTATGGATCAGAAAGTAAAGGCCCAGGGAGGTGAAATGATCTACCCAAAATTATATGCACAGTCTATTGGTGGCAGTACCAAGATCAAAGCCCCCAAATCCTTTACTCTAGTTTAGTTCTCTTGTCACTATATGCCTTCATCATCATTCGCCATCTTCCCATGACCTGTTAAACTAACACGGTTTCTGGCTATAATTTCCTGCTAGTTTTCAATTTGAAATCCATCACTACCAAGTGGCCTGGGAGGACTTGGGTACTGACAAACACAAATCTGCAAATCAGATTTTATTTAAGTAAAAAAAAAAATTTATGTTCTCATAGCAGCACTAATCACAACACCCAAAAGATGGAAACAACCCAAGTGTCCATCAACTGATGAATAAACAAAATGCGGTCCATCCATACAATGCAATATTATTCAGCCATAAAAAGGAATGACGCGCTGATGCATCCTATAATGTGGATGAACCTCGAAAACGTTATGTGGAGTGCAAGAAGCCAGACACAAAAGATCACATATTGTATGATTCCATTTATATGAAATATCCAGAATAGGAGAATCCATAGAGACAGAGATCAAACCATTACTTGCCAGGAACTGGGAGTAGGAGTGAATGAAGAATGACTGATGGGTATAGAATTTCTTTTGGAGTGATGAAATTGTTCTTGAACTAGCTAGTGTGATGGTTGTACAATATTGTGAATGTACTAAATGCCACTAAATTGTACATTTTTAAATGCTTAAAATTGTAAACTTGATGTTATGTATACTTTACCCGCCGCCCCCACACACTCACACACATGAAATATATGGTCATGCTGAAGGATTCAGTTAGCATTCATCATCTTCAAAAGCATACCATTGGTCTTACAGTATGTATTGGCTATAGTTTTGGCTCTTCTCTAAATATAATCAGAACAAAATCTGTCGCCAAATTCACTTCTTTCCAAGTATGAAAAGAATGAACTGGTAAACATATCCTTAATGGCTGAGGCAAAAGAAGAAGATTCTGGTTATTTCTCATCACCTACAATTCTGACCACATATCACGCTGTACCATCACCAGCCAGAATCTGAGATATGGATCATTTGGCTCTGTTCTCCCCTGGGAACATATTTCTAACAGATTACTCAGTTATGGAGTAACTAAATGAGATGGAGGGAGGCCATGTCAAGAAACAGGCTCAGCGAACTGTATTATTCAAGCATGCTTTACAATGTAATTTAGAAGCAGCTGGTTACGTTTAGCAGCTCTCCATAGCAGGCCCCATTTAATGGATTATGCTCTAAAAAGATCATCTCTAGCCCAGTGCTTCATTCATGAGTAGGAAACTAAGTAATTGCACTTGCATAGTCACATCAGGGCCTGCCGAAGGCAATAAGAGTAGTGCACTATAACTAAAACTAAGCGTTTTTAGTTTTTGTTTGCCACGTGTACAGAGCTGTTTCTGTACTCATCTAAAAGAATTGTGTTAAGACAATGACATTGCCTTTAAAACGCTGAGGAATCCACTGCTAATATTTTTGTCATTTCTCAACATTATTTCAATTCAGTCTGACCACATAAAGTTCTTACCTCATGTAAACTTTGCAGTTCTAGCCATTTTTCTTATATTGATTAAAAAATGCTGACAGCTGGAATATACCAGAAACATTTGTTTCCTGTCCTCCAAAAAAAAAAAAAAAAACAGCAGGTTAAGAAACATTAGTCAACTATATCCCCTGCATTTCACCCTTTGTACAAGATAGACAAATGTGTGCTTAAGAACAAACGAAGTTGTTAGGAATTTTAAACTCATACTATAAGAAAGAGCTAAAGGAAGTTATTGTTTTTAAGAATGAAATCTTTGGCACTGAAATTTATTATCCTGATTTATAGGATAAATTTAGCAACCAAGTTCACAGTGATAATGTTGGGTAAATGTATTTCTTTTCTCATCATTTAGAACCACTATTTTCATTTGAGAAAATAAATCACTTCCAAATTCTCTGGCTCTCTCTTTAGATATCCAGGCCTTCTTTTAATTAGCATCATAAATTGTTTATGTAAACAAATATCACTTGTATCATCTGAATATATTCATTAATTTCAATATCTTCTATAGCAAAAAAATGGGGAGAAATCCTCAAGATTTTTAAGAGAATGGGAGTGAAAAGGAAAATGAGAACAAAGTGAAAAAAAGAGAAATAAGAAGCAAATGGAGCAGAGGAAAAAAGACAAAACAGAACTTTAAAATGAAAGATAATTTGCATATATTCAAAGAAGTGTCAGTTCTGACCCATCTGACAGAATTAATCGATAAGAGAACATTGGTTTTGATTGTGGGTGGAATTTTCACAAAATTCCAAAAACCTCTCAATATCACAAAACCCCAAAAAAGACACTCTGCTTGATGTTTTTATACAAAGAATGTACAGATAATGTCACTCTACTACTAAATTTAGCAAATAAAATTGATTGTGATTGATAAGACGCCTAGAACCTTTTTAAAGTCTTACTCCATTAACTGCAACGTAAATGGTTTTTTGGTTTAAGTCACTAACTTAAAAGTCAGGAAACTCTTACTTAGATTTAACCATATTTTTATTAACACTGAGATAGTAACTTTTTATAGATTTATAACAGTGTGGGATGTCACCAAGATTCAATACCTCAAACTCTACGGTTTCTGCAGACAGGCCTTAATTTGAAGCTTTAAAGATTGAAAACCAGATGACAAAGTGCATAAATTATTTTCTATATAATGGGACAGAGCAAGACAGTAAAAACACTCAGTGCCTGAGACCCAGACAAAAGGATTGGAGGAAAGCTGGGCCTTACTTGAGTAAGGAGGGAGTGTCCATTTTCCAAAGTGAAAGTTCAATGGTAAGAACATCACTAAGTCCAAGTGTTGTATAGTGACCAACGCTAAACCTCATTCAATGAAGAACTGAAACTTTTTAAATGCTTATACCTTCACTCAGGCCTGAGGTAAAACAGAGAGCCTTCAGGTGAGATAAGATATTTGGGAACGCAGATGAAAGAAACTGATCGAGATACAGATAAGAGACATAAATAAGGGCTGATTTGGTGACCAAGGTCACTTTCTGAAGAGACCAGCACTCATAAATTCTGATACATTCATTTTAGAATATCTATCACTTTACTTTATTGGCGAACCTAATAAGAAAAATGCCATACTTCCTTTCCCGCTGGGTTTATTGTCCTTAAAAAGGTGCTATGGTATTCCATTGATTGATGGGATTTTCTAGGCAACTATTTTTTCAATTAACTATCCAAGTTTAGTTGGGTTGAAACCAGACCACAGTTTTCAAAGAGCGACAAATTGAGACCAGACTATATTCTAAACTCCCCCACGTTCTGGTTTCATTACGTTCTTGAAACCCAGAACAACTTTATAAAAAAAATGGTAAAACTGGGCTTGATTCTTAGCAAACCTGACCCAGTTAAAACTTAAGGTTGGAGCAAATTCAGCTTTAATTTGGGGGTGCAGTGCTAAGAATAGAACTGAAACTAAATATGTGCAAATGTGTAAGAACTGAAGAGAAGGAAAAAATTATTAATTGATACATTTATTAACCCAAATCTCTGAGCAATGAGTGGACAATAATTGGTAAGAAAATATTTCCAGATCGAAAAGCCCAGCAATTACCCTAAGATCATAATTCTAAAATAACTTTTCTGATTAAGTACAAACTTTCCAAGAACATTCACCCATTATCCAAAAATGTACCTCGAGAAATTAAAATCATTGTAAACTGCTTGTATGAGAGTTACGTTTTCCTGATGGAACTATGGAGTAATCATTGTCATTTACTAACTATGATATTGAGATAAGAGATAAAAAAAGTCACTGGGGTCAGAAAAGGGGGGGGAGAAAGAAGGGGGCAGGGGAGTGGAGGGAGAAGAAGAAGAGAGAGAAAAGGAGTGAAGGAATGAAAGGAGAAAGGGAGGAAAGGGGGAAGGAAAGAAGGGAGGGAGGGAGGAACGAAGGAAGAAAAGAGGGAAGGAGGGAGGGAGGAGGGGAAAGGAAGGGAAGGGAGGGAAGGAGGGAGGTGGGAGGGAAGGAAAGACAAGGATTATTAAGTTCACGCGTTCTCAGAGCAAGTCAGTTCTGACCAAACTCCTCCCTTGGGGAACAGGATACTGTTAGTCTTATTCAGACTCCTTCTCAGAAACATCATTTACCTTGGTGCAGCATCTGCCATCTGGACCAATCCCTGAGAGCTCTGTCTGCAGGGATTCACATAGTAATTGGGGCCAATACTGATACCCAACTCCCACTGTTACTAACTCTCTGAGCCAGGTTTGCTCATCTTCAGAACTACAGACATTTGGGGTCAAAATAGGATTAAACATACAAGGGTTTTGTTAGGGGAAATGCCTGTGAAAGAAAATGGAGGGGGAGATAGGGAAAACTGGGAGAACCATCAGATCAAGATGCAAATATGACCCACAAGAGAAGAAAAGAGGAAGGAAAAGTTGAGTGACAACTTTCTAGACCTCTGTGCAGCCTAAGACAGGTTTGGCAAGAATTCCACGAGTCCTTGAGCCAAGGTGGACCTTATGGGGCAGGCTTACTTTAGAATTCCTCCCAGGAACAGTTATTGTCTGGGAGCAGCCCATGGGAAGAAGAACCTCAGCGTAGACAGGGCAATGGATGTCAGAGTACAGCAGCTTGGACGCTTAGTCTATTACCCTCCTTAGAGGGGATCTGTGCGGCTCATGCTCATGGATGCCATAGTCTACCCCTTATGGCACGTGGATCCACTTCTCCACATAGGTTCGGACAGCTCCTCTTCCACAGTTCCTGTGGGCCTTTCTTCCTGAAAGAAAACTCAAAAGAGGCAGGTTAATGGGTGGTCAACAACCCCCATCATAACAATTAATCTCAAGGCCACAACTCGTCTTCCTTCTCTCCCTCCTCCACTCTCCATTCTAAATTCCTTCCCCATATCCTCAGCTATCACAGTGGCAGGTCTTGGCATCTCAGCTGGTGGTGTAACCCAAGTCTTTATTCCTGAGGAGTCTGAGCCCTTGATAACTACACCCTTCACAGTTGTGGGTTGCTAACACATGTGTGTTCATACTTACAATGGAGCAAGAGTACCAGGAAGAGCCCAAGTGGATCATCTGTGTTCCACCACTTTTCCTCCCTGTGCCTCTAACTCCTCCTGTGATCAGGGTCAATTATCTTTTCCAGTATGATGACACTTCTTCCTGCCCACTGGTCCTGGGACACAAGACTTCACGGTGATTTTGTAGTAGCCGTAATATATAAGTTCAATGGGACCCTTGCTATATCTTGTAGCAAGAATATGCTCCCTTCGAGCAACAGAGAAATGAAGCACAAAATACCCCCCTGGGTCACTGGGAGTAGTGGTAAATGGGCCCACTTCTGCTGCCATCTCTTCATCCCTGGATTCATGTTCCCTTCCTACTGGGGACATAGCACCACATAGGAGTCTCTGATTTAATAAATACATTGCATCCTGAACGATGGCACCCCATTCTTTCAGTGTGTTTCTTCCAAGCTGCTCCTTTTGAAGGACATATAAGGCTGACTGCCTCTGGGTACCGTATGTGATACAACCAGTGGACGTGAGCCCATTTCAACACCTCCTTCAACGTGAGATGGGTCCTTTGGTCAGATGACATTTAGAATGGAATTCCCTGCATGTGGATCAGATATTCTAGAAGCCCCTGGATAGTAGTGTTGATGTGAGGCTCTTCGGGCAGACAAAGCAAGTCCATCCTCAGAATAAGTATCTGTCCCCATGAAGATGAATCCCTAGCCCTTCCAGGATGGAAAGGTCTCAATGTAGTCAACTTGCCACCAAGTGGCCAATTTTTATCCTCATAGAATTGTACCATATGGGAGGCTCAATGTTGCTAACAACTTAGACATTCATATATAGCAATTAGCTAGATCTGCCTTGGTAAGTCCATACTAGTGACAAATATATCACCTCCATCTCTTCACTCTATTCGTGTGTCCATTGTACCAGTAGTGGGATGAAAATGACAAGTCTAATTAATGCCAAACAACTGGTCAAATCATTTTGTCCACTTGTGGTAGGAGATGCAAGTACTTCTTCCTTGGTGAATGCTTTCTGGTTAGCATTAGTCTATGAAACAAAATCTTTGCACTTTGTGCCCACTCCCATATGTTAAGCCTCAAGATTCTACCCTAGACCTCTTTTTCTTCAATCTTCCAATTCTTCTCCTTCCAAGTCCTTGGTCAGATGTCCTAACCATTGGCAACTTTTCAGGATCTGTAATATCATTTTAGGCTACTTCTTCCACACAAAGTGGCTGACTGTGAGCATGGCTCATAGATCTTGCCACTAGGAAGAATTTTCCTCCTCACTGTCTTTCAGGGACACCCCTGAATGAGGTTACAATATGGCTTTCAACATTCAGCTTGCTTCCAAGGGCCAAGCAGAACCACTCCTAAACAAAACTCTGGCTTTTTCCTCCTCTTTCAGTTGGTCGTATTTGGAGCATCCATTTGCCTAAAGGTGCAAGTTTGGGGACGGGCACTAGTACAACTATGGTAGATGACATGGGATCTGTGTCATCTTCTCATGCAGCTTACTCATGCCCTCTAGTTCTCCTTGGGCTCAATCCCATCTGCACCATTTTTCTCTTACACTAGACTGCGTTTGGCTTTATGGCTTGGCAGATCTAACAGAACCCATCTCATACTGGGCAGTTCCAGATGCACAGTCACTTGGAGTCCTTTGGTCAAGTGTTCCACCTCTAATGAAGTCCAGTAACAAACCAAGAACTATTTCTCAAAAGGAAATTCTACACATGGTGTGGCCATACTCTAGAATCCCAGAGGCCTGCATGCTGGAGCTTGCAGTAAACTCCATACTGCATTTTTTCCCACCAATGGTACCTTCTACACCAAAGGGTCTGCTGAATCATATGGCCCACGGGGCAGGGCTGATTGCACCATATCCTGGAGCTCCTGCAGTTCCCTTTTCTGCTCTGAATTGTGCTCAAAGCTGGCTGCCTTCCACGTCACCTGGTATAGGGATGATAGAAATATCCCTAAATGTGGGGTGTGCTGCCTCTGGAAATCAGATGCCTACCAGATGCATTTTCTCTCTCTCTCTCTCTCTCTCTGCAAGAAGCAGCAACTTGCCTTTTTTTTTACTTTGAAGGGGATATTCCAGCATGCTCCTTAGCACTGGACCCCTAAAACTTCACTGAAGTGTCTGTCCCTAAATCGTCTCACTCACTAGAGCATATATGGTTTTCCAACTCCCTGCATACTAGTCACCTCTGGCTCAACCTGTCCAATTATCATGATGTCCTCATGAAATACAGATGATCCAGAATTTAATATTGTTAGACTTTACAGTGGCGTAAAAGCAATATGTATTTAGTAGAAACCACACTTCAAATTATGAATTTTATCTTTTCCCAGGCTAGCAATGTGCAGTAAGATACTCTCTCATGATACTGGGAAGTAGCTGCAAGATGATTTTGCCCAAATGTACGCTAACCTAAGTGTTCTGAGAATGTATAATGTTGCTTTAATGTTTGATAGATCAGGTATATTAAATGCATTTTTGACTTACAACATTTTCAACTTACAATGCATTTATCCAGATGTAACTCCATCACAAGTCAAGGGGCATTTGTAGATCACTGTGACATTCTGTGGGATGCCCAGGCAATCCATGTCTCTTCAGACTATCCTATAATAGAGGATGAATGCAGTTTCCTCTTTTCTACTTGGAATCAAAGAATGTATTCACCAAGACAATGGCTGCATGCCATAAGCCTGAGCCCTTATTAATCTGTTCTAGGAATTATTCCACATCTGGTACAGCAGCTGCTTGGGGCTGCTACTACTATGGTAGTCTACAGAACTATCAGATCCATCCAGTTTCTGAGAGACCTAGGATAGTGAACTAAATGGATATATGGTAGAAATCAACACCCTTGCATTCTTTGGGTCTTTAATGACGGCACAACCTCCATCATTCCCTCACCCCAAGATATGATATTTTTTGGTCTATTATCTTGAATGATGTTTGAGGGGAGTAGGGAAATTTCAAAGGTGTCCCCTTGGCCTTCAATACCATGATAATTCTTATTCCACAGACCAGGAAACCTGTGTGGGGGATTATGTCAATTTCAAAATACTATATCAACTCCAATTGTGCAGTCCTCAAGGATTCCATTTATTATCTGGCCCTCATAGGCTCTCACTGTAACAAACGTTACCATGATGACACTTTGGAGCTCCAAGTGTTGATATCATCTCAGACCCTGTGTTCATTAATTCTCAATATGTCTGGTTATTTCCCTTTCTCCCATCCAAATAAGTGGTCATACGTCCCTTGAGGGGAGGACTGAGGGAATTGCCACAGTACATTCTTGCCATGGTACTAAAGAATCTTTCCTCCTGGGCACCTGGCCACCTCTTAGGTCAATGGGTTCCACATCTGAAAATCGTCTCAGGTCAAGGAACTGAGCAAAAAATTGACTGTTTACCAGCTGGTTGGTGGGAAAGTCAGACTCAAATTCCGAGATTAAGGTCTATTTCCTCTGAGAAATGAATGCCAAAATAAGATTAGCCATGCAAGGATTTTATTTGAGGAGATGCCTGGGATAAAATGAGGAGGCAGCTGGAGAAGCCTGGGAGAGCCATTAGATGTTATGCAAGTCTAACCGAGTAAAGGAGTGAGAGAAGGAAGGTTAAATGGAAGCACCCCCAATGACTCCAAAGAGCAAAGCCTCTGGAGAATCCTCAGACTACAGAAAGCTGTCAAAGGAGTCCTGTGTCTCCCACAAAGGGGCCTGCCTCAGTATCCCTGCCACATTTAATCATTGGCTGGAAGCAGCCCATGAAGTATGGTTTCAGCACGAGCAGAAAGATGGATTTCAGAGTGCAGCACCTGGGAGACTTGGTCAGTTACGCTTCCTGTAGTTGAAGGTCTGGAAACCTGGAAGTTTGTAATAATTTTACTGTGAGCTTGTCTTCACTGGAATTGTTCACTGTTGACATCCCAGGGCATTTAGATGTGGAGGTATCCCTAGCAAGCAGTTTCTAGTTTGCTTCTGCTAGAATCCTAAGTGTCTTCCCAGATTAAAAAATAATAATAATACTTTTGATGTTATTTTCTTTGTTTGTTTACTCACTCCACATAGGTAGTTCTAATTCAAACTCCATGCACTCGTGTGTAGGCTTCCTTGCAGCTTCCCCAAACAACAAGGCATGATTTTCCTAATCTCTACTTTGTGAGTGGGTGTAGCAGTCATTAATGTTCCTAAATTTAGGCAAGAAACTAATCCCAGATTTTATCTTAAAATTAAGGATTAATTGTATTGTTTTAGATTAAATGCCAGCAGTGGGACTATGGGTCAAAGACTTTTATGGCCTTTAACATACATATCTAAAGTCCTAGGCAAATGTATCCATTTGCATTCTCATTATGAGTACATAGATTTTGTAGCTTTTCTGGAATGCCTATTTCATAAATGTGAAAGTTTTCTCATTATTTTAGTCCCTTTTATTAATTAGTGTTTGGTCATAAAACTGAGCATTTACCAATGAAAGAGCAACTACAACCTGAGGTGCTGCTGTCTGGGGATATTTAATAATATTCCACAGAACGGCCAGGAGGATGGAGAACTGCCTCCTCTGGGGGGTCTGTCTGTCTCTTGAATCTTCCATTCTTTTGCACCCTGCTCTTTGGTCAGATGAACCCACTGAAAGTACCAGGCTCTTTGAAACTTTGATTTTGCTAATGTACACCTTTTGGCTGGGTTGCTCTATCTTTTCCTGAGCCTGGCAAATATATACTTTTTCCATGAAGTCTTTCCTCTCTTCCTCCTCCCTTGGCTCCACCCCAGTAGCTTAGCCACTCCCCCTTCTGCCACTGCTGTACTTTATAGGTACTTCTATCAGCCTTCACAACTCGCCATCGAGTGTGTTAACTTTCACGTCCTCTCCCCAGTTCTATTCCTTAAAAACAGGGACCATATCACTTTTATCTTCATGTCATCAGTAGTTTGAAGAGTAAGTGTGCACATAATAAATAAAATGCTTCAGGATTATCTCCAAGAGAAGAGAAAATATGTAGCTAGCTTTACATTCATGTTTTTCTTGTTTGTTTGTTTGTTTTTTGTTTTTCCTTATCTGTCCTCTTTGCATTTCTTTTCTTTGGTTAATCAGCTCACTCAGTAGTCCATCCATCCTACCAGACTGCCTTTCACTATGGTGGCTTCTCAAAGGCAACAACAAAGCCTTTCCAAAAGTGTGAACAGTCTAAATTCATGTATTTTGGAGGTTCTAAGCAGGTATCAAAAATCACAATGAATATACCAACAGTCAGGCACCTAGACTTTTTAAAAAATCTAGATGTGGAATGTTAAATTGAAAAACATATGGATACCGAATTAGAACTTTCCATTTTAATCTGGACACAGCCCTACTTTTACTAGGAAGCTGGAAGGAATGTTGTTAAAGATCACAGCTGTGCTCATGAATTTGCACCTTCCAAATTGCTTTAGAGTTGACAGCATTTGTTGAGCTTCCAGTATGCATAAAGAGGAGGTCCTAAATACTTTCCAGATGTCCATGGGAAGAGACTCTCAATGGCAATGGATTAAACAATAGAATACTATTCTTAAGTTTCTAGCATCACAACCTCTTTTCAGGTGTAAGCAACCCTAAAGTGAAGTTATAACTTCCATGAATACACACACACACCTTGGTCACACACACACCAAACATCTCAGCAGTGTTCTCTCTCTCATTCCCAGAATAGTAATAGCTTAACAGTGAGCATGGGGTGTGGGAGAGAGGCTCCAAGAAGAAGCCCCCTTTCCACCTACATTCTCCCAATGTTCGAAGCATTCACACTGGTCCGGAAGAAGCATAAGGCTTATCATATGCTTGACTGTGGGCCATACTTACTACTATTAGAAATGCATGAGGGAACAGGGTCTGCTGGAAGGAAATCAAGCAAAGTCATTTGTGAGCTGAAAATATGTTGAAAACATACTACTATAACTTGATAACCTAGAGTTTCAGTGGCTTTGCTACGCCAGAAAGAAGAAAGAAAACATGTCTCTCATTTTTAGATTTGCATCATCTGGAATAACTGAATACTTGTCCAAAAGACTTCCTCAGGTCTCAAGCTCCAATAAAGTTGAATTTAAAAGAGGTTGCACCTGCTCAGTCTTCTTACAGCTTGTAAAATTGAGGATTGTTGAAACTATGTCTCTAAAACAGAAGAGTCTTTAAGCCAAGTCTGATCAGGAGGAAAGGGGAAGGCAGAGAGGCTGCCTGACTCAATTCCTGCTTCTCTCCTTTTGCTCTACAGCTCCCTTTCAGCCAATACATCCAAGTTCAAGGTTCTTCCCTGACTACCTTTAGTTCCTGCCCAGCCTTGTTTGGTCCTGGAAGAGGGACTATTCAGACCTGGACATAAAATCAGAGGCAGTACTCACACACTACAGACCTATCTGAAATGTAGAGAGACGTATTGCCACTGACTCCTGCCTTCTTTACCAGGAATTATTACTCATCTGTGTATCATGTAGTCTGAACTATAAAAAAGCACGTAGTGGAGAGAAGACAACAGGAAAAATGGTCATGAACAATACTTATGCAAGCAGATATCTATATGCCCATCTATAGTATATGGGTAATAAATGAAATGAACTTGATTTTTCTTCACACGTCGTTTGTGGTATATGACTGATGACTTGGATGTAGAAAAGAAAGAGTAGACCATGGTCAAAACAAATCTTAAAAAAAGATAAGGGCAGAAAGCACTCTGTTAAAAATTTAGGCACCAGCAAGGAACATGATTCATAAAATCAAAGGAACTGGTTATATTCATTTTTTATTATTTTTGCTATAAAAACAATGCATGTTAACTACATATAAATTAGAAAATTCATATAGGCAATAGAAATTCCTATGTCCATAAATAGTGTGCTTACACAATGAGTGATATGTGTAGATATACTACTGTGGACAAAGGACCCTGTCAGTCCTGTTCATCACTGTTAATGCAATGAATATTTTTTGGATGAATGAATTTCAGAGACTTTTCTATGCATATATACATGTAAAATGGAATTATTCCATACATACTATTTTGCATTTTACAATATATCATAGATATATTTTCATGTCACTATATATTCATCTACAGCACTTGACTGCTATTTTATGATGGCTGTTTGTACCTTAATGTACATAATGGATTCCTTTTCTGTGTGAGCTCACTTGTATGAGGCCTTTTTCCTTTCCTGTTCTTAATCAGGACTATTGCTTATTCTTTTGTCCTTCCGTTTCCTTGAGCTCTAATAGAAGTGTTCTCAAACTTTCATGAGCATTATGGTTTTCTGAAGAACTGGTTAAAAATTCAGACTCCTGAGCCCTGCCCCTAGAAAGCTCAATTCATTTGACTGAAGTATATCATGGGAACCTGTATGTTTAAAAAGGATACCAGGTTACTCCTCTGCAGGGGTGTGAGGAAACCACATGGTGAGAATCATCGTTTTGCCAAACTACAGAATATTGAGAGCATATTTTCATTTCTTCTCAATATTTGCAATCCCCTAACTTCTGGAAGCCCTAGCCCTGTTTTGTATATACAAAGGTCTGCAGCAGGTCCCAGAAATCTAAAGTAAAGGACTTTGTGCTTACAGATTCTTAACTATAGAATGAGCCAATATATAGTCAGAAATATACAGGCCTTGTCACTTGTGATTTTCTGAAATCAACCAAGCATTTGTGACAAACCCGGGACATAAGGACCCCTCCCACGGAGCTCTGACAAAATTTTAACGTAACTCCAATTTTACACACACCTTTCAACGCCTCTGTGTGTGTGTGTGTGTGTGTGTGTGTGTGTGTGTGTGTGTGTGTTTAGTTATACTGTACCTCCAGTTAGCCCACAAAATGTCCAAAAAGCTCAGAAAACATACTAGGAGTTTCCTTTGTTGTTTCTCTCATTGAGTTGTCCTGCCTCCACCACTGCCTCTCACCTCTGTCTTTGGTATGCTGCTGGGAAGGGGCTGGCATCAGAAGGAAGATGGACAAGTAACACTTATGGAGTCTTTGAGTCAGCTTCCTTTCTACAGTCAGGCTTGGAATCAGCTAATTATAAGTCAAATAACAATAAATTGTGCTAGCATTCTGTGACCAAGCAGTCCCTGTCTTAACTTACCTCTTCAAGTATGTGGGAAACACAGGGACAGCAGTAAATGAAGTCTGATTTCTGTAGCGAGGATCATGATGGACCTGGGATCATGTGATAGGAATGGGAATGACTGCAGCAGCCCTCTGATCGGTGCCTTTGTCTCTGCTAGTCCCCCTCACCTCCTCTCCAAAGGCTCACACAAGTCACATCATGTGAGATGCCTTCTTAAAATCCTTTCAGAGCTTCCATGACATATGGCGTAAAACCCCAAAACCTCGAGCATGGACATCAAGTACTTACAGCACTCAACTATGATCGCCTGTCTACTTATCTTTAGACTCCTTGAGATTTGGATTGGGAGCACTCTCTATTCTGTTCCCCACTGCATCTTCAATGCCTAGCATGAACATAGGTTTTTATCATAGAGTAGGTGCTCAATAAATAGTTATAGAATCAGTAGGTGAATGAATTAATGGATAAATTAATGAATGAACAATGACAGATTGTCTTAGACAGAGAAAACAGGGGCACCTATTAATGATTATTTGAAAGAGAGGGAGAGGAAATAAAAATGTATTCAATGTCTACAGTATCAGCCAATATGCCAGGTGGTTAATGTATATTATCTCATTAATCATCACAAAATCCTTGAAGAGTAGTTATAATAATAACTGGTTTTACAGAAGAAGTGAGGCTCAAAAACTGAAGTAATTCACTCTTGGTCACATAGAAAGGAATAGATCTCTGTGAGGGTCATGGGGGTGTAACTAGGCCCAGGGAGTGAAAGACACGACAGCATAGTTCAACTTAGAAAGTTGCTCTTAGTATTGATAACCAGAGCTATCCAACAATGAAACGAGTTGCCTCAAAAAGCAGAAAGTGTCACTGGGCATGTTCAAGCAAAGGCAGGGTGATCATTCATCAGGACTCACAACGTTTGAATTAGAGGGAAGTCAGTGTACATTTTCACATGACCTCTAAGGCTCTTTCCAATGCAGACTGCGTTTCTAGAGCGGACTAGAAAGTCAGTGAATAAACAGCTTTGTTGAAGGCTTAATAAACATATGAATTGGTCCATATGCACTGTAAAATCTAGTAGAGGATTAGTAAGCTACAGCCCATGTACCAAAAGGGAGGTGAAGTTGGGATGAGGGCACAGTTCCTCTCGAGGACCTCGCTCCCTGTCTTTGGGCCAGTAATCCACTTCCCCTTTCCCCCTCTTTCTGAAAACTTATTCTTGCAAAGATGAGTCTCAGCATAAGCTCAAACTTCTTCCCCATCACCTGATACCACACCAGGATCCAAATGTTCAGAAAACCACTTTTGGAAGTTGTGTGAGCCTTGTATAGCATTTTCTTAAGTGTTTTTGGGCCCACTAGATAATTCCACGATAAACAGTCTTCCCTGGAGATGGGGTTTATTCCATAACAATTCAAGATACACTATAAATAATTCTTTTTTTACTTTTTAATAAAATCTCAAATTAACTTATCATTTACCTGTTTTTCCCAAAAGTCAACTGCAGAAAACTAAGATCAGTAAATCAAGGGTTCAGTTGGACTTCTGATCCCTAATCTGATGTGACCTCTCCCCGCTTTCAACATCCAGGGATATTTTGTGCTGCTCTTTTTTTTTATTATTATTAATAGACTTTAGTTATTAGAACAGTTTTAGATTTGCAGAAAACTGAGTACAGGGAATTTCTTTTGCATGTTCCCCCTCTCCCCACCCTGTCACCTGTTTATGACCACCTTGATTAGTGTGGTGCATTTGTTATAATTGATGAACCAATATTAATACACTATTATTAATTAAATTCATTGTTTGCATTAGGATTCAGTCTGTACTTTGAAGTTCTGTGGTTTTTGACAAATGTGTAATGTTACATATTCACCATCACAGTATCATACAGAGTAGTTTCATTGCCTTAAAAATCCCCTGTACTCCACCTGGTCATCCACACTTTCTTACCCTGAACCTCTGGCAATCACTGATGTTTTTTTTATTATCAACAGTTTTGCTATAATACCATATATTTGGAATCACACAATATGTAGCCTTTTCAGGTTGGCTTCTTTTACTTACCAATATCCTTTTACATTTTCTCCATGTCTTTTTGTGGCTGGATAGCGCATTTCTTTTTACTGCTGAATAATATTCCACCATATGGGTGTACCAGTTTCTTTCTTCATTCACCATTTGAAGGACATCTTGGTTGCTTCTAGTTTGGGGCAATTATGAATAATGCTTTTAAAATCATTCATGTGTAGAGTTTTTTGTGGACATTAAGTCTTCGACTCATTTGGGTAAGTATGTAGAAGCGAGATTGCTGGATCTTACGATAGCCTTTAGAAAGGGCTTGGCCCCACCACACTTTGATATCAGACTTTTAGTCTCCAGAACAATGAGAGAATAATTTTCTATTGTTTTAAGTCACCTACTATGTGATAATTTGTTATGGCGGCCCTAGTAAACAAACACAGAGCACTTTTAACATTTGAATAATATCTGGTTAACATCGCATTCTAAAATAACACAAAGATATAAAGAACCAGGCTATCAGTTTAATGAAACTGAGTTTAGATGTTAACTATAAATAAGCTCACTGATTATTTTAGTATTGCAATCTTTCTTATTTCACTACTGTAGGCGTGTTAATGCCTAAAAATGGCAATGCTTAGATTTAATAAATAGGGAATTGATAAAATGTTCATATCAATTTTTTTCCTTTTTTTAATTAAAGTTTATTGGGGTGACAATTGTTAGTACAGTTACATAGATTTCAGGTATACAATTCTGTATCACATCATCTATAAATCATATTGTGTATTCACCACCCAGAGTCAGTTCTCCTTCCATCACCATATATTTGATTCCCTTTACCCTCATCTCCCACCCCCCACCCCCTTTACCCTCTGGTAACCACTAAACTATTGTCTGTGTCTATGAGTTTTTGTTTCTCATTTGTTTGTCTTATTCTTTTGTTGTTGTCGGTTTATATACCACATATCAGTGAAATCATATGGTTCTCTACTTTTTCTGTCTGACTTATTTCACTTAGCATTATAATCTCAAGATCCATCCATGTTGTCATGAATGGTCCTATTTCATCTTTTCTTAGCACCAAATGGTATTCTATTGTGTATATATACTACAACTTCTTTATCTATTCATCTATCAAAGGACATTTTGGTTGTTTCCATGTCTTGGCCACCATAAATAAAACTGCAGTGAACATCGGAGCATACGTATCTTTATGTATAAATGTTTTCAGATTTTTTGGTAGATACCCAGGAGAGGGATTGCTGGGTCATACGGTAACTCTAGTCTTAATTTTTTGAGGAGCCTCCACACTGCCTTCCATAGCGGCTGCACCAATCTGCATTCCCACCAACAGTGTATGAGGGTTCCTTTTTCTCCTGTGCTACGCTTAGCATCCTTATTTAATTGAGTTCCTACACTGTCTTCCTGTTATATTCTCTCTGTGAGATTGTAAGCTCCTAACACAACTTACTTGATTTTTATTCCTTGCGGCACCTTCAATCTTGCATCACATATGGCTAGTCAATTGAATTACTCAAAGTTTTATTATATTATAATTTTTAATTTATATGAATCTGTGTTACACTAATGGATAAGCTCTTTTTCGCTATTGAGTAATTAGGAGCTTCTGAATTCACATTCAGTGTAATAGGTCACTCAGTTTGGAAAGATTAATAACTTACTATATGCAGAAATCATCACAACCAAGATTTTAAAGCTTTTTCTTACTTGTTCATCAATTTAAATATTTGCTTCCACCCCCCAGACACACCAACATATTTACTGATTGTTAGATTTTTATTTTTATTTTCTAAGTTAATACACAACAAAACCTATTTTACAAAACAACAAAGGAACAAGACAAACAAATGAAACAAAACGCATAGACACAGACAATAGTTTACTGGTTACCAGAGTTAGGTAAGGGAGGAGGAGGGAGGGTAGAAGAAGGTAAAGGGGATTAAATATATGGTGATGGAAAGAGAACTGACTCTGGATGGTGAGCACACAATGAGATATATAGATGATGTATTATAGAAATGTACTCGTGAAACCTATGTAATTATACTAACCATTGTCACCCAATACGTTTAATAAAAAAATAAATATAAATAAATTCATGGATAGTATTACAAATTTTTATACGTGTATAGATTCATATAACTATCATTACCATCAGAATTCTGAACAATATCATCAGCTCAAAAAAATTCCTTCATACTATCCTCTAATAATCATGCCCTCTGCCCTGCCCTAACCTTTGGTAACCACTTGCTCCATCACTATATTGTCTTTTGGAGAATGTCAAATAAATGGCATTGTACATTATGTGACCTTTTAAGACTGGCTTCTTTTTTTACTTAGCAAAATGTTTTTGAGATTCATCTAAGTTGTGTGTATCAATAGTTTGTACATTTTCTTTGCTAACTAGTATTCCATTGGATGAATATACCACAGTTTATCCATCCAGCCATTGATAGACATTTAGGTTGTTTCCATTTTTGATGAAGATGAAATGAACATTTATGTATAGGTTTTTGTGTAAACATAAGTTTTCATTTCTCTAGAGTAAATACGCAGGAGTGAGATTACTGGGTCATATGGAATTTAAAAAACTATCAAACTGGCTACATTTTGCTTTCCCACCAGCAAGATAAAAGAGTTATGGTTGCTTTGCATGTTCACCAGCACTTGGCATTGTTAGTATTTTTTATTTTAGCCAGTCTAATAGGTGCATAGTGATATCTCATTGTTATTTAAGTTTTTATAACATTTATAAATGACTGATTCTGTTAAAGTTGGGGAGGAGGGTTATGTAGTAGAATATATGGTCCCATAACCACATTTTATTCATCTTATTTTCTGATACCCCAAGTATACAATGTAGTAATTGACTTATGAAAGACTCCAAGGTTAAGCTTAGAACTGTATTACAATTTTCTCAAACTATTGTTGAAGTTTAATTGATGATGTATAGTAGTAGAACAATTGGGTTCCCCAACTGAACCTAAGCATAAATCAGGAAAGGACATGACAGAAATATGCAATTAGCCCCAGCACAGGGAAAGGCAAAGTAGTGTGGAATGTGGAAGAGGTAAGTCACACTTCTATGCCATTATCTCAAAGCTGGGTTCATCTTCCCAGGCCCCTTGCTCCCTACATTCTAGCCATGCTTAACCAAATTTATTCCCACATGAGGGCTTTAGCACAGTTCATCTCCTCTGCCTGAAATGTTCTTTTCCCTTATCTTAGCAAGATTGGTTCCTTCTTGTCATTCAGATTTCTACTTAAATAACATCTCATCAATGACCACCCATCCCAATGCAGGCCCACAAGTCACTTCCTGTTTTCATCATGATGCTTATCATTGCCTGATGTTATCTTATTTATGTATGATTTATCTCTCTTAATTCAGTGGTTCCAGTGCCTGGAACGATGTGTCAGACATAGTAAACATTCAGTAAATGTGTCTTAAATGAGTGAATGACTGAATGGATAAACGTGCTTGTAAGAAACTTTCTTCCTACAGAGACTTCTGGGGGGATGTGCTACTCATGGTACTTTAAACCTATGCCCTGACTGTAACTTAGTCTTCACATCTTTGAACATTGATGGGAAAGTTAAAAACTGGCACCACCATTTCAAGGTTGTAAGCACTTTTCTGTCTTGCAGGGTGGAGACTCAAACGAATCTTAGTACAGACCAATCAGTTGTTCTGGGAAAATTGTTGGAGTAAGCCTATCATTTATAGAACAAAGACCCTAATCATAAATACAAATGTCTGAGATGATGTCACACCTAGAAAGCAAACTGCTCTTCTGAGAATATAAAAGGTTGTCTGTAGGGTGGGCAGACCATGTTTCCTTTGAAGAACTGTTTCTTTTCTAAGAATGAACTCAGATGGTGTTGGGCCTGCACACTCGCTCTGGTTCCCATGGAGTAGTGTTTTGTATGAAGAGAGGCATGCAGAAAATCTGTTGCTGAAACCTTGAAAATGCAAGATGTACAGATTTGATTTCACTTCATGTAAAAGTAAACTGGCCTGGGCTTGATGGCACACAATCTAGACTCTACCACTATGACCCAACTTGTGGTGCTATTAAAGCCTGAGCAACCCAGGCTTTGAGAAGGGAAGGAAAGAAGGAAGGAAGGAAGGAAGGAAGGAAGGAAGGAAGGAAGGAAGGAAGGAAGGAAGGAAGGAAGGAAGCTGCCCTTTACTTTTGGAATTCAGAAAGGGAAAATGTAAGCCCTCTCACACACACTTGTCTCCATACACATACCTCTGTATGTGCATTGGCTGTTACAATACTGGTTATTGTGTTCTGTTGTGATTGCCTATAACCAACCCAGTAGATAAGAGTGATCTCCTCTAGAAATAAGCCAATCTAGGAAATAAAAAGAGGACAGGAGAACTGGACCTTGGAATTAGTTGCAAAGGAAAAGTCTCCCACTGTTCGAGACTCACTCTGTTGAAACTGGACCCTGAAAAATCAACATTTTCAGAGTGCTCCTTATCAATTGCTCTTCTTTATAATGAAATGATAGTACTTGCTACAATAGCATCCTAAATTCTGATGATAAATTCTTCATCCTCACAAAATAATTTGGTTCAGCCATTCAGACATGTGATAAATATTTGTTGAGGGCCTACTACATGCCAGACATCTTGTAGGCACTGAGAAAACAGTGGTGAGCAAAACAGACATTATCTCTGCATTTGTGTTGCTCACAATATAGTGAGGAAACAGACATTAGTCAAGTACAACAATCCAATTTCAAATCATGAAGAGAGCAAGGAAGCCAAGAAAATTTTAACAGAGAAGCATCATCTAGTGTAGGGAACAAAGGAGACTCTCCTAAAGAAGCATCTATGTTTGAGCTAAGATACATTTGAATAGAATTAATCTAGGCAGAGACAAATGAAGAACATTCCAGGCCCAGGGAGTGGTATGTACAAAAGCCCTGAAGGAAAAGAGAACATAGCATATTCAAGGACTGGAAGGGAGGCCAACAAAGCTGCAGACAGATAGACTTCCATGATGGGGATGGAAATGCATGAAGGAGTCCAATCATGCAAGGTCTGTAGGTCATGGAAGGGATCTTTGCCTTTATACTGAGATCATAAGAAGCTCTGAAGGGCTTTGGAAATATCAGTCTGGTGCAGGGTGGAGCCCCCATCGGAGAACACCAGACGTGATTCAGGAGAAACATTTAGGAGGTGTGCCAGGCATTAAGTATGGTCTCTCAGTTCGAATTCACTCTTCTATATGATGCATTGTGGTGCGGAGTCTGGGAGTCTGAACACTGCATTTCTACTTTCCACAACTGGATCCATGATAGGCTCTGCCAATAGAAAGTGCTAGAAGGAGACTGCAAGGCTGAAGCAGGAAGACGAGACTTGTCCTGTCCTGTCTGCTTCACGTTTGTGTGAACATCACTCCTGGCTCACTTCTTCACCAGCGGTGCAGCAGCTAAATCCACTTTGCAATGTTTTTCAAGACTTGTAGAACCAGCTTCATTGCCCCTATCCCCACTCCCCAGAGTTAACAATTCTTCATATTGAAATCTCTCTGTTCAAATAGTTGCTGTGGTTTCTGTCCAATAACAGGACCCTGGCAGGTATACAGGTGGCTACAGCAGCACTGTGGCAGACAGTTACGGGAAGAGATGGCAGGGAAAATGAGGAAATACATCTTTGTATCTGAAATTTCTCTTCTAACTTGATTGCTCCATAATTGATTTTTTTTTTAAGATTATGAGGAGAGGGACTGTCTTCCTTGCAAATAATTGGTAGGAACTGTGTGCACAAAGTTACTTAATAAATATTTATTGTATAAATTTAAATAGGCTTTATGAGATTTAAAGAGTCTCAGGGACATCTTTATAATTTCTAATTAATTCTTGAAATATAAGATATACCCATATATGTTTAAAAATAGGCATATCTAGAAATCAAAGTCTTAAAAGATATGATAGCCCCGTTTACTGTGCTAAAATAACATGGGAATATTGTCTAAAAATTTAATGCAGGATTCTGTTAAAACACCCTTTAATCCTATTGACTTACTGTGAGGCACAACTCATTTTGCCCAGCTTGATAACAGATTCATTTTCAAACACGGTTTTCTCAGCAAAAGTTAAAGATAGCTGTTGTTTGATTTAGGGTGCAACTTTAAATCCTTGTGAGTATAAAATTCACAAGCTTTCATTTAATTGGGTTATGAAAAAGCAGACTTATATCCCCTAAGCTACTACTAAAATATTTAAACTGCACAATACATGTATGAAAACATTTTTCTTCAAAGAATATAACTTTTATTAAATTTTTAATTCAATTTAATGTAAAATTGCAATTGTGTCTTTTAATATACTCATCAAGGCTATCAATTCACAAAATCACCACTCTATATCAAGTTAGCCAATGTCTTTCCTTGAAATATCTGAATTTTCTATTAGAAAGTTAGTCTATTAGATTCTGTCTCACTTCTGTGAAGGGCCACATGATAATACATCAAGCCACGTCATTTCCTCTTATTAGTTGTCAAGTCCTATCAATTTTACCTTCTCAATTCTTTCACATCCACACCCTTCTATCAGTTTCCTCTTGCACTGCCCTGGTTGGCCTTCATTACCTCTTAGTTGGACTATTGCAGTAGCCTCCTAAATAGGGTTGCCAGATTTGACAAATAAAAATACAGGACACTCAATCAAATCTGAATTTTAGATAAACTACAAATACTTTTTTAGTATAAGTATGTCCCAAATATTTCCCAAATATTGCGTGGGACATACTTATTGTTTAAAAAATATTTATTGCTCATCTGAAATTTAAATATAACTGGGAGTCCTATATTTTATTTGACAATCCTACTCATAACTCACATCTGTATTTGCTCCTTGTCCCAATCCACAATTTACATCTTTGTATGTTATCTAAAAAATATACTTCTGATCATATCACACGATCACTACCACCCTGTCCTTCCTTTTAACTTTTCAGGCAAAAGAAAATCATTGACAATTTTAAAATACAAGCACCTCACTCTAGCATTTAAGGATATCACAGTATATCCTCTTAACATGACATTTTGGCATTTTAACCTAATTGTTCTCAGTTGAATTTGTACTATTTTCTGACCCCATAACTTCATGTTTTTCTGTTTCCATATTTTGTCAATATAGGTCAACTTTTAGAATATCATTTCATCCTTAAACGTTCATATCAGAAACAAAGAGTGATAACACCAATTCAGAAAACACTCAATAAGTGTTTGCTTTTTATTGTAATTGATCAGCATTGTCTTGAAACTTCAAGCAACAACATGAAACTGGATGATATTTTAGAAATTGGAGCAAAATATTGATCTGATTTTTATGGCACATTTGCTTTATTGAACACAAAAGCTCCAACCTGGAAAAGGATAAGTTAACCTATAAAAAATGTAAAAGGATATATTATTCTATAATAAATTCTAGAAACTAACTCACAATGTTAAATCCTTGACACATGAGAAATCAATTAGAGTTGTCTAGAATGGAAAAACTTAGAAAAAAACTACTTGGCACCTGAACGTTAGTGAAATGAAAGCACCTCTACCCATACCCAGGCTTCTCCAAAACTAAACTGCAGTTGTGTTTCTACTTTCTACTATCCTCGAGTCTTGATTTTTATATTGAGGAGCCATTTTGAAATTCTGAGAGTTTGTCCCTTATTCCAAAACTTGGATATTTCACTGGAACACGTATTAAATACATATTTTAATTTTGCAAATGTGGTTAAAAATGAATAAATAAAATAATCTTAAACATCTCAAATAAATTTTATTATAAGTTTATACACACTCACACACAAACACACACACACACCCACACACACACACATAAAAAACCATCAGGATCCCGGCTTCTATACTAAATTCCAATTGGGCACAGTATTAAGCAGACAGCTATTAACTTTATTTTTAATGGCCCCTTTTAAACACCGGTAACAGCAGTACTTGCATTATGCATTTTTTCCCCTTAATATCACCTTATATGGAAACTTAACTGGAGAAAAGACATTGGCTTCTGAGAAATGATATAAAGCAACTTACAGTATATGAGTTCAGTGACTCAAGATGGTGAGGTAGAGACCATCTACTTCTCCTTGCTCTCTAGTTTTACCAGTTTATATATTTCCAAGTACTCTACTATGTTGAAAATATCCTTCCCACTTTGAGAATAATTGAATTCTTTCCTATTAAGAATACCATATGCTAGTCATAATGGAATCCCCGGCATCTCGAAGTGCCCTGGGAGAATGAGGCGTGGATGTGGTTAGGGGTATGACTTCATACAACTGGGAAATGACTGGTTGTCACCAAGGTCACTCAGTCCCCACGATAATGAATGGATGAGCCAGCACCTTCCCCTCTTAGCATTACTGAGTGGCCTCCAGGAAATGAAGGCCCCACCAACCCCAAACCCCAAACCAGTGAGAGGAGCAGTTTTTCTGGCCTCAATCGCCCCACTCAGCTCTATGGAAACAAGACTGCTGGCTTGCAAAGAAGCCAGAAATGACATTTCCTCTACTGCTTCAGGCGAGAGCTGAGAGAACCCTGAAGAGGTTACTGGGTTCATGCTTCTCTACCTAGAAATACATCTGATTTACAAAATCTTTTGGAGGCTGATACCTGTGGTTTGAGAAGGGCAAAAGAGTGTCGAGAAGAGAGCTATGAGCTCCAACCTATTCAGCATTGTGTCTCCAGCCCTGAACTCTGTCCCTGCCACAAAATAAGAGCTCAACCAGTGGGTGCTGGAGGTGGCTCTTACCTGTCCAAGAGAGCCGATTGTTAGCATCTCTTCCCAGTTCCCCATTCAGTGACACCATGTTGGTATCTTGAAATTATCCATAGTGGAAGGATATACATCATGGAAACTGGCAACTACTACAAATCCACCTCCTCTCCTCCCGCAGTGAGCCAGTTGTCAAACATTTACCAACCCATCATTGGGCTCAATTAATGCTTATTGTTGAAATTTATGGAGTGCTTATTATATTCCAGGTGTTTTTACATATGTCATCTCACCTGATCATCACAACACTAAAAGGTGGAAGTAATGAATGGATATGTGTGCAAAGTAGCTGTGATATCTGTCATTCCTTTGAGTGCCAAAGTTCATTGCTGCTGCCTTCCGTTTGCTCTTCACGTAAAACACTGAGGCTCCACGTGATTCAGTAATTTGTCTAAGGTCATCCAGCAAATATGGAAACATATTCAGGACTTCAACCAAGGCTGGCTGAAATGAAAGCCTCTGTGCGCTCTGTCACATACCCCTGCCTGATCAGGGCAAATCCCAAGAGGGTGGTGAGCCACACTCTAGAGCTATTACACAGGAATAAGTTAAGCTCTTATCAGCTTACTTGCTAGAAGTAGTACGCACTGCCCTTAGAACCAGACAAGCAGGGCCTATCTCAGGGGAGCTCTGTGCTTTGGAGTACCTTCCTTGAGTTCCCTGCCAGTGCCTGAGAACACCCAGAATCAGTACCACTATCCAGGCAGGCAGGAGCCTAGACAGGGAACTATTGGCCCCAGTTCCTATTTCTCCCTTTGAGGATGTTCTAATCCTATTTCTAATCCTCTGCCTCAACCCCTGTACCCACATGGGGAGTACACAGCATGGTCTAAGGAGCTCTGGGATCACGTCCTTGTGGTGGCCCAAGACCCCAGGGCCAGGCCTCATTCCTAAAGGTTGGACTGGCAAGTGGATTTTTCCTGCTAGCTGCTAAGGCATCTCTTTCATGGGTTCACACAGTATCAAGCTGCCAGAATAATGTTGACATGCTGATTTGTGGTGAAGCTCATTCATATGAAATACAGAATAAGTTTGAAGAATAAGTTTTATACAGAATAAGTTTTATTACCAGCAATCCTTGTGGTAATAAAAATAATGACCCACAAAGATATTCACACTCTAATTCCTGGACCCCTAATCTGTTATGTTACATGGCAGACGGGACTTTGCAGATATAATTAAGGTATAGACCTTAAAATAGGGAGAGTATCCTAGATTATCCAGGTAGGCCCAATATAATCACATGGTCCCTTAAAAGCAGAGAAATTTCTTCATCTAGAAGCAGAAGAGAAATGAGGCCAGAAGAGAAAATCAGAGAGAATCGAAGTGTGAGAGGGACTCATCCTGCTGTTGCTAGCTTTGAAGATGGATAAAAGGGGGCCAAGAACCAAGGAATAGGGGGAGCCTCCAGAAGCTGAGAATGACCCCTGGTCAACAGCCAGCAAGGAAATGGGAGCCTCATTCCTATAACCACATGGAACTAAATTTTGCTAACAATCTGAATAAGCTTGTAAGCAGATTCATCTCCAAAGCCTCCAGAAAGGAATGCAGCCCTACTCACACCTTGGTTTTGGCCTTGTGAAATCTGGAACAGAGAACCAGCTAAGCCATGTGTGCCTGGACTTATGACCCACATGACTGTGAGATAATAGATGAGTATTGTTTTAAGTCACTACATATGTGGTAATTTGTTATGGCAGCAGTAAATACAAATGTAGACCACCACCTACCTAGGGTTTGAGCCATACATGCAGGCCCATGCACAGGCTCCAACCTGTCTGCGTTCTGACCAAAATGCCACCTCCAGTTACAGCATTTAGGGAAGCAGGAGTGGAGGCAGGTGTACTTTAGCTTGTACACCCCACCACTACCACCACTAGTGCTCCCACCATCAACAGGCACTTCCAAGTGATGTCATCCCCTGCCTCCAATTGATGTGGTGACGTCATGCTCTCCTGGGTCAATGTTAACTGTGCCTAACATGGGACACACATTCCTTACTTGAATGAGATCACTCTTCTCAATCTGCCCATGAGAACTTCACCTCTCCTCCCAACTTGGGTATAAGGAAGACAGAGATGCAATCACTGTTCAGGAGATCACATTCTATGAATGCAATAAGAATGACCTAAAAAGTTCAAATGAAGACATAATTGGAAGATGTGCTAGTTCACTTTATGCTATAAAATTCTGAACATGACCAAAAACCAAATCATCGTTTACATTTTTCTGGTACTCTGAATATGACTTGCATTTGGGGTCATCCTTAGTGAGGTACAGTGAAACCTGTAAACAATAAATGGAAGCCAGTATTTATAGACAGTGTGATGGATGACGCAGTATCATGAGTAATACTGTAATTAGCATTAAATAAAGAGAATTGGGAGACTGCAGAGCATGGAAGATCTATATTGTTTCAGTATAGATTCCTTTTTTATTAAATTTATTGGGGTGACATTGGTTAATAAAATTATATAGGTTTCAAATGCACATTTCTATAATACATTATCTATATATTGCATTGTGTGTTCACCACCCAAAGTCAGTTCTCTTTCCATCACCATATATTTGACCCCCTTTTCCCTCTTCTACCACCCCCCTTACCACTAAACTGTTGTCTGTGTCTATGAGTTTTTGTTTCTCTGTTTGTCTTGTTCCTTTGTTGCTTTTGGTTGTATATCCCACATATGAGTGAAGTTATATGGTTCTCGACTTTTTCTATCTAACTTATTTCATTTAGCATAATAATCTCAAAATCCACCCATGTTTTTGCAAATGGCAGTATTTCATCTTCTCTTATGGCAGAGTAGTATTCCATTGTATATATATACCACATCTTCTTTATCCAATTATCTATTGAAAGACACTTGTTGTTTCCATGTTTTGACCATGATAAATAATGCTGCAATGAACATTGGGGCACATATATCTTTACAGATAAATGTTTTCAGATTTTTGGGGTAGATACCCAAGAGAGGGATTGCTGGGTCATATGGTAATTCCATTCTAAATTTTTTGAGGAACCTCTATATTTTCCATAGCGGTTGTACCAATTTGCATTCCCACCAACAGTGTATGAGGGTTCCTTTTTCTCCAGTCTCTGCTACACTTGTTATTATTTGTCTTGTTGATGATAGCCATCCTAACAGGTGGGCGGTGATAGCTCATTGTGGTTTTGAATTGCATTTCCCTAATAGCTAGTGAAGTTGAGCATTTTTTATATATCTGTTGGCTGTTTATATGTCTTCTTAGGAGATGTGTCTATTCATGTCCTCTGCCCATTTTTTAATTGGATTGTTTGTTTTTGTCAAACAGATTCTTAATAGACATAGCATTGTTAGTAATAACAGTGTTTTGACTGTTATTTAAAAGCTACCTTTTCTGCATGGAAGATACAAAATTAGCCAGAAACATAGCATTTGACAATAAAGACCACAAAGATATGGTTCCCAGACCTGAACAGGGATCTTCACGTGCACTAGTTAGACAATAAATAAATACATGCATACGTTTTCTCTCCCCATTGTTCTAAATCCTTGTTGATAAATCACATGGATCTCACATGGATCCATGAATATTTGTGATATGTTTTATCAAATTATTTGTATAGACAGGAGCCCCACAAGAAAAATTTGCCCAGGCCCCCGCATATCCCATAGCAGCCTTGGCATTGTGAAACCCTTCAATAGTTGTGGTGATGACCGAGCTTATTGTTCTCAATGAAATACTGCATGGCCAGTCCTTGGCCAGAACACTCCTTACGTCCTAGCCAATGAACAGAAGCAGCAGCATGGGGCAGAGGCAGGGACTTCTTCCATCCCCGCAGACACCCTTTCTAGAAGGGAAAATAATCAAGCCTCTCGGTCACCCGTCAACTGTTAGGTGGGGTTCCACATGCTCCCTACCTACATAACCAGGGAGTGGTGTGTCATCTACAAGACACACAGTGCAGGACCTTCTCATGGTCCTGATGACTGGTCTTGACTGACAACTTCTGGTTGACTTTTCAGAGGTTAATGCTAGGCCACGTAACTAGAGCGTAATTTAGTACAAACCATCAGATCACAGATTAGAGGGAAAAAGCACCTTAGAGAATCCTCTGCTCCAAAGACCCTATGTTGCATGTTAAGATACTGAGGGCTAGAGAGCTCATGTTAGATCCTCAAGTCTCCACAGAGCAGATCCAGGTGTCTGCAACTAGTGCTGGCACAGGCGGAAGAACAGGAGCTGCAGAGCAGGGTAGTTAGGGGCTTGGGCTCTGGAGTCAGATTGCTTGTGTTTGAAATGATAGCTCAGTTTTTTTCCAAAAGAAAAATGAGCATAATAATACTGCCTAGTTCATAAGGTTGCTATGAAAATTACATGAGAAAAACATATATAAAGGATTTAGAACAATGCCTGGCACCTAGAAAGCACTAAATAAATGTTGCTCATACTACTGTATAAGGCTGCCTTGCTGGTCAAATAAGATTGACCTATCTCTACACCTAAGCCAGTGCATAGCAGAGTGATGCCCTTCAGCAGGCATTACTGTAAACCTGCTACACGCTACATACTACACTGGTCCCTGGGGAAGAGGTGGACCTGAGATTACAGACATAGATGGTAGGAGCTACTAAACTCCAACCTGGAAGCCATGCTTGCATGTGAAACATGTGGCCCCTCCTATTGCACATGCAACCCTTAAACTAACTGCATTCTGACTTCCAGCCTTGGCACTTCCTTGCTTTTGCTAAGGTCATACGATTGCCAAAGTTGGAGAACACTTGTCTACCCTTATCTTTGTTGATATTTGTCTTTCTTTAAACAGTCCTTGAAACACTCTCCTCTCTTGGGTTATTAGTCTGCTCGGATTGCCATAACAAAATACCACAGGCTGGGTGGCTTAAACAACAGAAATTTATTTTCTCATAGTTCTTGGATATCAAAGATCAAGGTGTTGACAGGGTAGGTTTTGGTTTGGCCTCTCTTCCTGACTCGCAGATGGCGCCATCTCTCTGTGTCCTCGCATAGTCTTTTCTCTGTGCATATGGAGAATGAGAAAGAGATCTCTGCTGTCTCCTCCCCTTCTTATAAGGACAGTTAGTCCCATTGGATTAAGGTCCCACCCTTATGACCTCATTTAACCTTAATTACCACCTTAAAGTCTCTATCTCTAAATACAGCCACATTGGGAATTAGAGCTTGAACATATGGATAGGGTGTGGGGAGACACAATTCAGTCCATAACTCTCTGCTTCCCTAACGTGACTTTCTCATAGTTCCTCGCTACCTCTCTGACCACTCCTTTGGAATTTCTCTGCAACCCTTTCCATCCTTTTTACTCTAAATTTTGGAGTTCCATTGTCTGACTTCTTCTCTTCCCCCATTTCAGTACACATTCCGTGAATAAGCACACCCACATGAATGGTTTTCACTACCATATCCATGCAGATGGTGTCCAAGTCTGTATTTCAAGCTCAGATTTCTCTCCCAGCTCCACATCTATATTCCCAACTACCTGTTATCCGTCTTTTATGATATCCCACAGAAACACTTCCCAAGACTAAGCAACTGTCCACATCAATCTTCTGCTTTTTCTGGGTTTTCTGTCCCATCATCTAAGTATATAAGATGGGTAATTTTCTTTTACCTCATTGACCTACTCTCTATGCACGCTTGACCAATACTTGCTATTGTCAGTGGGAAGGTGAAAATCATGTTAGAACAATTTCCATTCATTTCTTGCAATAATGTTGGACTATGTTGAACTATTTGTAATAATTGGACCAACATCAGCAGGGTGAGACCAGGAGGATAAAAGGGCTTGTCAAACACGATTCAGGAACCTCCATTCCCTGGCTGCTTGCTCTTCCCACCACATCAGTCTTTCCTTTTGTCACCAATATGCCACATGCCCTGCACTCGGAGACTGCACCTCTGTGTAGGAGTGAAATGAACTGAACTGAAAACCTTTGGTGACAAAGTGACACAGTACAAATCTAGTGGGATATGATACTTTTCTATTTTAATCTAAATACAAGTGACCCATTTGGCTCTACTTCTGATTTCTTATAAAATTTAAAGAGATGTTGGTTAAAATGGGTTAAGGAAAGGTTAATTATCCCCACAGAGGTCTTAAGGACTGAAGCTCTCCAGTTTGGAAGTTTCTAGAAACATAACCCCTATGGACAAATTAGAGAATTCCATGAATGAAAAAATAACTCATTTCAATAGTACACCAATAATATGGGTTCTGAAAGGGAAAAAAATAAAAAGCAAAACTCTGTTAAAGAAGACATTTGGATGAAGCTGTAAGCTCCTAGTCTAGTAAACTTTAAACAATTACATTCGAAATACATAATTCTCACAGTAATGAGGATTTTCAAAGGTAAGCAATAAAAGAATAAAGTATCTCCTCCCTATCATGGTTACTATCGGAAGTTCTTATTTGTGTTAGTTTGGGTTTTAAAAATCTGTGTCTAGCAAGGTTTTTATTCTATTTTTGGGCTGTTGGTATAGTTTAGCTCCTATCGTGGACAGTTGTCATCACTTTTGTCTGCCTACCATTTGAATGTCCTGCCTATATATGAAGAGTTGCCTTTCTTCTGAGTCTTCATGGGAAACACAGTCACTCACACTATAAAAGCTGAAACACCAGGCACTATCTTTCTCAGCATCCCTTGCAGGTAGTTATGGAGATGGGATCCAGGATCCAGCAAGCAGAAGCACCAATTCTGGAGTTTGAATCAGGTGCTAGTAACACAAAGAAGCAGCGACTCTAAAGCCCTCCGTAGAAGTGGCAGCAGTCGTAGCAAGATCATGTTTCCATGACAGCAGTGTTTGCATGCCGTCCTCATTCTGTACCTGGAGCAGAAGCAATGCTGCATCAGTGAAAGAGTGTGGCATCTGGCAAAGGCAGTAGCAATGGCATCCTCACCAGAACACTGTGTGGCATGATTGCAGATATTGTGTCCTGCTACTGTAGCTCCAAGCTTAGTTTTCCAGCTCCCCTAGGTACTCCATGAGCAGCCCAGTGTCATTTTAATTAATGACGTTAAGTCAGCTGGACTCTTTTTGTGTTGCCTACAACTAAGAATTCTGCAAATTCTGAGACCCTAAGGGGAAAATAAAGACTCAGAAAGCTGGAGCTGGGCTGTTTCCACCTCTGAGGAGTCTAGGGCAGGTAGTGATATCTCCTTCTTTAAAGACCCACCACAAGAGAACAGGCCACCTATCCGGGGCTTTTAATATCTCAGCCCATACAGCAACATGCTCAGTGAAGCATGAAAAAAAACAGATCAAAGCAATGAACTGTACTGTACTGAATGTGGAAGTGTCAAGAGAACAAGAAATAGGTGCCCATGAACTGTGAATATTTGAAACCACAAATTGAAAATCTGTGCTCCCTTGGGTCTTTCTCTTAGTCTGTTTTGAATAAGGCTCCCATTTCTGTTTAGGTAACTCTAGAGGTATTCAAATAATTGGTTCAGAGTATTCACTTTTTGAAAATTAATTCAACAAAATTTTAACAAGAATGTATCATTTATGCAGTACAAAGCAAGGTTTGTCAAGAATCCAAAAGTGAAGGCTTCAACATCAATACATTTACAAAAATGTCATGGTACGTGCTCACACGTACTCCAATTAATTCCAAGTGTTGTGTGCTTTTGATACTTCCTATAATAACTATTTTTCATTAGCAAGGTAGTCTTGTTTTCTTTTAAATGCTCTGACAGTGCATAAAAAGTTTATTCTCCTACATAAACAAAAATATATCTATGCAATCTTATATGCACTTATACAATGAATTCCCAGACATTCTGGAATATCAAGTATTCTGGATAGAGAAAAATATCTGGCCAACAGATTATACATTTTCAAGATAAGAAAACTAAAATATTTCTTTGAGAATTCAGAAAGACCCCTCACCTTCAGAATTCCTCAGTAAGTACCTTTGAAATGACATAGATGTGTCAATGCCATATAAAAGAGAAGGAAATAATTTATTCTGATTTGATTAACACAACAGCTTTGAGAGTACGATACGAAGTCAGATTTCAGTGAGGTTCTTTTCCACATTAGACATACTTTCAATAACAGGAACGAGAATAAGTAAGATTTCACCGCAGGCCCTGAGAGTATGGCTGGCTGGGTCTGAGGCCATCCTGTCACACATGCATAATGCTTACAGCAGGACCAGGCACAATGTGTTCACAGGAACCTACAGCTGTCCTTTGTCCCTGCATTCTCCACCCCACTAACATCAATATCTTGTCCTACCAAGAAAGCCTGAACAAGGTCTACTGCTACCCCACAGAAAACTCAGTTCCAGATCAAGTCCATTAACACTCACGTTTGCTTTTACTATGAGTCTTCATATCCCCTGGGTTCCCTGCAGGGACCCCCTGAAATTAGTGTCCTGCTCTTTTGCAGCTTGCCAGCTCCCCCTCCCTGGGTTCTTGGAGCAGGTCAGTTCTGAGAGACCACTTGCTGTCCAAGTGCTGCCAAGCCCCAAACAGGGAACTCCCAAGGAAGAGAAGACATAGAAGTTAAATTGTCCACATTCTTTGTCCTGTGATCGAGGTCTTTGGGTAACCGTGCAGACCTTCCCTTCTGGAAATCAGTGCCTCACAGTCCACTTGCCCCACAGCTGTGGAAGGAGCCTTAGCTTAGCTCCTTCATCTCGCAGTGAGAAAGCTGAGTTCCAGGCGGGTGAAGTGACTTGCTCATAGACAGAGCTACAGCGTGGCGAGGCTGGGAGCGAAGCCCAGACTCTCCAGCCAGGCCGGTGCTCTTTCCCACTGCCTCAGGCAGCCCCCAAGGAATACCTCTTAAGAAGAAACGTCAAGGGGCCAGATCTTGATTTATTACTAAGGGAGGGCTATAGGACAGACATTACCTGCTACAGTGAAAGGTTTTCCTCAGAGGAGCCACGGAACATTGTATGGCCAGTAAAAACCCAATACCTATTCCTAAATGCCAACACTTGGGGTTTTCTCCCGTCAAAATCAGAATCATGGTGTTAGCCAGACTGGATTCAACGATTTTAGTCAACTCTGTGTGTACAGCATGAGCCACTCTCTCTGAGCCTATACGGGATTTTTAAACCTTAAAGGGTTGTCCTTATGCCTTCACCTCACTGCCCAGGAAACCCACTATTATCATGGTACAACCATCCAGACCTAGTGTCCCATCCTCCCTTAGGTAATTCTCACATCTTTTTGGCCAACCAGGAGTCAAATAACCAAGCTTGCATGTCAGGTCCTATTTTTTTGTCCCTGCTTTGCAATACCAGGTACTTCCCACTGACAGCCCAAAGCAATTCTCTCATGAGCCTCAAATAATGCTGACAGGACACTCACATGGCCCTGGGACATGTGATGCAAGAGTTGCCTACAGAACTCTGTGAATACCTTTCCAGGATCATCCTGACACTACCTGCTGAGCCAGGTTCCTCTAATCGCTGGACTACAGCACTGGGGACCCTTAACCCTCCACAGACTCCTAGCCCCAAGTCTTCCTCCAGACCTGCTTCATGGATTCAGTTCCACCCCTAACATTCACCACTCTTTCTATACTGACCTTCTCCAATTTACCCTAAATACTGTAGCCAAATTAACCTCACGAGGTACCTATTCTCCTTATCACCATCGTAATCTCAAAATGGTATTGTCTTCATAATAAAACAAAAGAGGAAGCTTAAAACCGGATCACCTTTCTCTCCTCCCGATTCAAAATGCTTGCATCTCTTAATAGACAGCATTCTCTCAGATCTGCAGTTGGGCTCAATGCATTCAAGCCTCAACACAATCTGCTTGGTAGTTTATTTATAGTTTATAATGTATGTATTGTTACATATCCTTTTAAAGGGTTGCACTATGTAAGTAACTTATCTGTCCAATCCTGTGCACTCTGGGAAATAACCTTGCTCAGTTAATTGAAGGAGTCCCCCTTTTCCTGAGCTTGGTAATATGGTCATGCTCCAATTAGGGACCTTTCTACACATCCTCCTCCTCCTTCAGGGGCAGGAGTAAAAGTAGAACTTCCATTCCAGAGTGTAGCTCCTTCTTTTCACAGGACAGAGTGGGATCAGAAAACAGGGGTCCACTCCATTGCTGTGGAAAATGGCACCACAATACTCTCTCTCCCACAACCCTACCATGAGTTAGTTGGTGGTTGGGAACATTTGGTCACCTTTAGCTTGCCTTTTAAAATATACCTCCAGAGAGAACAATGGAATATACCCTGTTTCCCCAAAAATAAAACCTACCTGGACAATCAGCTCTAATGCGTCTTTTGGAGCAAAAATTAATGTAAGGCCCTGTCTTATTTTGCTATAATATAAGACCGGGTCTTATATAAGACCGGGTCTTATACTAATTTTTGCTCCAAAAAACACATTAGAGCTGATTGTCTGGCTAGGTTTTATTTTCGGGGAAACATGGTATAAAATTTCGATGCTATTTTCCCATCCTGACCTCTCCATGTGCCTCTTACTGGACAATGGGGATACAGACTCAATCCCATACTAGCAATTGGATAGGTAACCCTGCAAGGGTGATGGGAGTTCCAAAAGAGAGGTAAGAATGAGATGCACCACAGGTACAGCAGCTCTCACCTAGTCTATAGGTTCAGTCAAGGCCTCCTTAAGGAAGTGACTGTTAAGTTGAGATCTACAGGATAAAGAGGAACTATCAGAATAAGGAGGGTCTCAGGAAAAGGGGGCAACAGATACAAAAGCTTCTAGCGATGGAGAGCATGGTGCTTTCCAGAAACTAAAAGAGACAGCATGGTTGTACCAGGGAGAGGCTGAGGGAGCTTAGTATGGAAATAAACAGGTGACATAGACATGGAGATACAAAGGAAAGAAGCTTGATATGAGACAACCATAATGAGAAACTCATTTCCTATTTCTACGTGAAATTGTCTTAAACTGCAGACACAAAGCACAGAGGAGAGGTGGTCTTCTCCACCAGCCTTTCCCCCTTTCCTGGGACACTCATTTCTTTAAAAATCCAGAACCCACCTCATCCCCTCCAAAAAGTCCTCCCTGATTTCTCTTGCCTGTCCTGCACTTCACAGCACTCGGGGTTCCCTTTGTCCCAATCAGTGGTGTTCCCTACACCAGTTGGTGCTAAAAAATAAAACATTGAAACAATAGAAAACAGAAATTGCTCCAACTCCTGGTCCATTCCCTTTTCCAGTAAGCTGTGGGAAAATACAAGCTTCACAGGATTTTTTTTAAAATGATGTGTTGGTCATGTAATGTAGAGGGAAGGATTTCCTGGTCATTAGAAACACATGAGCAAGTGGAGCCACACATCCAGGTCCTAATTCATGCACGTCTACATTAAGGCAAAATTTCTCCCCATGTACCAAAAAGAGAATTACTGATAGTCACAAAAAATGTTGTATTTACAAAAAAAAAAAGAAAGAAAGAAAAAGGGGGAGGTGTGATTAGTTTTTAAAAATCAAATCCACCGCACAGCCTACTCTCCTGCATTTGCAATAAAACACAGTGCCCCATAGATGGCGCAAGGTGACTGCTAAATAAATACCTAGTTCCAGATTACCCTGTGAGACTCAATCAGATCTAACTGGTTTTAAGGCTAGAGAGCTTCCATTCTATTCCCCCATCTTTGCTACAACCACTGGGTAGCTGTGTAGCTTCCACTTCTCTATTACAGTTGGATAATCATAGAGGAGTACTTAGATGTCACTATTTTCTTCAAGAACTCTTTCTGGTATTTAAAATTTTATGCGGTATGAAAATTAGCATACATTCTTCAGACCCTGGTGCAGTTCATCCTACTCCCATCTTCAGTGGACAGATTTTAATCTGATCCAAGTGCACTACATAAGAGCTCCAACTCTTCCTAATGTCTTTCCTTGGCCTCGAAACCTTCCATGTTTTCCACAATCTCCCTGGGTTTTGGTGCCAAGACCTAGTCACAAACACCACATTCATTTAGACAGTGATAATAGAAGCTGAAGGGCTACTTCAATTTGTTAATCTAAGTCTTTACATGTGTTTAGTGATAAAAGTTTATAATGTCCTATCTCTGCCTCAGTAAATCCTCACAATGATGCAATGAATATAGTAGAATTTTCTCCAATTTAGAGGTGAGAAACAAATTTAAGAGGCCAAGTGGGTGGCATTTTCTAAGCTTGTGACATCAGGCCAAAGATAGTCAAAGTCCTGTGACTTTTGCCACTCATCTGGCTGTGTGTCTCCATGCTTTGCTTATATGTGTGCTTCTAGTTTTGTTCCTTTTTAAAAAATTACTAAAGCTATAAGGGCTGTCCATAGTTAGTTTGCTATTAACTGTATGGTTTAGAGAAGTTACGTTTCCTGGTTATAAACATAATGTCAATACTGCTAACACTATCCCCACTTACAGAGCCCATCTCAAGTACAGGCACCTTTCTAAAGTATTTGCTTCCATGTGTTAACTCAGCTGACCTTCACGACAATCACATGAAAGCACTGTATTAATCCCCAATTTACAGATGAAAAAAACGAGGCACAGAGAAGTTAAATAATTTCTTTAAACTTGTTTTCAATTATAATTGACATTCAGTATTATTTTATATTAGTTTCAGGTGTACAGCATAGTGGTTAGACATTTATATAATTTATGAAGTGATCCCTGATAAATCTAGTACCCACCTGGCACTATGCATGGTTATTACCATATCATTGACTATATTCCCTGTGCTTTATTTTACATCCCCATGACTATTTTTTAACAACCAATTTGTAAGAACTTAAATAATGTCAGTGAAGATCACACAACAAGTAGATGGTAGAGCTAGGATCTGAACAGAAGCCATCTGGCTCCAGAGGTCATGTTCTTACCCATTGTACTAATGCACACGTAGAACCAGCTGGGGCATAGAATGAACTACATTCATCTTTCCTCTCCTTGATAAGTTTGTGACATGTTGGCTTGAGGTCAAGCATAGGGGTGGAAATAGCTCCTGCCCGGAACCTCATGATGTGGTCTTTACAAGTTCACACAAGGGAATTCAGTATGGACCCAATAAGGCTTCCCACAAGCACTTGGTGAGACCTCCTATCAGCAGAGCCAGGGAAAGTTAGTGGAGCTCTCATCACCAAGGGAAGAGTGGGGTGTACCGTTTGATATATCATTACCCAAAGGCTGATTTGGCCTCTTACCTTTGTTTCCCATTTCTAAAATGGAAATAATTCCATCCTGTTCAATTTAGCATATACTTCACAGGTGTGCCTTAATGAAGGCAGTGGGCAGCATCAACCTGCCGTGGGTCACCTGGATCCAGAGTAGGTGGCCCCTGTCTATCAGAATTTCAACGTGTGGTTTCAACAGTTGAAGTTGGTGAAGATTAAATAAGATACAACATGTAAAGTATTTTTGGTAGCTCCTCAAAAAATTAAACATAGAATTACCACATGATCCAGCAATTCTACCCTTAAGTATATACCCAGAAGAAAGGGAAAAAAGGACTCAAACAGATATTTGTACACCAATGTTTATAGCAGCAGTACGTACAATAGCCAAAAGTTAGAAACAACCCGCTATGGCCTGAATGTGTGTGTCCCTGTAAAATTCATATGTTGAAATCCTAATGCCCAATGTGATGGTATTAGAATATGGGACCTTTGGGAAGTGATTAGGTCATGTGAGCGGAAATGGATGGTGGTGATGGTTACACAATACTGTGAATGTATTTAAAACCAGTGAAATGTACACTTTAAAATGGTTTAAATGGCAAGTTTATGTTATGCATATTTTACTACAAAAAAAATAAAATTTGTATAAAGGTAAAGTGCTTAGGACATCTGGGAGAAACTGCCAGTTCCCTACCCAATATCCACCCTCCTCTTTTTCTTCACTAACAGAACCTTGATTAGTTGAAAGCAGCAATGAGCCCAGCTAAAAATATGTTTCCGGGCTCCCTACAGATAGGGGTGATGGCGTGACTGTAAGCTGTGTAATGAGATGTAAGCTCCAGTAACTGAGTGAGGTTTCTGGGAAGTGCATTAAAAGGTCAGGGTAGGGGAATGCTGATTCATGGCAAGCTCTGTTTTACCTTTGACTTTATTAAAGAGAAAATCACAGGCCGGAAATGGCGTCACTTGTACTAAGACCCATGATTCCAAACCTAGATTTAATACCCGACCTAATTGTTTCATCATCCCCCAGAAACATAATCTTAATCAACTAGCCTGAAATTTTCTAGTCAACACTAATGAGGTAGTCTGTAACATGGGCCTTCTCCATCTCCCCACTCCCCTGCAAAGAAGAGGTAATCTGCATGATAAAAACCCTTCCCCTTTTCTTTCCCCCTCCTTTTAAAAAGGATGTCCTGGCCCCCAAATAATCTTTGTCCTTTTGCTAGTAGCTTCCTTGCCCCACCCTTATTTTCTATAAAACCCTTCCATTTTGTACAAACTAGAAGGAGCACCCTTCTAGTTGCTAGAAGGGATGCTGCCTGATTCATGAATTGCTTAATAAGCCAATCAGATCTTCAGATTTATTCGGTTGAATTTTTTTTTTTAAACAACCCTTCCCTCCTTCCAGCATGGGACATAAGCAAGAAAGCTAGAACTCCAGCAGCTACCTAGAAACCATGAGGATGGAAGTCAGCACTTGGGAGGCAGAGCAGACAGACAGAAGGAGCCTGAGACACCAATGACATTGTGGAGCTGCTACTCCTCTTGTGGGGTGCTCATCCCTGCACTTCATATTATAGGAGAGAAAAGAGAACTCATCTCTGGTTTACTCCAGTGTTTAAACTACCTGTTGCTGAACACAATTGCTAACTGACTCAGTTATTATTGTTACTATTTGTTTTATTATCGATAAAGGGGACCCACGTAGCTAATTGATATTCACTTGAAGACAGAGGATCTGAGATAACAGCCCTATTAGTCCCACTGCCTCAGGTGTTATAATAAAAAATGGAGACATCATTGAGTGTCCCCTGAGGCAGCCATATTGATTGATGTGCTTCCTCCTCAGCAAGCTCAAGTGTGAAGTTTTCTGTTCCACAGAGTAGAAAGGACCAGGAAGCATTCAGCATCTTTACTTTGCTAAATTTTAAGGAAGTTGAAGTTTTCTCTAACCACACTTCACAAGACCATGAGGAACTCACCAGGATGGACTGGCTGGCTCCTCATGGGGATGAGTCACTCTGACACCTCATAGTTCCTTAGCTTCTTCTGCTTCATTGACCTTTGCCAGCACACAGACATGCCAACAACTTCCTGGAGCAGCCACACCCTGGACCTTGTCAGAAAGGGGAACTGCTTCATCGGAATCTTATTATCAGACATTTCACTGTTCAATTGCCTCTCCCTCTTCTTCCACTCCCTGTTCCCCACACTTCTACTCTTTGGCCTTGTTATGATGGTCAATCCCATGGGTGTGCACATAGGTTCCAGGAAATTCAACACTGTCTATCAATATTTTAGATGCACATGCTCTTTGACCCAGCAATTCTATTGCTCGGCATTTATCCTATAGATCACAGGAGTGTGCTCAGTAACACACAGGAATGCTTTATTATATGCTACCACTTGTGTGGAGTAATTTATGCAAAAATAAATAAATAACACATTAACTACACCTGTTTTATATATACATACATAATATCTATACCTATGATACACACACACACACACACACACACACACATAATACCTACTATAATGTCTCTTAAAGGATATACAAGAAACTAACAACAGTAGAAGATGAAGGTGAGTGGTAAGAAAAGAAAACTTACTTTTCACTGTATACTCTTTTATACTTGAATTCTATGCTATATGTCAATCAATATTATCTGTTCAAAATAATTTTCAAAAAGCCGTTCACCCTGAAATATTCCCCTCTTCTAGTTTCCTCACAGTTTCGCTATTTGACCCAGTCACAAACCCATAATCCATCTGTAGCAGACACCATTGATGACTAGTCCTTGGCCCCTCAGGCTTTATCTTTCAATGCTCACTGACCAGACTTCCAACAGCCAGAATCTCTTTCCCTGAGGTATCTCTCTGGCCACGAGAGTCCTCTCTGGCACAAGTGTGACAGTGTTCAGCCCATGATTACCCCTGGAACAGTCTTAACCAATGGCTAATGGGAAGTGGTGTATAGGACACCAGCCCCCTTGCCTCTCAGGAGACGTAATTCTGAGATGAATTTCCAGAGTAATTACTGGCTTTCAGAGTAACCCAGCAGGATTAAATTCCTGTTGCCTGCAGGGCCCTCCCTTTATTGGCTTCTTTCCTTTCCCTGTCTCATTCCCCTTTTCCCCTACCAACCTTTTTTCCAGAATCACCTCTCAGTTTGCTTCCTGTTCCCAGGTCTACATTTGGGGATCCCAGATGAAGATGCAATCATTTCAGCCTCACTCTCTTTAAGACTGTCACTTTCTCTCGATCTTCTGTGTATCTCCCACAGCAAACCTCCAACTGCTCCTACCTCAATAGTCCAGTGCCCCTGAGAAAATCACTTGACCATGCCAATTGACCATCCCCAAATGTAGTGTTTGCAATCTCAAGCTGACACATCAGTGATGCTCAAAATTCCTGACCAGATCCTTTCTCTTTTCCCAGAAGCAACATCTTTAGACTGTTACTATTAAACGTTAGTCTAGGGCAGAGGTGTCCAAACTTTTTTCAACGTTTTTCACCAAGGGCCGTATGCCGTAAAATACACAAACAGCCGGGCCACTCACTCGAGGTGAAGTACGTATTGCCTCACCTGGTTTATTTAAGTAAACTAAATATATTTTTGGAAATTGCTGCCGGTCGATTAACAATGGATCGCGGGCCGCAGTTTGGACACCCCTGGTCTAGGGTCTTACTTACTTACTCCCATCTCCCTCTTTCAGGATCATCACCTACTTCCCCAAGAAAAGAGAAGCATCGGCAGTGAATTCCTGGTGATTTCCATATCTATACCTAAGTATACCACACGTGTTTATTCATTTTCTCTGATGGATCAGTTTTGCTCTTTGGGCTTTTTCTTGTGTATGATACAGAATAACTCTGCAACTATACAATGTAGGTTCACATCCTGATCTATCATTTACCAGTCTTGTGACCTTGGACAATTGACCCAATCTCTCTTCTCTATAATAAATAGATAGTAATGGTACTTACTTCATATGGTAGTTTGAGAAGTAAATGAGTTAATACATAAAAGCACATAGACCAGAGCCTTAAATATTTTAAGTGCCTGATAAATGTTCTTATTTGTGTATTTTCCAACTGTTCTGCAATGAACACCTGTTACTAATTAAATCAGAAAAAGAGTATTATTTTGTGTGTGTGTGTGTGTGTGTGTGTGTGTGTGTGTATTCATATTTCTGTTTGCTAGTTCTTACCTCCTGCTTCCTTTCTTGGAATACCAGAGGTCTCTATTTCCCCATGGTAAATCATCCATCTATACTCACCAACCCAGTCTCTAATTATTATCAAAAACTCTGACCTTCCAACTTCTATCTTTATCTTCTCCTTTTCCATTGAATCAGTCTCAAATATGCTCAGATTTTTCCCATCCTAAAAACAAACTTCCTTTCACCCTGCTGTCATATAAAGTTAACTCTTTCCTCTCCTTTGCTGCGTGCCTTTCTCACCTCATTACCCCCTCACACTAGACTTCCCCTCTACCATTCTAATAAACTCCTCTAGCAGCAGTTATTGACTGACCTCACAATTACCAAATTGACTTTTTAAAAAAGTTTTCTTCTACTGGACCTCTTTCTGCAGCATTTGACTGTGTCTATTACCACCTCCCTCCTTGATTCATTCATCATGACTTACTGAGTATTTACCATAAATGTTGTATTATGTACTGTTCTAAGCTCTGGAAATATAGTGATATAGATTGTCTTAAGTTAGGTTCCCCCAGGAAACAGGCTCGAAGACAGGAGTTCAGAGTAAGTAGTTTATTTGAGAAGAGATCCCAGGAAACACTAGTAGGGGAATGCGGAAGTGAACAGAGAAGGGGGAAAGCCAGTATAGGTACATTCATGAGCAGTATAGATAACTTGGCTCAGTCTTGCTTAAGACCTCTCAGAGACAGCAGAAAGCAAACTTCAACACTGTACCCCACAGGGGGTGAGGAAATTGGGCTATTCTGCCCCCAACTCTCAATTGTCAGTAACTTCCTAGTACCTCCAGCCTGCCTCATGCAAGAGCCAGCATGCTAGAGGAAACCTCAGTCAGAATGTTGCAAATGCTTGCAGTGAGAAGCCTCTGGTATCTATGGTAACGGGATAGGTCAGAGACACCAGCGAAGTCTGCTCCAAAGACAGGCAAGGTTCCTGTTCTGTGGAGCTTTCAGAGACAAACAATAAAATGCAAGCAAAAAAATGAACAATGTGGTTTCAGATAGGGAAAAATACTATGAAGAAAATGAAACCTTGTGATATGAGATAGCGATTGGATGTGGGTGCTACGGGTTGAATTGTGTCCCCATATATTTGGAGTCCTAACTCCGAGTACCGCAGAGTGTGACTTTGTTTAGGGATAGAATCCTTACAGAGGTAATCAAGTTAAAGTGAGATCATAATCTAATATGACTTGTGTCCGTATAAAATGGGGAAATTTGGACACAGAGACTCGCATAGATGCAAGTGATGAGACATAGGGAAAAGATGACCATCCACAAGCTAAGCAGAGAAGCCAGGAACAGATTCTCTCTCCCAGCCCTCAGAAGAAACTAAGCCTGCCAACACCTTGATTTTGGACTTCTAGCCTTCAGAACTGCCAGACAATATATTTGTTCCTTAAGCCACCCAGTCTGTAGTACTTTGTTACTGCAGCTCTAGCAAACTAATACAGTGGGTGCCTAGTAATTAAATGGGTGGTCAGGGAATACCTTTCTGTGGAGGTGATATTTAAGCTGAGACTTGAGTAAAGGCGAGGACCAGACTTGCATAGGTCTGGGTCAGAGCATTGTAGACAAAGAGAACAGAAAAAGTAAGGGTGCTAAGGGGGAATGAACTTGGTATGTTCCAAGAACAGAAAGAAGGTTGTTGTGTCTGGATTTAGTGAGCAAGGGGAGAATGATACAGGATGGGGTCGGAGGGCTGGGCAGAGGCCCAGTGTGGGTCCATTTAGGTCATGATAAAAGTTTGAATTTTGGTCAAAGTGCAATAGAAAACCATTGGAGGATTTCAATCAGGGGAATGATGTGATCTTATTTGTGTTTTCGTAAAAGCATTTTGTCTGCCGGATGAATGGTTTAGGTAGAGGGAAGACAGAATCAGAATGTGGGACACCAGTGAAGAGACTATTGCAGTCACCTGGGGGAGAGATATTAGTGGCTTGAAGTTGTAGGGTGGGGGGTCCCAGTGGAAAGGGAAAGAAGTGAACAAATTCAGATATAATTAGGAGTTGAATTGATAAGATTTGCTGATGGGAGAAGATTGGGGGCAAATCAGAAAGATACCTGTTTGCTTACTTGAGCAGCTAGGTGGATGGTGAGCCACATAGTGAAATAAAGAGGCCTGGGAGAATACAAGGTTGGTGTAAGTAGGGAGGAGAATTCTTCTCTCCCCTTGGCTTTTAGGATATTGCCCTTTCCTGCTTTTTTCCTTCCCTCTCTGACTCTTCTCTCTGGGTTTCTTCTTGGCTCCTGTTTCTCTATCCACAGAAATTTTGGCATTTCATATTCCTTTCTCCTTGTTCCCAATACCCGGGATGATTTCACCCATTCCCAAGACTCTGGTGCCATCTATATGCCAATCACTACCAATTGCCCATGTTTAGTCCAGTACCTGTTTAGTGTTCCAAAACTGTATTTTCAACTGCCTTGTCGATTTCAAACCTGGATATTGAAACTAATGTGTCCAAGCATCTCTAAACTCATCCATGCAGGTTCACCTTCAAATCTACTCATTCTAGTTGGCAGCTTCTTTAGCTCGGCTAATGGCTCAACCATCCATTTGACCTCTCTTGTTCTCATCTCCTACCACTTCCATCTCACATTTCTCCACAAGCACCATGATTGTTAAATGTGGTTGTGAGAACTATTACTGTGGAGAGTAAAAAAAGAAAATGTTAGGAATTAGGTTTTTAAACAGCATTAATAATTTAGCTGGAATTTAAAATCCTGTTTTCAAGATATTATTCTAAGGTTATGTGAAATATTGTAAGGTTATCAGAAATATTTAGTGATTAGAATAGTTGCTTGATGAAAACATAAAATTCCTAGAGCAAAGTACAGGGGGAAAAAAAAATCCCTGGGCCAGAAGTCAGGAGCCAAACACTTACGTAGAGGCTTTGTCACTTACTGGCCATTTGTGCTTGGTGATTAAGTGATTTACCACATTTGTGTCTTAGTTTTCTAATCTGTCAAATGGTTATAAAAATGAATACCATCCCTACCCAACTCACAAGGATGTTTCACTAAAAAAGAAAGAAGATTATTGTCATTAAAAGTGTTAGGGAGAAAATAGATGGAATCAGAATATTAAAAGAATAATCCATCATGACCAAGTAGAGTTTATCTCAGAAGTATAAATATAGTTTAATATTTGGATATCTATTAATGTTACTACATTAACAGATCAAAGAAAAGAAGTCATACAATCATTGAGAAAGAAACTCAAAATCCATTGGAAAAAATTCAACATCAATTTATTATTTTAAAAAACTGTCATCAAGTTAAGCAACTTCTATTTTTGGCTTGCTTAGTTGCATTTACTATGTATTTTCTGTAAGTGTAGTTTTAAGGGGAAGAATTTCAAAAGCCCTTGCTCTCAAAAATGCTTTTTAATTTAAAAAAAAGAGATACCAAAAATGCTTTTCAGTGATAACAAGCATGAAGAAATAGAATTTGAAATAGACTTTTGTTATTCGAAATTATCTTAAAGGCTCATACTTGTTGTATTACTTTCTTTTTGTGGATATTATTGGTCATGGCCTTAATTTATTGACGCAGTCTTAAATCAGAAATGCAATCTCCAACAATAACTGTTTAAAGAACCCCTGCTCTCAGAGTAGGGATAACATGGATGAGATCAACAGTATAGAAGCAGAGGAACAAATGAATTTTGATATTTCTTTTTTGTCTTAAGAAATTGACTGCAGACATTCCTATCTCTAACAACTCAAGCTGACTATATCTACTTGGAAGGCAAGACCAGTCATTCTGCTATCCCACCCCTGGCCTTTCCTGCTGACATCATTGCATAAATGCTGGCAGCCCTGAATCATTTCAAAGTCACTGGTAATACAGGGAAGTTAGCAGAGATTGTATTTATGTCTACTATCGTCAGTATAAAAGTGATTTGTCTGTAATTCAATTCAAGAATAACAGAGCATTATTTTTGAATGAGGTCTGAGCAACCCAGTCTGACCAATGGTTTTTAACCCTAGCTACATATTAGAATAACTAGAGGGCTTTTAAACAATTAACAATGTGAAGGCTTCACACTTAAAGAATCTGACTTCCTTGGTCTAAACAACTGGCTTTGGTATTGTTGAAAAGCTCCCCCAGTTGATTCTAACATGTAACCAGTTAATAACCACTGCTCTAGTTTAACCTTTTGATTAAGTGAGCAAATTTAGGCTCAGAGTAACCAGCTAGATAATGGCAGGTATCATTGACTTACAGATAATTCTTATAGTATGAAGAAGATTTCCAAAACTTGGAAATAAGAAAAAAAATATGACTTGCATTCATTCAATGCCTTAGTAAAACACTGCCTTAAACCTATTCAAGGATTATCTGACTCTCTAGGAAAAAGTAACTTTTATTTTACTTACCATTACTACTAATTAAGGTAGACATTTTTAAGTCTATAAAGGTTAGACGTTAACTAGTAGAAAATGAATACCATGCAAACGAGTTTTTGTTTAATAGAAATAAAAATTATTTCTGTTCAGCTGAGAAGATAACCCCAAAGGTTATGATCTTATTGGCCTGTGGGACATTAATCAGTTTTATATGTAATTTTGCAAACGTATTCAGCATATTTTTCCATTTATTCTCTCTTCCTCCCTCTCTCTCTTTCTCCCTCCCTCCTAATAGATCATTAATCTTCTTTGTGTCTCAGTTTCCAAACTGTCCTTATTATCTTTCTGGTAACTTTCTTAATGAGAAATGAAATTTTGATCTTGCTCACTAAGTATTTATATGAAAATTATGAGTATAAAATTATGAGAATTACGTTTTCACACACTTGAAAATAATATAAATTTTAATAGGGTGTCCTAAATTATTAAGAAGCTTATCTGATCATTCAAGATGCAATTTGTTCTGTTCTCCAAATATATTATTCATTAACAACATTCAGAACCTATAAAGCTGGAGACTTTTGCTTCAGATAAAGTGAAGGAACAAAAACCTAACTAACCCTCTCTCTTGAAAAAAACTGAAAACTAAATAAGCAAAATATATGAAATTACAATTTTTAGATACTGGACACGGGGCAGCACAGGACAGTGATCACTGAGAAAGGGGAAACAAATGAAGAGAGCGCTATGATTATCCAAGATTACTACCTGGAAAGAGTTTCCAAGACAGTGCAGGGAGGAGGTCTCCCTGAGTCAAGGAGATTAAGCTGGGATTCTGGGAGGCCAACGCATCCAGAGTTTCACAGACTAGAGTATCAGAAAGGTGAGAGCTTCAAAGAGAAAGCACTAGAGATCTGAAAGGGTCCCTAATGAATCTTCAGCGAGGAACTGATCAGCATATACGTGTAAGGAAACTACCTGAGGCCAGGTAAAAGACTACAGGGAGTTGCTCACACAAGACTAGAATTAGTTCCTCTTCCTGCCAACAAGAATAGAAAGCTTCATATTTCATGGCCCACTGGGTAGAAGAATTAGTAGCAAGGAAAAATCACCCCATAGACTAGAGACTGCTCTGGTCCCATCTAACAAAGCTTAAAGGCAAGCCTGAAAAGAATCAAACTATTTCCAAAAATGTAGCTGCATCCAAGAATAAGCATCCAAAATATTTATATGAATATAAAAATCACCAGCACCCAACAAGATAAAATTCACAATGTCTAGCATATAATCCAAAATTATCAAGCTGCAAAGAAGCAGGAAAATACAACCCATAATAAAGAGAAAAATTAATCAGTAGAAACAAACCAAGAAATGACAATTGATGTTAGAATTAGCAGACAAAGACATTAAAACAGTTATTATAATTATATTCCACATATCCAAGAAAGTGGAGAAAAAATTTAAGTATGTTAAAGAGACACATAAAATATATAAAAATGACCAAACAGAACTTCCAGATAGTAAAACTATAATGTCTGAAATGAAAATAAACTGGATAGAATTAACAATGAATTAGACATTGACTAAACTAGTATTAGTGACTTTGAAGACATACCAATAGAAATCATTCATAATGAAACACCTAGAAAAAAAAGAACTTAAAAAACAAATGAGCTTCAGAGACTTTCAAGTGATGTGATATACATGTAAATGGAGTATTGGAGTGCCTGATGGAAAGTTAAAGGGACAGAAAAAATATGTGAGGAAAATAATAGCTTAAATTTTTCTAAATTTAATGAACATTATAACCCCCCAGATCCAAGTAGGTCAAGCTAACCACAAGCATAAGAAATTAAAAGAAAACTTCATTAAAGCACAATATAATCAAATTGCTTAGAATTAGTATAAAAGGAAAATCTCCAAAGCAGCCGGAGAGAAAATACCATAAACTTCTGGTATCTCCCCTACCAGAATGTAGGGGAGAAATGTTGAATTCCACACATCCTGGCCTTGGGAAACCACAGGAGTTAGAGTCCCAAGACTTCTGGACCTAGAGAACATAAGCTTTACTTCTCAAGTAGAGCTCAGAATGCAAACAGAATTTCCAAATGTGCTATTAATTTTTCCTTATGTATTAATTTTTCTCCCTAGTAGGACAGGAACTAAGATGAGGCAAGAGAGGTATTCACTTTAGGTGCAAATTTTAAGGGGGCACCAAAAACCTCAGGAACAAGTAGTGTTCTAATGTAATATTTTTAAAAAATCAAAGTGAATGCAAGCAAATTCATGATAAACAAAATATCAAATGTTTGAGTAAAGACAGGCTCCGACCCTATCCTTGCATGACTCAGTCTCTCCTCAGTCCTAGCCCTGCTCTTTAGAAAGAGTGCTGAAATCCTCCGCAATTTCCTCCTCACGGCCCCTCTGCACAGCCCTGTTAACTCAGCTTTCTACCCACCCACCGCTCTGATTCCATTTTGGTGCCTAGACAAGAAACCTCTAAAGCCATCTCCTACTTTCTTATTAGCTTGTATTTTCTTCATTTTTCACCTCTGCTAGAGTCATAAGAAAATTATCTTCTTCAAATACAGATTGCATTTCTAAAACGTTTTTCTCTGTGTTAGGGTAACCAAAAATTGAAATCTTCTAACAAAGCATTCTTAATCAAGTAGATAAAAAGGAAACAAAAATAAATACAAAACTTTACTTGTTAGTAAAATGTACAAAGTAGAGAGAGATTTGTTTTGTTGTTGTTGTCGATTAAATAGGATCGACACAGATTTTTTGTTTTAATAGAGCTATTGTGTTGCTATGGTTGCAAGTTTGCATTGGCATTTTCACTAGGAAACGATGTGATCTGTACATTCCTCCCACTTTTCACATCTGCCCACAGGCTCCAGAGGGGGATTTTGTAACCTGGCTTCCAGCCCTTAGCCTCCTCCACCACCCCAGTGAGTACACATTTTTCAGCCTCTTCTCTGAGAATCTGAATGCCTCTGAGATGTGAAATTAGGCCCCGCTCCTGCTCAAAATGCACATTGTCAAACCACAGAACACTAATCAGCTTCCTTTGTATGGCTCAATGACCTTTTATCTCTTTGGCATGATACATATGTGAGATCACAGTGACATAATTCATTTTTTTAATAATGAGCTCTTTAAGAATGCATTTAGAAATTAATTTATCACTAAAGAAGATATCCATCTTGAAATTCTGGGAGTATTTTTTTAAAGGAAATTCTTGCAAGATGTTTTTATAGCCTAAGAATGACCTCTTGATGATTCTTCTAAGTTTTACATATTCAGATATCTTTTCTTTCTTCCAGTCTCCTCCTCTTTTTCACATACTCTTTTCTCCTCTCCTTATCAATTTACCTTGTAACATTTACACTCATTATCCAAACTTGTATTTCTGAAACGTGATTCTCAAATCTGATCACTGGAATATCTCCAAAGATGTAAAGAGCAGTAAGCAAAGCATTCCCAGAATCAGGCCTCCTGGGAACTGGCCTAGTGGCAGTAATTGACACTGGTTGTCTTGAAGTTTTGGAAGAACTGTTAAGCACTACCTTGGTTCATGCTTTTATCATTTCTAACTGGTCTGTGTTCCTGCACCCTCCCTGTCAACTTCTCTCCATATTCCAACATGAGTGATCTTTCTGAACTGCAATTCTGTCACTGGAAGTCCTCCTATGGTTTTCCATTGTTAATAAGATGATGTCCACGCTCTTTAAATAGCACTTAAGGCCCTTAGTGATCTGGATCCTCGCTGCCACTCTAACCTCATCTCTTAATGTTCATGCCCTTCCCCGTCGCTGGCAGTAAACACACACACACACACACACACACACACACACACACTTCTTCACCCAGCCACACCATGTTGTTCCCAGTTCCCCTAATACACCATGTTTTCCAGGCCACCAGGCCTTTGCATGTAAGGTTTCCTCAGCCTAGAACCTCCTTTCCTCCTTGTCTCCCCATCCCAGCCTAATGGTATCAAATCATAATAATATAGTTTCAAGGCTAATCTTTCATTTTTGAAGAGTACACATAGCACTCTGTCTCATACCATCCATTGCCTCTGATGTTTGTAGCCAAGTTTATTTATAACCATGAGTTGGAATTCTCTACAGTTGGTTTCCTGTTGTCAGATGCCAGCAGGAGACTGAACACTTAAATTAGTGATCCGCGTGTTTGAAAATAAGTGGCTACTTAGCACTGTGTAACTCTGGTTCAAGAAGAAATGAGTAGTTAGATTTCCTTGGGTTACCACTCTCTGAAATCTCCAAGGACTTTCAAATATATCGTCTCATTCATTGGCCCCTCTTGCACTGGCCACAGTGGCATTGCTCACACTCTGGTGCTCTGCACAAAATGCTTTTTATGTGCAATAACAATACAAATTCTGATTGCCCAAGCTGCGGCAGGTGTGGGGTGGCTTTCATGCTCCCTGAGATGTGGTCCACTGCCTCCCTGAGCACACCTGAGCAGTTACCACAGGGCTGTTTAAAACCAAAATATATATGAGAAGGGCTGTGATGTAGTGGAACGAGCACAAGACTACAGGTGACGAGACCTGAATTTAGATTCTTGCGCTATACTTCTGCCTCTGTAATGTGATCTTAAACAAGTCATCTCTCTTTTCTGTGTCTCAATTATCTTATCTGTAAAACTAGTGGGTTGGACAAGATCAGTGTTTATCCAACTAGGATCCATAGACTACCTGCATCAGAATCACCAGGGATGCTTTTTGGCAATATCGACAACCTGGGCCCCTCCTCATCCTACAGAATCATACTCTTTATCAGGTTGGGAGGGGAAATGTTTGGGGGTGAGGGTTAGAGAGTAGAAGAGACCTGAAGTCAACATTTTTAATAGCTAGTCAAATAACTCTTGTGCTTACTAAATTTGGGACCTACTAACATAGATGATCTTATAAGCAGTGGCTCTCTTTCATGCTCTCACCACATAGTTCTGAGTTACTACCTATTGTGAGATGTATAGTAAAGAAAAAAAATTATTAATGATTTGTTTGAATTATTAAAGTTTAGAATTATATTTAGAATATAAAACGTAGACTTGTATTCATAAATTAATTATAGGGGATTCAAAATAATCACTATATATCGCACCATTTCCCTTTCTTTGTTTTTCCTAATATTTGATTGAGTAGGAGAGCAAAGCACAAATTCAGCCCCAGAACTCTAGGAATAGCATGTCACATGCCACTTGTTTTATCTATTAACAGGATATTGCAGCAGATTTCTTTAGTGCTGGACATCACACCCGCTCAACTCACGTCTGATTTCAGCTTGGCAGCGGTGGGCAGTTTCCTGTGAGCTCAAATTCATCTTCACCTATCAGTGTCCCACTTCAAGCACTTACTGACTGACTTGTTTGATTTTTAATAACGGCTTCATTGAGATAAAACTCACAATCCATAAAGTTCACCCTTTTTGAAAAAGTGTTCAATTCAGTGGTTTTAGTATTCACAACATTGTGTGTCTATCACCACTAATTCCAGAACATTTTCATCAGCTCAAAAAGAAACTCCATACTCAGGTGGTCAATCTCCATTCTTCTCTCTCTCCACACCTAGTAGCCACTAATCTATATTCTGCCTCTATAGATTTGCCAATTCTGGGCATTTCACATTAATCACAATATATGGTCTTTTGTTACTGGCTTATTCTACTTTAGCATAATGTTTCAAAAGTTCATTCATGTTGTAACATGTATCAGAACTTCATTTGTCTTTTCATGGCCAAAAAATATTATTTTTATGAATATGCTACATTTTATTTATCCAATCATCCACCAATGGACATTTGTTTCCATTTTTAACTATTACGAATGATGCTCTTATGAATAATAAAATGGTAATAGCTACATATCTATTAACAATTAGTTTCAATGTAAATATATTAAATGCTCCACTCAAAAGACCTAGGAAGGCTGAACGGATAAGAAAACAAAACCCTTACCTATGCTGCCTACAAGAGAATCACTTCAGATTGAAAAATGCATAGAGATGGAAAGTAAAGGGATGGAAAAAGATATTCATGAAAATGGAAATGAAAAAAAAAAAAATCTGGAGTAGCAATACTTATACCAGACAAAACAGACTTGAAAACAAATGCTATAATAAAAGTCAAAGAAGGACACAGTAGTCCCACCTCAGGGTATTTATCTGAAGAAACCCAAATGTTACTTCGAGAGGATGTGTGCATCCATATGTTCATTGCAGCATTGTTTACAAAGGCCAAGATGTGGAGGTGGCCTGGGTATCTGTTGATGGAAGAATGTATAAAGAGGAGGTGGTATATATATACAATGGAATATTGCTTGGTCATGGAAGGGACTGGGTTCTTGCCATTTGTGACAGCATGGATGGACCTGGAAGGTACTGTGCTGAATGAAGTGTAAGACAGAGAAAGACAGCTGCAATGTGATTTCACTTATATGCGGAATCTAAAGAATAAAACAAACAAATCAGAAACAAGATCATAGATGCAGAGAACATTTTGATGGTTGTCAGATGGGAGGGGGTTGGGAATAGGTGAAAAGAGAAAGGGATTAAGAAGTACAAATTGGTAAACCGCATAGAAGAAAACATAGGTACTAAACTTATGGACCTTGGGTTCAAAGAGCATTTTATGAATTTGACTCCAAAGGCAAGGGAAGCAAAAGCTAAAATAAATGAATGAGACTATATCAAACTTAAAAGCTTATGCACAGCAAAAGAAACCATCGACAAAATAAAAAGGCCACCAACTGAATGGGAGAAGATTTTTGCAAACAGTGCCTCTGATAAGGGGCTAATATCCAGAATATACAAGGAACTCATACAACTCAACAACAAAAAAACAAACAACCCAATTGAAAGATGGGCAGACGACCTGAAGAGACATTTCTCCAAAGAGGACATACAAATGGCAAATAGACATGAAAAAATGCTCAACATCACTAATCATCAGAGAAATGCAAATCAAAACCACAATGAGATATCACCTCACCCCAGTCAGAATGGCTATTATCAACAAGACAAAGAGTAACAAGTGTTGGAGAGGCTGTGGAGAAAAAGGAACCCTCATACACTGTTGGTGGGAATGCAGACTGGTGCAGCCGTTATGGAAGGCAGTATGGAGGTTCCTCAAAAAATCACGAATAGAATTACCATATGACCCAGCAATCCCTCTCCTGGGTATCTACCCAAAAAATCTGAAACCATTTATACATAAAGATACGTATGCTCCAATGTTCATTGCAGCTTTGCTTACGGTGGCCAAGACATGGAAACAACCAAAATGTCCTTCGATAGATGAATGGATAAAGAAGTTGTGGTATATATACACAATGGAATACTATTTGGCGGTAAGAAAAGATGATATAGGAACACTTGTGACAACATGGATGGATCTTGAGAGTATGATGCTCAGCGAAATAAGTCAGACAGAAAAAGCAGAGAACCATATGATTTGACTGATATGTGGTATGTAAACCAAAAACAACAAAAGAACAAGACAAACAAATGAGAAACAAAAACTCATAGACACAGACAGCATTTTAGTGGTTATCAGAGGGTAAGAGGGGTGGGGGGTGGGAGATGAGGGTAAGGGAGATCAAATATATGGTGATGGAAGGAGAACTATCTCTGGGTGGTAAACACACAATAGGATTTATAGATGATGTAATACAGAATTGTATACCTGAAATCTATGTAATTTTGCTAACAACTGTCACCCCAATAAATAAAAAAAAAAGAAGTACAAATTGGTTGTTACACAGTAATCATAGGATATAGAGTATAGCATAAGGAATATAGTCAATAATATTGTAATAACTATATATGGTGTCATATTGGTACTAGATTTGATGGGATGATAGATGGGAGGGGGTTGGGGACAGGGTGAAAAAGATGAAGGGATTAAGAAGTACAGACTGAACTTGGTAGAGCCAGCTGAGGTGCTGAGTGCTGAGTAGCCTGAGTGTTTAAAAGCTGACACTCAGGCCACTGGCAGGAGGGCCCCAGCGAGGCAGGGGTTGGTACTTCTTTCATCATTGCTTTTGAGCACATAGTAAGTGCTCAGTAAATATTTATGGTATGGATCAATAAATGGCTTTCCAGTGGTTTCTTCTGTTTTCCTGTTAGCTTGTTTTTCTACTTTGATGTTTCAATTCTGTATTTTTCTCCTTTTGGACCTGAGCATTGAAAGCTGTTTGTTTTGAATGACTTGTCTGTTTTAGAAGACAACTCTGCCAGGTGACGATGCTGTTTATCTGCATGTCAGTTGTTTCCTTCCCCGCCCCACCCTGGCTGGGGCTTTTTGGGCTGGTTTCACTTGGAGGACATGCCTGCCTTGTTACGCAGCCATCAGCCCAGAAAGTCAGTCTCAGAGAGGCATAGGGGAGGGGCAGAGTCAAGTATAAAATCCTGCGAGTTTGTCAGCACTAGTCCAAGACAGGCTCGGAGGACTATGAAAGAGAGAGGTGGGAGAATTCAAATTAGATGAAACCTCTACTCAGTGCTTTCTGTGTGCAGGAAACGGTGCGTTAGGCCACGCAGGACACTTCAAAGCTAAAACCTGCCCCCCCCCCCCCAGGCAAAGGGGGCAGCTGGGCAAGCTGCACTCCACTCCAGACCGCTGGTAGTTTGGGACAACAGCAGGACAGACAGAGGAGGAGCTGTGGAAACAGATGTGACGCCTGGCGGGCCATTGGGTTGGGATCACCCACGGTTTAGCCTTGAGATTGTAAGAATCAGCCAGAGGGACAGCAAATATTCAGACTGGTGACCTTAAAGGAGGTGCCCTTACCTTCAGTAAGATCCTGAAGTATCAAAGGAGAAGAGAAGTGGGGAGGGGTGGGGAGGGGAGGAAAGGAGAGGAAAGGAAAAAAAGAAAAAGGAAAAAAAAAGAAGCAAGGAAAAAAAAGAAGAAGTACAAACTGGTAGTTACAAAATAGTCATGGGGATGTAAAGTAAAGCACAGGGAATGTAGTCAATATAATAACTATGTGTAGTGCCAGGTGCGTACTAGACTAGTCAGGGGGATCATTTCTACTTCTGGTACCCCTATGATGCAAATGTTGTTACGATTGATGTTGTCCCAGAGGTCTCTTAAACCATCCTCATTTTTTGGATTCTTTTATCTTTTTTGCTGCTCCAATTGGGTGTTTTATGCTACCTTAACTTCCAATCTGCTGATTCAATCCTCTGCTTCATCTAGTGTGCTGGTGATTCCTTCCAGTACATTCTTCATTTCAGTTATTGTATTCTTCACTTCTGACTGGCTTTTTTTTTGGATGGTTCTATGACCTTTTTTATGCTTGCTATCTTTTTGTTAACGTTGTCACTAAGTTCCTTGAGCATCCTTATAACCATTGTTTTGAATTCTGTGTTGGGAAGGTTGCTTGCCTCCATTTTGTTTAGTTCTTTTTCTGGGGTTTTCTTCTGTTCTTTCACTTGGATTGTATTTCTTTATTTCCTCATTTTGGCTGCCTCTCTGTTTGTTTCTGTGTGTTAGGTAAATCTGCTATGTCTCCCAATCTTGGCCAGGTGGTCTTATGTAGTAGGTACTCTGTGGGGCCCAGTGGCACAGTTTCCCTGGTCACCTGCATGGGGTGCTCTAGGAGTGCCCCTTGTGTGGTTTGTGTGCCCTCTTATTATAGTTGATCCTTGGTTGCTATTGACACATCGGTGGGTGGGATTGAACCTCAATCTGACTGGATGTGGGGTTTGGCCACATCCACAGCTTACAGGCTGCTGTGCAGGGGGTTCAACCTACTGAGTGGGGTTCCCCCCAGCAAGCTCTGGTGCCAGTTGAGACTGCCCTTTGTGTGTGCCACTTGTGGGGCTGTTTGGGTGGTGCTCTGACGTGGTCTGAAGACAACCCTCCAGTATGTTGGTTGTGGGCCCCCTTGGGAGGTGCTCTGGTGCAGGCCCAGCTCACCAACTACCAGGGACAACCTGGTAAGAGCTACAAAGTGATCCATAGTTGTTCACTGCCTGTGCTAATCCTGGAGGCAGGGGGAGAAGCCACACTGTGAACTGATGACATCTGCCACCAGTACCCAGCCTATGGTAGCTCTGCAAAATGCCAGGACACCCTGAGGCCTACTGCTACCTGCCAGCTCCCTTAAGGTTCAGCCACTGAGAAAGCCTCGTGTGGTACACAAGTTGGGTATGGCAGCGTCTTAGGGAGTCTCTAGAATGGGAAGAGTTGTGGTCACCTGGTTAATGTAAATTCTGGTTTGGTGCCAGTGCTGAGTCTGAAGCTACTCATCAAAAGTCTCAGAGCACAGCGAGGCCAGTTGCCGCCCACCTGGGGCCTGTCAGACTCTGATAGTTTTCCAAGAAAGAGTGCAATGCAGGTGGGACTGGCTGCTCTTGGAGAAAGTGCCTCAGGTGTTGGGAAGTTGTTTGGGGAGGGGTCCCAGTGAGTCAGCAGGGCGGAGCTGCAGAGCTTACCAGACCAATCAGATTCAGATTTTGCTGTTGGTGTAGGGGGCGGGCTCAACACAGGAAAGATGGCGCCAACCTGCTGGCTACGTGGGAGGAGGACTCCTTGTGGGGAAAATGCTGACTGTCCTCTAGCCCTCGTGGGAAAGCCACACAACTCAGTCTGCCCTCCGTCTGTCTCTGACAACCCCCCCTACCCCCACAAGTTACTGTCCCTCCACTGGAGCCCAAGGTGAGTGCCTGGGTGTGAGAGAGTCTGTGCGCGGGCCTTAAGAGGACGCTGGGTTTTCCGCTGCCTTCCGTTTCACCCGTATGGTCAAAATCCCCACTGATTTTCACAACCAGGTGTTGTGGGAGCTCCTTTTCCAAGCACCAGCACTCTGGGCTGGGGAGGCTGGTGTGGGGCTGCTCCTCCGGGTGGTGTGGAACTTCCACAGCCGAGATATCCTTCCTGGTTCTCAACCGCCACACAGAGGTTTGGGGTTGGCTCATTTCATGTCTCCACATCTCCACCCCTCCTACCTGTCTCAGCGTGGCTTCTTCTTTATACTCTTAGTTATAAAAATGTTCAGCCAGACTTCAGGTGGTTCTCCAGGTTGATAGTTCTATAATTTAGTTGTAATTTTAATGTGTTCATGGAAAGACTCAGGCACAGTGTTAATCTACTCTGCCCTCTTGGATCTGCAGTTTCCTTTATATCTTTGAACATATTTATGACCACTAATCTAAAGTCTTTCTGTAGTATGTATAACATCTGTGCTTCCTCATGGGCAGTTTCTATGAACTACTTTTATTCCTGTGTACAGGCCATACTTTCCGGTTTCTTTGCATGTCTCAATTTTTTTGTTGAAAACTGGACATTTTAAACAATATAATGTATCAACTCTGGAAATAAGATTCCCCTCCTTTCCCATAATTTGTTGTTGTTGTTTTTGTCCCTGTTGTTGGCTTGGTGACATTCTTAGACTAATTCTGTAAACTCTATATTCTTTGACCTAGGCAGCCACTTGGAGTCTCAGCTCTGTTAGCTTAGTGATTATTTAATAATTGGACAGAGATTTCCTTAAATGCCTTGACCTAATGAATAACCCAGCCTTTGCTTACAGGTTTTGTGTGTCTGCTGCGACACTTTCAACATTCCAGTAGGCCATTTCCAACTCTGCCTTTGCTTTTACTTCCAGCTTGCACAGATCTTGAAGGTCAGCCAAAGGTGAAAACTTAGGGCCTTTCAGGCCTTTCCTGAGTAAGTGCATAGCCCTGTGCGTCCTTCTAGATTCACAGGAGTATGTCAAAGCTTTCAAAAACCCTCAAGATATCTAATTCACCACTTTTTCCTCTTAAGTTTTGTCATCAGCCTTGGAATGCCACAGTCATCCTGTTCTCACTGAGATTCAGCTATTTTTCTTCAATAAATACTCCTTGAATATTGTAAGCCTTTAATTTCTAGTGTTCGAAAAAAGTTGATTTTGACAATTCTTGTTGCTTGTATGGAAGTGCAGATTTTTGAAGGTCTTTACACCCCTGGCTTGTTTGGTTTTGTTTCTGTTTTACCCTGTGGCCTTCTCTGTGTCCCATCCCAACTATGTGCAAATGTAATCCTAGAATTTCAGGGCAGTTAAGCTCCCAGAAAATCCTCAGCAGTGGGTGACAGGAGCCAGTTCTTTAGATGGATGCTTCTGAGAGTCATTTTGTATGTTTCTCCAAGGTTCTGGGAGAATCTTGCCCCCATTGCTTAATGTAGCAACCTTAATAATGCACGCTTCTGTTTTTCCTCCTTTCATGCCTCACTCTTTCTATTCATTCACCCCTGCTTCAAAGGACCACCTCCTATATAAACTACCCAGGTCCTTGTCTCAGGCTCTGCTTTATAGAAAGCCCAAACTAGAACAGTTGTCAGTTCTGGTGCACCATATATAGCTGTGGCACTCATGAATTACTTTGTGCTTTGCTTCACCACAATATTCTGGGTGTTAATAAAATCTGAATACATTCAATGGGGGTATATAGCAACCAGCATAAGAGAGGAGTAGTCGTTAAGAACAGCTATTCTAAAGCATGATTTCTAGGACAGTTAAAAAGCTACCAGCACATGGATTTGGAGGGAAAAAACAGGGTGTCTCCATATGTCACAACCCTTTTGCTACTCAAACCAGATTTTGTAACCAGAAAAGCTTTCTCCTTGCACTAAGTTCATCCTGCAATTAATTACAATGAGGTCTGGGCAAGTTCTTTCTTGGTTAAGCCCTCATATAATCACCTCAGGGCCATAATAATGATGACTATGATGCTGACAACACAGAAATAATAGTTCCTGTTATTGATAGCTGACCATGCTAGGCACTCACCATAAGCACTTAAAGCTTAGACTATTCCAGCTAAGGAGAGTTACCACCTGATGGGAACAAGCATCTGAGTTCCTTCCCCTATTGGGTGCCAGAAGGCCATGGTGTTTGGCTAAATTGAATTTGAATTTATAAGAAGTACATGGGTATCCCCAGATTTCCAAATGTCCTTATAACTGTAGAAAATCTCATTAGCAGCATTCTTCCATCTGGCAAATCTTATTGCTATTCCAAGTGGCCACAGGACGCATTAGCCACTGGATATATGTTTGCTGTTACCAGTACTCACAGAAAAACTCACACCTAGCAGTTTCTTTCCAGAAGCCTAGCAACAGACTCTGGAAGGATTTGAGGGGTCCATGTCTTTGTATCACATGTGCATAAGAGATGATTCACCCATGAGCGAGAAGCCTTTCCGCTATCATTAGTCAACTGATCTGTGCTGTCTCAGTGGCAGAGTTAATGAAAATAAAGTCCAGATAGCTCTGATGCAGAGATCAAAGGCATCTTTCAATTCAGGACTTGACACAGACAACAAAAATTCGTCTAAAAATGTAGAGAAATTCTGAATCTACTTTGTGGGATACAACACACAAAGTTTGGTATACTGTTAAATCATAAGTAGTATCTAACACACTATGGTGCCAACTCCTCCTCAGCAGAATAGTTGCAAAACTCTTTGCCAAGAGGGGATAGCACTGAGCTAGGCGCCCAATAAGAATCATAGTAACAACAGCAACAAATTCTTAATAGTAACAACAACAACAGATTCTATTTTGAGAGTACCTGTTATGTGCCAGGAGCTTCACGTTGATTATCCCTAACCTTGTAATACCCTGCAAGTAGATAAGTAGGACTCCATGCGATCCCCGTTTTACACATGAGGAAACTGCCATTCAGAGAGGTTAACTTGCCTAACTTAGTATATGATATTTGAATGAATTCAGATTTGTATCAATAAATAAATGAGAATGAAATTAACTAATTAAATAAATGGAAAGTGAGACTATTCTAGACCTCGTCTGGTAATGCTTCTACTTTTGAGAAATAACATCTTTTTTTTTTTTTTCTGTTCTTCAATACCTCATGCCAGGCTGGTATTTTCCTGAAAGTGGATCTAAAATATTAATTTTAGAGCATTCTCATTTTCCCATCAACATTTTTCTGTAGTTGTATTTGAACACAGAAATTTTTGACCTAATTAAAGATAACTTACTGACAACATATGTATTTCTACTCTTATTCAATATTTCACATATCAATGCCAAAAATGGTGAAAGAATAACTCTAATACTGTAATAACCTCTACAAAATGCTTATAAATGCTTTGCATCAAGATAAACTTTTGCACTTGAATTAGAATTGGTATGTTTTAAGTTTATTGGTTTCTGTTTTCGTTATAAAAATATCATAAGCTAACTACAAAAAGTTTGACAAAATAGAAAATAGTAGAAATAACTACTTACAAATGCATATGATATCACTTTTGAAAGACAGCCATTGTTAGCATTTGGGTGAACTATATTTCCTTCCTGTCTTCTTTCTATTCATAGATCTTTTATTAAGGATGGGTATTTTCATGTTTATCATTATTTGTTTCTCGTAATGTTTAACCTTGAAAATGTTTTGGCTATCCTCTAGTCTTTTTAAGCATCATTTTTAATGACAACATGAAAATGATACATATTGCAGTAATGTAGGGGAAATGATCTATATGTCCAGAAATTTGAAAATGTAAGTATATATGCCTGAAAGCATTTAGTACAAAGAATTTTTAAATTTAGGTTTATCTCCTTAAATGCAGACTTAATTTATATAAGTATATGTATAATTATATGATTCTTCTTAATAAATATTATGAAAATGTATATAACATATGTGATTTAAGTTCTTTCCACTATAGCTTAGTGGTACCTCTGACCATTGAATATTATCTTTAATAGGTTTGGTAAAAAGCCATCCATGTGTTTCCTCTCTAATATTTTGCTATTTAACTATTTCATGTGCACAACTGCTCAAGCATTGTGCCTTGAGTACAACACAAAAGACAGCAGATATTGCAAAAGTCTCTTCCAATTCTAAGGCCAACCAAAGGACTAAATTGCCAGTTTTTCCATGCTTATTGCAACAAATGACCAATACAGTTCAAAAGCATATGAAGGCAAAGCTAATTGTATCTCTCTCCTGTCCCCACCTCCACTTCCACCCTCTGCGGTGACCAATACTCACAATCCAGTGTGCACTCGTCCACTTTTTTCCTTTTTCCTGATTCATGATTCCAGTACAAACATATATAAAGATATATGTGAGAGCTTCTTACTGAAATATTTCCTTTTGAAATTACATGACATTTGCTTTAAATTATTTATTTGCTTAATTTATTTGTTTCTCTTTTTTAAAACTAATACAGGACGTCAGAGGTTTGAATGCGAAGAAAAAGGTATCTCAGAGAATGAAGAGTGAACTGACTGCAGAATATAGAAGGATTACTGGGCTGTGTGGAGGACCCATCTGAGGTTTGCAGTTAAATTTATTTATTTGCTTGTTTGTCTATTTAATTAATCCAATTAGCCCAGTCTACTGATTTAAATATTAATCATATCTAAAAAAATGCCTCACCAGTAGTGTTGTAGTATGCAAATCTCTGTATCTTACTTTTCTTCAATATTTTGTTGCAGTCCCTGAAAGTCAATTGACTTCATTCTTTATAGTGACTGTGTGATAGTCCATGATGTGAATATACTCTAATTTACTTATCAATTTCGTTCTTTTTGGACATTAACTTTATTTCCAGTTTTTTGTCACTACAGCAATGCTATAGTAAACAATCTTAAACACTTGTACTCTATATATTTACCTACTGCTTTTATTTCCATGAGATGAGGTTCCCCACAGTGGAATTGCTGGGTCAAAGGGCACATACGTTTTTAATTTTATAAGAATTTACAACACCAACGCATGAGAATTTCCTTTTCCCTGTGTCACCACCAATGGTGTGCTTAAACACTGGCTTTGCAGTCAGGCTACTTGGGTTCAAGTCCCAAGTTTGCCATTTAGTAGCTGCATAATATTCCTAAACCTCATTTTCTAATCTCTAAAATAGGGAGAAAAATAAAACCTATTTCATAGGATTATTTAAAGATTAAGTTAAGTATGTAAAGTGCTTAGAGCAATACTCAGTAGTTATTCTTTTTCATACTTTTCTGAACTATTCTCAAGCATTCATTCTTCTATATAAATATTAAGGTCATTTGATAGCATTTTTTTTTAAATCCTATGGGCATTATACTTGGAATCACATTATATGTATATATTAGTTTTGGGCTAATTGACTTTATACCAAAAAATATGATGACTTTCCATGTGAGTTCTATGTCAATCACTACAATTTTGTAATTGTTTTCTGAGATCCTATGTTGTTATATTTATTCCTGGGTATTTTATAGATTTTTGATTTTGTGGTAAATGGAATCCTTCTCAATTCCGTGTACTGAAACAGAAAAACTATTGATTTTTTAAATATTTATCCTTATCCACATAGCTTACTAAATTATTAATTCTAGCAGCTTTGTTTTTCTTTTTACCAAAACCTTTTGGTTTCCTAGGTGTACAAGTATTTCACAAGTGAAAATATGTTTTATTTTTAATTTTCCAATCTTAATTTATTTTATTTTCCTTTCTTATTCCATTTGCTAGTACTCTAAGATCACGTTAAGTAAGAATGATGATAGCAGACCTCCCCATATGTTCTTTTATTTTATTTGAAAATGTTTGGGTGTAATACTACTTGTAATTATAGTTGCTATTAGTGCTTAGAAAACAAATTTTATCATATTACATAATCTCATTTTATTCCTAGTTTGCTTATAGTTTTTATTAGGGATGACTATTCAGTATAATCAAATGTATTTTCAGCATCTATTGATATGATCCTATATTTTTTCCTTTTCATTTATTAATGAAATAAATGGTGTTGATAAAATCTTGTTTTTAAATCAATCTGGCAATCATGGAATCAATTTTATATGATAATAGTATATTATTATTTTGATACATTGCTGGATTCTATGTACTAGTTTATTAGATTGGTTCATCTATATTCATTAATAAGTTTTGTCTATAGTTTTTGTTTTTCTCTTATATTGCAAGTTTTGGTATTAATATTATGTTAACATCATAAGAATTCTATCATTTTCTATCATCTGGAATAGTTACATTACATTAAATGCAGCTGTTATTTAAAGGCTAAATAGAACTCAACTATAAAAATATCAGGTCCTAAAACCATTTCTTAAATAGTACATTTGCAATTACCTAGCCTAAATCTTCCATGGCAGGATTTCCTAACTTCACTGATAATAGGAATTGACTAGGGCTCTTGATAAGCATAGAAATTACTAGGCCCCAACCCTACATATTCTGATTCATTGGATCCGGAATAGGGTCATCTGTAGGGATTTATAGCTTTAGCAAATACAATTGATTCATACCATAACTTTATAGTAATTAGTCTAGTCAAGTTTTTCGATTCTTTTGGGTTAATTATACTATACTTTAGGTAGTTATATTTTGCTAGAAAAATTATCCATTTCTTCTAAGTTTCCAAATTGTTGCTATTGGGTTATATATGGTATTATCTTACAATTCTTTTAATCTCTTACATTTCTGTGGTTATGTTTCTCTCTCAATATTATGTGTTTTGTTCTATCTCTTTTATCCTTAATCAAGTCTCCAAAGAACTTACCTATTCTATCACCTTTTTCAAAGAACCAGTTTTTAGATTTATTTAGCCTTTGTACCATTTTTAAGTTTCTATTTCATTAATTTCAACTTCCTTTTATATTAGTTTCCTCTTAGGTTGTACACATTCAGATAGTCTATAGTTAGCCATTTTGATTTAAAAATAGACATATATATAATATATACGTAATCTATATGTATATTTGATTTAAATATATTTATTGATTTAAATATATACAGATTTAAATCAATTGAGATATAGATATATAGATATAGATATAGATATAGATATAGATATAGATATAGATATAGATGTCATCAAATATAGCAGGATTCCTTCCTTACCACCGTTTTCTGCTCTAAATATCTTCCTGTATCTTGAGATCTTTGGATTTGTTTATTATTTGCTTAAAGTCTTCCCTCAAGCAAATTCCTCAGATTTTGTTAAGGTCTGCTCTGATTATTTTATTTACTCTTCTCTATGACTGCTGACCCCTAAGGTCTAGTAGTGTTATTTTCTTTTGTTTATTCTTGAAGATACTTTAGCAGTAGACTCTTGAGAGCGGTGGAAGCCCAGCAGTCTCTGACCATGTGACCCATTGCATTGATGAAAAGGTTTTCAATCCCCTGCTGAGAAATTGAGAGGATGCCTTTCTTCTCTGTGGGCTTCTCATCCTCTTTCAACCTCAGAAGTAGAGAAGATCCAGGTTTTCTCTTTGGCTTCCTGGGAACCAAAAAGACAGGCACACTCATGCTGGCCAATGTCAACCTTCTCCCTGAGTGCTCAGAGATGTCTATGGGCCAGCCCCTCCCTAGGAATTGCAGCTTTCAGATCTTTTCCCAGGCTTTATCTGGCTTTCAGATTCTAGGGGTAAAGGAAGCTCAGCCCTTTATGCCTCCCATCCCTGGCTCCCAGTTAGCCCAGGAAAGGTTTTGGATTGGAGTCATTAGCAATAAAAGGGAAGAGAAGGTGGGACTTATTGAGCCATTGTCTTCCCAGCAATTCCTGTGCCATGTTTAATATATAACTTGAATATATAAGTTCTGTAAAGATTTAAAGTTGTCATTCAGAGGTATACTATGTTGCCCTCCTTTGAGTGGCCACCTCACATTACCCAATTCTACCTGGCCCAACTCTACCTCCTTGAAGAACAGTCCTGCTCAGTTGAAGAACCAGTAAATTCAGCTCGAGGATATCTGGGCCAGAAAAACTGGTGGACTTTTATCTTTTTTTTTTTTTTTTTTTTAATCTAAACACTTTTTTTCTGAGAGATAATTTCCCACTGTCTGTATCTTGAAGTGGAAGCCAAAAGGATCCAATAATTTGCCTTAGCCTTGAAACATAAGGTAAAGGATGTAGGTTTGACAAATCAGTCCCTTTCATCAGGGACTTTCACTTTTGTGGTGAGGACACAAAGATCTAGGGATGGGTGAGAATTTGTTCATGGTGACGATACCAGCATCACGAGTCTAGTTAGAGTGGCACGAGAGGTGGTGAAATCTTGGCCATGTCTACTATAGCCAAACCTCTTATAGTTCCTGTCTGTTTTCCAAGCCTAATTCTTCAGACCTCCCATTGATTCTGTGAGTTAACAGACAATTACTTTTTCACTTAAGTTAACTGAGTCTGATTTCTGATGCTTACAACCAAAAACCCTGATGAATACAGAAAACTCCTCTATGTCTAGGAACTGGACAGGTGGCTATACCTCAAACCAGATCAACCTCATTGCCAAATCCAGGATGGCATGCTACACTAGTAGCTATGGCTTTAGCTAGTTCTCAGCAACACCAGTTTTTCATCACCATCCCTTTAAGTCCTGCCCTACTCCCCCACACACTCCTGTCTTCCAGTGACTACAACTCCTGAAATGACCAACATTCCTCTCCTGAAATGTAGCCAGATTAAGTCATAAAAACAAGAAAATCCAGCATTTCAGATTACTTTTTTTTTTTTGCTAATATTTTTATTTTAAGATGAGAGTCATACAATTCTGTAATAGCATCCTCTGGGATATCATTGGCTTTAGTGCAAGAATATGCAAAATATTAAGATAATAAAATATCATGTTGAAACTGGGTAAAGCAGAAACTGGGTCAAACTGAGGTTATTAGAGGTTATTTGATTGGTAAAATTTTTATTTGGTCCACATAATTTTCTTTAGATTTGCCCACTTTGATTAAGACCATAATTCATTTATACCTAACTCACTTCTGATTTTTTCCCTATACAGCTAAGAAAATACCAAATGCCCAGCAAATATTTCAGCACCAAAAGTGTTGGAAAGTGAGAATAGTCAACTTGTTAATTTCTTATGTGAAGTTTTTCATCCTATACCACCACCTCTATACAAACCAAAAGAGATAGTTTTCCTAAAGGTGGTCAATTTGATTAGTACATACACAGTATATTTGATTTTCTAACTAATTATGTGCCTATAAAAGACATGGACTAAAGAACATCCAATTTTGTACATGTACTGGTTTTGACTTTTCAATCTCTTGTTTTTAGGGAAATGAATGAATGAACAAACGAATGAATGAATGATCAGGGTAAATTTGACATACCTTTATCTTTGTCATCCTCATGAGATTGTTTTTCAGATTTCTGGCTCATATGATAGAAATTTCTGGTTCTGACTCAACTTGCTGGAAAGTAGATACAGTATATTTCTTAACCCTTACATCACCCCTATTCACATTTTGTCAATTTGAACATATGTTAACCATTTGATAGTCTTCTTTTTTTAAATTAAAGTTCATTGTGATGACAATTGTTAGTAAAGTTACATAGGTTTCAAGTGTACAAGTCTGTAATACATCATATATCACATTGTGTGTTCACCACCCAGAGTCAGTTCTTCTTCCATCACCATGTATTTGATCCTATTTACCGTCATCTCCCACCTCCCTTCCCCCTTCCCCTCTGGTAACCACTAAGCTACTGTCTGTGTCTATGAGTTTTTGTTTCTTCATTTGTTTGTCTTGTTCCTTTTTTGTCTTCAGTTTTATATAACACATATCAGTAAAATTATATGGTTCTCAACTTTTTCTGTCTGACTTATTTTGCTTAGTGTAATAATCTCAAGATCTAGCCACGTTGTCGCAAATGGCACTATTTCATCTTTTCTTATGGCAGAATAGTATTCCATTGTGTATATATACCACATCTTCTTTATCCAATCGTCTATCGATGGACACTTTGGTTGTTTCCACGTCTTGGCCACTGTAAATAGAGCTGCAATGAACATCAGAGCACATATCTTTATGGATAAATGTTTTCAGGTTTTTTGGGTAGATACACAGGAAAGGAATTGCTGGGTCATATGATAATTCTATTCTTAATTTTTTGAGGAACTTCTACACTGCCTTTCATAGTGGCTGCACTAATCTACATTCCCACCAACAGTATGTTAGGGTTCCTTTTTCTCCACAGCCTCTCCAACACTTGTTATTATTTGTCTTGTTGATGATAGTTATTCTAACTGGTGTAAGGTGATATCTCATTGTGGTTTTTATTTGCATTTCTCTGATTAGTGATGTTGAGCATTGTTTCATATGTCAGTTGGCCATCTGTATGTCCTCTTTGGAAAAATGTCTATTCAGGTCCTCTGCCCATTTTTTAACTGGATTGTTTGGTTTTTTGTTGAGTATGAGTTCCTTATATATTTTGGATATTAGCCCCTTATCAGAGGCGTTGTTTGCAAAAATCTTCTCCCATTCAGTTTGTTGCCTCTTTATTTTGTTGATGGTTATTTGACAATCTTCTAACTTTTATATATTCTACTTCTTCCTCTACGGAGAAGTATCCCCATAGCATTTACAAGATCAATGCATTCCCTTTGGTGACTGAATCTGTCCCCTTTGGAGAATGTCTCCTTTGTTCATCTTTTTCATTTTCATCCTTTGGTTCGAGAACTAGATTGTGATCTATCTTTCTGTAAGTTTCAGTGTTTACCTTCATTTTGTAGGTGAAGAACTGAAACTGATAGTTAAGCAAGTTGCCCAAGTTGAGCTGGGACTGGAATCTTCGTCTAATTTCATCTGTACTTTAACCACTATGCATATTGCCACTTTTGGCCATGCTGTATACATGTCATTCCCACCAGAGAGAACAGAAAAATAAGCGTTCTCCTTCAATTACTTGGTTTTACTGTCATTGTCTAGGAAAGGCCTCAATACATCATTGGCCCTACTTCTAATTATTATTGCAAAGTAAAACTCAATATCAATTATATCAAAAACATTATATTTGGTAGATGACCAGTTCTTCTCCAATACTGAACTGACTTATGACTGACCATCTTGTAAAGCAAGTCAAGTCAAGATGCCTAAGCATATATTTTGTAATCCATTTTTGTTGGAGGTTTCTTCAGAAAGTTGAAATTCACGAAGACGGATATTCTGTATGTGATTGAGCTTTAACATTTTTGAAAACTGAAATTATTAAGGCCATGATCTAAGGCTATGGCTATTCACATATAAATTAATTTAAATTATATAAAATTAAAGGTTTAATTTCTCAGTTATGCATCCTATGTTTCAAGGGTTCAGTAGTCATGTGTAGCTAGTGGCTACAAAATTGGGCAGCACACACAGAATATTTCTATCACCTCAGAAAGTTCTATTGGACAAGTCTGGAACTAAGGCATTCAGCTTTGGGGACTGAACTGTCTCAGAAAATTGAGATTCTATGTTGTGTTTCTATAAGTTCTTGTTCAAGTTATAAAATAACTTTTTTGCAAATATATTTTGATATGTTTCTAATTTTAAGGTAATCTGGAGAGTCTTAATTTGATTGAGTTAATTAGAACTTAATCACTGAGGTCATAGTTAGCAAATCAGCATAAATTTGGTTTATTAGTTAGGATTGGCAGCATGAAAATAGCCCCAAAATAACAGTGGTTAAATAAAACGGCTGTTTATTTATCTGTCATATAAATGAAGTCTGGAGATAAGAGGTCTTAGGCAGGTTTAACCCACCTCTTTGGGGTCAGAAACCCAGGTCCTTCTATCTTTGTTCTCATCACTAGAATTCTGTCCTTGTCTGCATTTTCCAAGGATTTCCCATTCCATTCACATCCCAGGCCCCATGAAGGAAGAATGAAAAAAGTAGGGTATATCCTTTTCCTTTCAGAATATTTTCACAAGTTCACAAATTACTTCTGCTCACATCCTATTGGCCATAATTTGGTTACCGGTCTCTACCTCATTGCTTGTGTTCTACTCATCCCTACACTCTGCTAAAAATTCTGTTACTATGCAAGAAGGGGTGAGTAAATATAAATCAGCAGTCTTTAAAACTATTAAAGCTATTAAAACTTCAATATTTTAGGAAAATTGATTTTTATTAAAGAGCAATAGACAGAAACTCAACATAACGCTAAGAAACAGAGTAGGGATTACATTAACCCAAAACTTTGGTGCCTAGTATGCAAATATTTTCTAGCATACTTTTTTATCTTTCAAAACGAGACTGAAAAGCCAGTTCAGTGTCTAGTATTCCCAAAGCACATGTATCAACAGCTATTCATTATTTCAAGGGTTCTGTCACTAAATATTTCCCATTTCTAATGTCAGCTTAATTTTAATCAAGGCTGCATTAATGAATTTGGGGTTTGTATTTTTCTTTTAGTTCTACAATTATCCATTCTTCTGTGTGCTGGAGTCAGTCCCAAGTTGTTTCATAAGAGTATCTAGAGGCTCTCTCTGTAGACCAGAATTCTCCCATTGCACGTGATTGAAGAAGGGCAGTGACTGTTTAGATCCTCAGTGAGATTCTCCGGTTCCTCACTGCGTTAATGCCAATGACTAGCATAAAATATCTTCACTTATCCAAGGATATAACCTTGAACTGCTGTTCAAGAAGTAATGTTTGTGAGGGACTTCTTCACTGCACTGTATACACTAAAAATTTATCTTCCAATTACATCAAATCATCATAAACTGTGTTTTGCCACTCACAGAATTAATTTTACTGATGTGATCTTTGGTATTGTACCATTGTCAGATGTTAAAATACATTATAAAGAATTGCCCTGTGGGGGGAAAAAGGAGTGCCCTATGAAACTTGTTATAGTAGTTACAGGAGAGATGTTAAGGATGGTGTCAAAACATAATTCACTGACTTACCCGATGCCGCATAAAAAAATTATCCTGAACTGCCTCATTGAGAACCTCCTCTTTTCCTTTATTAAATCTGAGGATTATTTCTTGAGTAATTGATCCATGGTCATAAAATAACCAACAATGTGTTTACCACAAATCTGTAGACTAAATATGAAAATATTTAGATTTTCGTCATCTCCCTGTTGCTCTGCATAAAATAAGATTTTTTTTTTTATTAAATTTATTGGGGTGACAATTGTTAGTAAAATTACATAGATTTCAGGTGTACAATTCTGCATTACATCATCTATAAATCCCATTGTGTGTTCATCACCCAGAGTCAGTTCTCCTTCCATCACCATATATTCGATCCCCCTTACTCTCATCTCCCACCCCCCACCCCCCACCCCCCTTGAAGGAAGCTTTAACCTAATAAGCTAATAACTTAATGAATTACAAAAATTCCTTTGATCTTTGAAGCCCGTCTTGATCCTTGTTTTCCTGAAAAAATTCACAATTCCTAAGAATATCAGTTTGAATACCCACACTGCAGATTTAAAATCACATAGCATGACTAGTGTCGTGGCTACAGAAAGCCTTTTTCTAGGGCTTCCCTTTTCTACATAAAGACAGAACTTTTGTGTTGTAATAAGAAAACAGAAACATCCCAGAAAAATCAGCCCCCCCAAAGTTATCCAAATTGTTAGTTTAGCTTTAAGATTCAACTGTTTTCCCTCAAATATACTCCAGGGCACAATGAATTGTTATGGGGTTTTCCATACTAAGGAAAATTTCCAATTTGCAGATTGAAAAATCAACATTGAAACAAATGCATTGTGTCACCTGAAATAAAAGCATCTGTAAATACTTTACAAAATAATTTTCTTTGTTCAGCAAAGGAAGACCAGATGATGCAATATCTAGCTTCCAGCTGTGCTTTTCTCTTCTGGTAATTCAGCTTCTCTTACTGCCATTTGAAAGACTCCTGACCACTTACTGTGCAATTTGATGGTGTGCTTAAATTCAGTTCATCTCATCACTTATGAGGAAGAGGGAATAGAAATTGTATGAGAATGCATATGCGTCCACAAGGAAACAGCAAGATGGTTATCTTTCTCTTGGGCATTATTTTTTTAAAAACACAAACAGTGCCAGAGGAAGAGGGAAATCGGCCAGAAACCTGGGGGGGATTCAGAATGAAGGAAATCCTTCCACAGGATGAAGTATACATCCCATAGAAAGTACATAAACAACATTATAAGGTGGATATTGTTGTGATTTTTCTGCAATTTTACATTTTCCAAGTTTTAAAAACCATTCAGCGTTTTATCGTGCCAAAATAGATGAACTAATAAGTTGGCTGCCTGCTTTTAGGAGGTTAAAAGACAAGCAGAGAAAAATCCCCTAAATAAAACCTAACAGAAATATTTTAGTTGATTTAAACATGTTCTTAGCACTTAGAATTGACAATATTATCAGGGCCAAATGTTAAACAATAAATAATGAAAATCAGAGTGTCGAGCTGAAACAGCTGTTTAATCAACCATTTAAAGGAGGGGGGAAAGTGGTTCAATTAATTATTTTATGTTGTGAAGATAAAACAAATGTCTGATAAGATTTTTAACTTTCAACTTGGTATTGGGGTAGTATTGTGTATACATTGCCTTTGTCTAGTCTTTGGTCTGAATCCAGAAGGCTGGATTTTTCCTTATTTTCTATAACTGCCCCAAGATTGCTGTCCTGTGCTCCTATGTGATGAAAATTTGAAAAAAAGAAAAAAAGAAAAACTAAGAATCATGACTTGGAAATCTCTTATGCAAAACTTCAAAGGTTTCATGTTGTACCACCACTGTTGAGGCATGGATCAGACTCCCAGAAGCAGTCATGGATCTTTCCCTCTCCCACGCATGCTCTCTGACCTTACCCCCTACTTCCCTGCCCATTACCCATATGCCCCTCCAGGTCCACAGGGTTAGTTCATAATGACCACTGGCATATTTAGATTTCTCAGATAATACAAGGAACTTCAAAGCATGAATTCTTTTCATGGGGACACAGCCTATAAATTACTGTGTTTCATAACTGTGAGCAATAGAAAAAAATGGAACCGTTTAAAGAAAGACTTAACCTTCTTAGGATTCTGGTCATAACAGCAAGCTCCCATAATTCTGTAACTACAATGACATAGCAGGCTTTGTGCTTTAAGCGATTCATGACAGATACTTTAAAGAGACATTTAATCTAATGTGTTGTGAAGAGAAATACTGCCTGCAGCTTCTTGTTTCTTTGAGAGAGACAATATATGCAAAGCATCCTCCACAGTGCCTGGCCCACAGTAGACCTTGAAACTTTCTCCTTCCAGATGAATTTCAACTCCACAGAAGCTGTGAAATGCCTCCAGTTAATTTTCCAACCGTTGTAAACAGATCTTGACCTAACACCTGCTCAAAATCCACTAATGTAATCATGTCTGGGTTTCTCAAAATTGGATCTATAGACAGCCTCCATCATAATGCAGATTTCTTGGTCCTGCCCCATCCCTACTGAATTTAAGCTCTGGAAAAAGGGTCCAAGGTGATTCACTAAAGCTAGAAAATCCCTGATAGAGAAGTTCAAGTGGTATCCCTCTATTAACTCAGACCCTGGAAAAAAATTGTTTGCTCTGTATCAACAGAGTCTGTTGCAAAAATGACTTCATTGTTACTTCTTAAAGTCATGCCCTGTCATTATGAATGACTGATTCAGGAGCCATGTGAGGTTTGCCTCAGTATCTTTTATGCTACTAAAGTTAAGATTCTCTTCACGCCATTCATCTCTGGTTTATTCAAGTACCCTATGCTATTCATTCGTGATTTAGTTGTGTGTTGGACAGCGGTGGGGGAGGGAATATTTACCTGCTATGGATTTATTTGCTTCCTTTGTCAGAAAATGAAAACTATATAAATGTTTCTCTTGTAGCTTTAGCCACTGAAAATCTTATAGCAATTTTCTTGCCCAAGTATGGCAATCTGCTGTACTCTGTGGTCTAAATATATTTACTCTTTCTCCTCCTGGTAGATGAACTCTGGGGTTTTTTCGTTGTTTTTTTACATTTAAATGACACACTGTACTGTTGTGGTCTGTGGTGACCTCTGAACCAGTTTAGACGGTATAAATTTTTACAAACTAGAGAGTGTACATTTACTAGTGTGCAGTGTTTAATTTTTGGCATGCAGCAACAATTCTTGAATGGCCACTTGAATCAAGATTAAAAACTATCCTGTTATAAGATGCAGAACTAGTAGAACTGTATTCATTAATGATTGGACACGTAGGTCCAGCCGTATTTGTTTTACACATCTTCTTTTGCAAGCACAACAAGCCAGAGAAGAGAAGTTATGATGCATTTCCAATGCTTTCAGAATCCGTCCCCCTTTGTAGGCTATGAATTGCTGAAGCAACACGCGTCTCCATGGCTACCTGACAAAAGTACTAACACGGCCAGAGCCTACTTCCACGTGACTGAGTGTGAACCAAGCAAATTACTACAGCCAACGCAAGACAGAGAATTTGCACCCCCAAAACCTGTAGGGGGAGATATTGAGCAACCGACGACAGCCCAGCTACCTTCCTGGCAGTGGCTTTATCGAGGCTGGCTTCGGTGCTGGCCAAACCCTTAGGCGTAGGAAATAGCACCTTGGGACATTTTCATCCCCCAAACCTCCTCATGCTATTTTCATCACTATGGCAGTCACACACTTAAGGCAAAATTTGGGTTAGACTAGCAGTGGATTTTAACTCTATTCTATGTATAATTCCTCAGCTTCCTCTGCATCCTCCAACACAAAGACACTAGTTACTTAACAGACCCTCTCAATGTTCCTATGATTTTTTTGTTTTACATATTCCTGTCCTGAAATGCCTTCCATGTCTGTCCAATTCAGACACAACGAAGAAATCCTCTTTGAAATATCCCTGCTGGCTTGCTATCCATACTATGCGATACAAAATTCCCTAGGCAATATGGCATAGGGTTTAAACATATAGTTTTGGGGTTCAGAAAGACCCGGATTCACATCCTGGCTTTGCCCCATACCATCTGTGTGTCATGTGTGAGTTACTTAAGCTCTCTGGGGTTTGGTTTCCTTACCTGCAAAGTAAGTATATTTATAAAAGTACTACCTCAAGAGTAGATATGATCAAGTGATTTAAGCATGTAGCACATAAGGGAGGTGTTGGTCAAAGAACACAAACTGCTAGTTAGACAAAAGTAAGTTCTGGAGGTCTAACGTACAGCATGGTGATTATAGTTAATAATACTGTAGTATATATTTGAAAGTTGCTAAGAGAGTAGACCTTAAATGTTCTCACCACAAAAAAAGAAACAGTAATTTATTTTTACCATTTAGCTAACACTATGGAGGTGTTAACTGAACACTATGGTGGTAATCATTTTGCAACATATAAGTATCAAAGCAACATGTTGTACACATTAAACTTATACAACATTACATGTCAATTATATCTCAAGAAAAGAATTTAGCACATAGTAAGCACTTAATAAATTATTATTTATTGGCACTCACAAAGTATCTGTTCTGGGATGAAGAAGTCTACTGATAGCAAGTTCTTTCTTACACTAAACATTAGAATTTGTTTCATAATAACATTGCTCTTTGTTCTGAGTTCTGCCTTCAGAAGCTAGTATATTCCTTCTTCTACATGACATTTTAAACATTTGAGGAAGCTATCATGTTCCTCTTTTCATATACTTGAAGACAGCTATCACTTTTCCAGTTTGACTATCTCTAGTTCTCTAGTTCCTCCAATATTTCCTACATACCTTTGAATCCATCACCATCTGCCAGAGCTGGCAAGATGCTAACCAATCCCATTTCCTCTCTTGGGTATACAGGAACACCCCACTTCCCAACCTCCCTAGATGTTAGGTTGTGGTCATGGGATTGGGTTCTGGCCAATAAAATGAGGGCAAAAGTCATGTGTACCACTTTCATGCTAGGCCATATGTCCTGTGAGATCCTCCTTTCTCTCTTTCACTCAAGCCTCTAGTGAGTACTCTAAGGAGACCCTAGCAGACATGGAAGCCAGAGATGGAAGAAGCTCAAATCCCTGATCATCACATAGAAGCCTACCTGTCAAACACCTGCCAGATTGTGACATTAGTGGGAAATAAATCTTTGTTGTACTAAGCCATTAAGATGAACATTTTTTCATCACTGCAACATAACCTAGCCTATCAAGGCTAATGCGTCTTTGTAGTTACCCTTCTTTGAATATATACCAGCTTGTCAGCCGCCCACTTAAAGGAGGATACATTTTTTTTCTTTTTTATCCTCTGACTATGATTTTTAAAATGTGACCAGAACTGAATACAGTTTTTCAAATGTGGCCTGGCTCTGATAGAAGAAAACTACCTCCTTGTTTTCCTGAGTACCATATTTTTATTAGTGCTTTCCAAAGTTGCCTCATGCTTAGCAACCACACACATGTACACAGATAGCACAAGTTAAACTTGTGTTTAACAGAAAACACTGAGGTATTTTTCAAGCCAATTACTGTTAAACTAGGGCTGGCACAATGTTCACTAAATATCCCACTTGCTTCTCTACATTTCCCAGCCTCCCATGGTTGACACCAGGTTTATATTTATGAGAGTTGAAATGGCATGTGTCACTTCTGGCTGAGGCAATTATGAGAGTGCTTCCACTGCTCTCTTCCCTGCTACAGTGACCTTGGAAGACATTCTAGTTGAAGATAGTCTTCACAACCTGCATAAGACTTTGCATAAAATGAGAAATAAATGTATATTGTGTTAAAATACTAACATTTCAGAGTTCATTGTGGCATCTCACATTAATTGACTCTCCAATCTTGTATTTGTGTAATTTGTTCGATTACGCTTTAATCCAAAACTTTATCTCTATTAATTTTGAAATTATTTATTAATTATATGTCTACAGAAAAGTACCATATCAAGTGAATTAATAATTCAATTTTGACACACTCAGTGCACATGTGTAACTAACATCTAGATCAAAAGAGAACATTACCAGCCCCTCAGAAGACTCTTCATGACCCCTTCTAGACACTATATGCCCAAGAGCAACCACTGTCCCAATTTCTAATAGCAAAGATTAATTTTTATCTGCTTTTTTGTTTTATGTAAATGGAATCGTACAATATGTACTCTTTTTACCAAACATTATGTTCACCCATATTGATAGCTATTATTGGTTCATTCTCATTGCTGAATAATACTTCATTATGTAAATAGGCTGCCTCTTTATTTTCTTAATATTTTTTATGAAAGCAGAATTTCTTAACTTTTATGTAGTGTACCTTATCAATTTTTCCCTTATAATGAGCACTTTTTATGTCCTGTTCAAGAAATCCTTGTTAACTACAAGATCATGGAGTTATGCTTCTACATTGTCTTTTTAAAATTTCACTGTTTCACCTTTTATATTTAGATTGGTAAGTAATCTAGAATTAAATTTGGGGGTATGGTATGGTATGATGTGGGCATGGGTATCAAGATATAGTTTTGTTTTGTTTTGTTTCCATTTAGATAGCCAATCGACTCAGTGCCATTTATTGAAAAAACTGTCTATCCCCCCATTACACTGAGTGACTCCTCTGTCGTAAATCAGGTAATATGTATATGTGAATTCTGTTTCTAGACTTTCTGTTCTGTTCCTTTGGTCAGTTTGCCTCTCTTTTGCAAATACTACACTGTTTTAAGCCGTCTTGACATATCTGTTAGTGTACATCCTCCAACTTTGTTCTTCTACTTCTAGAATGCTTTTGGTATTCTTGGTCCTTTGTGTTTCCATATGTATTTTAGAATTATCTGGCCAATCTCCACAAAATAATCTGTGGTGTTTTGACTAGAATTTTGTTAAATCTATAGATTAACTTGTGTAGAACTGACTTCTTTACAATGTTGAGTCCTGTAATTCATTAGCCTGGTATCGTCTTCCACTTGTTTAGGCATTCTTTAATTTCTCTCGATAGGGTTTTGTGGTGTTTGAGGCAAAAGTCTTGCACATCTTTTGTTAAATTTTTTCCTTGGCATTTAATGTTTTCTGATGTTTTATAGATTATATCTTTTTTTACTTTTTTTTCTGTTGCTTATATATAAAAATACAATTGATTTTTGTACATTTGCCTTGTATGCAGAGTCCTTGCTAAATTTACATATTAATATACTTTGTAAATTTTGGGACTTACCACATATGCAATCATGTCATAAACGACTTTCTTTTTCTATGACACTTTCATTTTTCCTTTCCATTCCTTATGCCAAGCTTTATTGCGTTTTATCTTTTAGTTTTAAGTCCAAAATTCCAATTGGTCGAGGTAATTTCAAATCATGATTTTATAACCCAGAACATTATCTGCTTCCCCATTAATTTATCAGATTTGTGAATGATAAACATTCATACTGTATGCTTATTTAAATCAGTATTTAAAAAAGAATTTTTTAAACACAAAAGGGCTGAGACAAAGGCATGGAGAATACCCTCAGGAGATATATTTTTAAGTTAAAATTAATCATTAATTAGTACTCTTTGGACTCCAATGTTTAGCTATCACTTGATTCTCCTAAATATTTCTCAGCTAGCATCCATTTCTTCATTAGAATATTACCATATATGTCGTCAAATGTTATTTGAAATTCATATGCACTATAGGCCAACAGTTCTCTCTATTTAAGCTGAATAGCCTATGTAAAACGTAAAACATTTATTTCCTCTTTTCTCTTAATGAACTTATACTGGTTTCTTAGTTGACCACTTCCCTTTGTAAGTAATCACAAAATATCTGTTTAGTATTTCATTGTGACATTTTTCTGGAAGCCTGTGTTTTCATGGATATGAATTTTCCAGAAGCCACTTTTCTCTCCTTTTTTGGAACTTCAAGGACCAGAACTCCTCCACATTTTTAAAGAAATTATTGACAGTAATTCCTAGCGTGCTATGCAAGTCGTTTCAGCTCCATGGGTTACAATCTGTCTGTGCCTGAGAATGTAAGTGCCCTTAAAGCAACATGGAAATGTTTCACTATATCCTCCCTTTGTGTATCAGTTGGGCCCTGGCAGGACATAGAATTCCCTCCTCACCCCCAGAGGGATAACATGAGGAGACTTTAATAGAGGACTTTTTACAAGGATGTGGACAGAGTTAAGGAAACAAAGAGGGATGATGGAAACCGGACATGATGGGAAGTGGGTGAGACCCTGAATCAAGCAGGGTACCAGCAAGAAGTGGGTGACACACTTAAACTGGCTAATTGAGGAAAGGGACCATTACAAAGCTGTGGGCAGTGTTTAGGATAAACCAGAAGTGATAATGCAGTATCCTGGGGCTAGTAAGAGCAGGAGAGGTGACTATGTCCTCAGCCTGAGTACGTGGAAGGAGCTGTTGCTAGGATCCACAGAGATGGTAGAGTAGGATAGGCCTGCAGAAGCTGTGTGTGGCCTTTGGTAGAGACCCCCTACCCACAACCTACCCAGCACAGCAGGGGAGAGGGGCTGGGGGGGTGGCAGGAAATAAAACACCTCAATATCACTCACCCCACCCTCACCCTAGGAAATCCTGTTGATGCCACTCACTGGCTGAACCTACCTGGAAGCCAGAGGAAAGGGAGACTTTCGGTGAAATTCCTAGGTACAGAGCAAGATGAGGGTAGGAATAAGTAGATCCAGAAGGGCAAAGAATAGCCAGCACAGCCCCTTTGACCCAAAGAGACAAGAGGAGCAAATGTTGCTGGAGCCCTCTGCAAACTAGAACTGGAACAGGAGGAGGGGTCATCTGCTGGAAAGCTATAGATATGAAGGAATGAGGCATGAAAGCAGGGCAGGGGGCAGGGAAGAAACACCCACCGTTTCATCCAGCTCTCAACTTCTTGCCTCTGTCTCCCGTTGTCCAAACCCAACTACAAGCCAGCGAGCAAAGGAGCCCACGTGATAGGATCCATTTTGGATTGCCTCACAGGACATGCAGCAAGGCAGGAAAGGATAGAGATGGAGACCAGTACGTTTACCCTGAGAAATTCTCCTAACCATGTTTATATGATATATCTCAGTTGAAAGAAGTTTCTCTTCTGGAAAACAGGGAAATGAAATAAGAATTTAATAATTCTTTCATCTTCTTGTCATTTGATATACCATCCTAGCCAAATAGTAAGTAGGTTCTTCCTCCCGTCTTCTCATTTCTATTAGGGAGCTCTTCAAAAGTTCTTTTTGTTTGTCCTTAGAATTCCTCACAAGTCATTTCATTCTAGGTCTTAGACTAACATACATTTAACAAATATTTATGAGCTTTTGGCTGGTAGTGAACCCTGTGCTAGAGAATGATGGAATGTGGCCATGAACAAGGACAGCCAAAGAGCAACGCACAGGTCACCTCTACTTTAGCATCTATAGACAACTCTGCTTCCTACCATCTTAAGGGCTATCTTTTTCAAATATGGCAAAGTCCCACCCTCCCTAGACACTCTGCCCTGACCCAAGAAAGCGCTTCTCCTTTTTACTTAAACATCTCCTAAGGGCTTTAAATTCTTAGAAACAAAAGCTGGAAAGTCTTTTAGATATCCCACCTTAACCACAGATCTCTTCTGACAATGAAGTTCAGAATCACTTTCTTGCTTGAATATAGAGAGGAAAGGAGGGTGGAAAAAGAAAACACAGGGACAAAAAAAGAAACATAAGAATTGATATCTCAAACTATGACCCTGTGACATTTGGCTACTTTCTCATCTTCCATTTTTTGGATGTGCCCGTTTCAACACTGAGCTCACCAGCAAGCCCTCCTGTAACCTCATTGATTCTGTTGGTTATTTCTATTTCTTTCCTTACTGTAGTCATTTTATATCACATTGCCAATATTTCATTTTAAGGGATGCCCATCCACTTTGAATTCTCTCCCCTTCTGGAGTCTCAGACAATGTGAAAATCCTCTGAAACATTTTGTAATCAGTTTTTGTAAAACAGACTAAGTCTAATATTTGTCTTCATTGACTACTTTATGAGCTCTAAAACGGGATATAGTCACTTTTCCCCCCAATGGTTTGCTTAACTGTCAGAGTAACTATTTCTTCATTGCTGAACAATTATTCTAGACTATGGTTCTTATTTAATCCTCTGTATCCTGAAGGATTGAGTCACCAGTAAACCGTGTTTAATATGTATGTGTGTGTGTGTGTGTGTGTGTGTGTGTATGTAATGTATGTGTATATATATATTTATATATATATATATATATATATATATATATATACATACATACACACACACACACATATATATATACATGTATATATATAGTCTTAGGAGTTTGAGATTTTCAACGAAAGTCTAGTGGTTCATTCTGAGTCACATTGAGTTTGGGCCTCAATGTGAACATGGCATTGGATCCAGTGGGGGGAGCAGTTAGGGCCACAGTCAATTACGTTCCTTGCAGCAGGAGAGCTGAGTGACATGTTTTTATGGTTATCATACTACATTAATAGATTAAGATTAGAAAAACTATGACATTGGTTTTAAACTATGTAGGAAAAATATTTTAGTTCAATGTCCATTTGTGATTTTAAAAGAATCCTTAGCAAATAGAACTAGGAGTGAACATACTAAACTGGTAAAGAGTATCTAAAGAAAAGGAGCACAAATTTCAAATTTAATGGTGTATGTTAAAATCATTCCCTTTTAAATAAAGACCAATATAGGAATACCTGCTCTCGCCTCTTCTTTTCAACATTGTATTGATGCTTTTAGCTACAATGAAAATCAGGAAAAAGAAATAAAAGGTATTAGGATTGGAAAGGAAAAGGAAGTCATCCTTATTCATATGTGAGTATACAGCATATGGAAGTATATGACACAAAAGAATCACCAGAAAATTTATCAGAATAAAAACAGGGTTTGGCAAGTCTGTTGGATATAAGATCAATGCATAAAAGTCAATTATATTACTGTCCACCAGTAATGAAACATTAAAAACACATTTTCAATAAAGTTTTTTTTTTATTTTTTCCTGTATGTTATTACATATATTTTCTAGATTTTTTCCTAGATGCCATATTTTTATTGCTTTTTAAAATGACATATTATTATTTTTTTATTTCCTTGGTTTTATTTGTTGTTAGTTTGCTTGTTTATTATTTTTTAAGATTTTTAAAAATATATAGCTAACATGCAATATTATATCAGTTTCAGATATACACTATAGTTATTCAACATTTGTATACCTAAAGAAGTGACCACCATGATAAGTCCAGGAACCATCTGACACTATACCATGCTATCACAATATTATTGACTATATTTCCTATGTTGTATATTACATCCCCATGACTTGTTTTATACCTGGAATTTTAACCTCTTATTTCCCTTTATCTTCCCCCTCCTTTTTTAAATTTTCAATTACAGTTGACATTCAATATTATTTTATATTAATTTGTCATAGTGGTTAGACATTTATATAATTTAAGAAGTAATCTCCCTAACTGGTCTAGTACCCACCTGCCCCTATGCATAGTTATTGCCATATTATTAATTATATTCCCTATGCTATACTTCACATTCCATTGATTATTTTGTAACTTCCAATTTGTATTTTGTAATCCCTTCACCTTTTCCACCCTGTCCCTAACCCCCTCCCATCTATCACCCCTATAGATCGAGTACCCATCTGACACCGTGCATAGTTATTACAATATTATTGACCGTATTCCTTATGTTATACTCTACATCCCCATGACTACTATTCAAAAACCAATTTGTATTTCTTAATCTCTTTCCCTTTTTCACCCACCCCCAAACCCCTCCCATCTGGCAACCATCAAAATGTTCTCTGTATCTATAAATTTGTTTCTGTTTTGTTTGTTTGTTTATTTTATTTCCACTTATAAGTGAAATCATATGACATTTGTCTTTCACTTTCTGAGTTATTATACTCAGCACAAGACCCTGTAGGTCCAACCATGTTGTTGCAGATGACAAGATTTCATTTTTTCTAAAGGCCGAGTAATATTCCATTATATATGTGTACCACCTCTTCTTTATCTATTCATCCATTCAGGGACACCCAGGTTGCTTTCATATCTTGGCTATTGTAAATAATTTTACAATGAACATATGGATGAACACGTCCCCACGAAGTAGCATTTTGGGTTTCTTTGGATAAATACTCAGAAGTGGGATTACTAGGTTTTTCTTTGTCTCTTGTTATAGCCTTTGTTTTAAAGTCTGCGTTGTCTAGTATAAGTATTGCTACCCCAGCTTTTGTTTGGTTGTTTGTTTGTTTTCCATTTTCATGAAATAACTTTTTCCATCCCTTTACTTTCAATCTGTGTGTTTCTTATGATCTGAAGTGAGTTTCATGTAGGCAGTATATGTATGGGTCTTATTTTCTTATCCATTCAGCCACCCTATTTTTTGATTGGAGCATTTAATCTATTTACATTTAAAGTAATTGTTGATAGATATGTAGTTTTTGCCATTTTATTATTCATATGTTTTCTTTTTGTTTGTTTTTTTGTTTTTTGTTTTTGGGTTTTTTTTTTTATATTAAAGAAGTCCCTCTAAGATTCCTTGTGATACCGGTTTAGTGAGGATGAACTCCTTCAGCGTTTTCTTGCCTAGGAACCTCTTTATCCTTAGCTTTTAAATGATAGCTTTGCTGGGTAGTAGGTGTCCTGTGGGGCCCAGTAGTGAGGCCTCCCTGATAACCAGAATCAGGTGCTCCAGGTGTGTCCCTTGTGTGGGTTTTCTGTATCCTCCTGTTATAGTTGAGCCTTGGTTGCTATTTTCACTTCAGTGGGAAGGATTGACCCATGGGCTCATTGATTGCGAGGACTGGTCATTAATACAGTGAAGGAGCTGTTGTAGAGGGGCAGGATTTGGAGCAGGATTTGCTTTAGCAGGGCTCTGGTGCCTGCCGAGTCTGCTCTTTGGGTGTGTCACCCTTGGAGGTGGCTGGATGATGCTCCAGATCACTTCAAAGCTGGCCATTGAGCACACCAGCCTCAGGGCCACCTGGGAGGGGACCTGCTGTAGGCCAAGTTTAGCCACAGCCTGTGCCCTGCCCAGGACCATCTTGCATGAGTCACAAAGCAATCTGCAGATTGTTGTCACTAACAATGTGCTTGGAGGTACCTCAAGAGGCCACGCTGTGAACCAAGGTCAGCTGCTGCTAGTGTCAGACTTATGGCTGCTCAGCCAGAGGTACAGGACATACAACCTCGTTCTGCATCTCTGTCCTTCCTACAAGTCTAGAGGTGGCTTCTTCTGTTTGTTCTTAGTTGTAGGGTTTTGTTTCAGCAAGACTTCAGGCAATTCTCAATGATGGTTTTTTTGTAGTTTAGTTGTAGTTTAGATGTGGTTGTGACATCTAAAGGTAAACACAGCATTTCCCTACTCTGCCATCTTGACTGGAAAATCCTAAAGTGGTATATTTTTAAAAGACTAAATACATGCAATGATATATCAGATATTTAAGTGGGAAAATTTAATATTATAAATATATTAATTCTCCCCAAGTTGACCAATTCAGTGAAACTTCAATCCAGATCTCAACAGGATTTTTCGTGGACCTTGACAAGCTAAAATTTTCATAGAAGACCAAATCGCTAAACTACTCCTGATGAAAAAGGCCAAACAGCATGATAGTAAAGCCATTATAATTAAGGGAGGGTAGTTTTAGCTCAGTGTAATAGACAATTAGACAATTGGAACAAAATAGAAAGCCCAGAAATAGCTCTATACCCATATGGAAGCTTGATGAAAAGGTGGGCTTGAACATCAGTGCAATAATGGGACAAATAGGGATCTACATGGAAAAAAATAAAACTGTATCCCAACCTCATATTATATTCAAAATCAATTTCAAATAGATTGCGGACTAAAATTTGAAAAGCAAACTTGAAAACCTTTAGAAGAAAATATGTTTATGATCTTAGGGGAGAGAAAGATTTTTTTAAATGACACACAAAACAAAAGGAAAAGATTTATGAACACAAATTATCAATTTTTTCTTAGCCAAGTTTATTTGAAAAGAACATAAAAGTGAGGTAAAGATAAGCCAAAAGTTGGGAGAATATATTTGTAAAGCATATAAATAGCAGAGAATTAGAATTCAGAAAAAATAAAGAACTCCTTAAAGAAATCACACACACACACACACACACACACACACACACACACACACAAAGAAACCAATAAAAAATGGATAAAAGAAAAAATGGATAAAAGACTTGTACAGGCATTTCACAGAAGAGAAAACATAAATAGCCAAAAAGAAAAAAATGTGAAGAAAATACACTTATTTGTAATGTGAAAAATACAAAGTAAAACACATTGAGATGCTATTTTACACCCATTAGACTAGCAAAAATTAAATGACCATGGTGTTGGAGATAATGTGGAAAAACAGAAATCTGAAACACTGCTGGTGGGAAAGAAAATTGATAGAATAACTGGAAACAACTTGCCATTATCTAGAGAAGTTGATAATTAACATAACCTATAGCACAGCAATTCTACTCCTAGGTATGTAATCTTTAAAGAAAATCTTCCATGCACACACAAAGAAATAATAGCCTCATTCCTTAAAATGGAGGGAAAAAACAAAACAACTTAAATTGGAGAATGGACTGATGCATAGTCTAACAATAGAGAAATAATAGTTCAGTTAAAAATGAATAGCTTAAAAATGGATAAATATCTCAAATATAATAATGAGCGAAAAAATCAAATTACAGAAGGAAACATACAATATGACTCTTTACATAAGGGTCAAAAACATGCAAAACTGAAAAACATATTGCTGAAAGATGCATACATACATGATAAAATTAAAGCAAGAAAATGACAAAACACAAACATTTTTCTCTGGTAAGGAGAGAGGGAGATGGAATAGAAGACTGATACAGGAAGCTTCTGGTTATGTTCTATTTCTTATTCTAGGGCAGGTGTACACAGGTTTTATTATATTTTACTTTGAACCACATGTTTGTGTGTATACATGCACACTACATGTATTCAGACATTTTTGTATATATGATATATTTTATACTAAAAATAGCACTTTTAAGGATAAAAGAAGAAAAGTTCATGAAGGCCTTTGACTTTTCAACCTTCTTCCAGAGTGTTATAGAGACACAATTGCCAGAAATGAAGGAAATAGAATACGACCTTGAGGACGACAGCCACATGCTAAAGATGATGGTATGGGAAGATAAAAGAAGCCTAGGTTTTGATCACGTGGCTAAGCCCTGAACAGCTTAGGAAACTTCTTGTGATATGAACACTCTGTTACTAAAGCAGGTCTGTCCTTTACTCTGACCTGAATGAAATCCTAGAAGATAGAGTATTAAGGAAACTCTTGGGATTCTAGTCCCAACTATAGTCTTCTGTCTTAATCCTCTGATCACACTCATGTCGATGTGTATGTTTAACAATACCACATTCTTGTATCAGATCTAATAGCAACAGACCAATTACAACACATTCCCAATTTCTCTGGCTTCCAGAAGTTCCATTTTAACCACACTTTCTAATTGAACCATTTGCTTCATTAACTATGTCACTGTAGCTAATTATGCTCCTGTATGTTATTACATATATCCCTGCAAATGCTGAAAATTCAGGTAAATTCAGCAAAGCTTCTACTGGGAAATATGTTCTGGAATATTATCTGCAAATTTTTTCCTACAAAAGACCTCCATAAAAAATGGTTTTTTATAACTGTAAAGATGATTTTTTTAGAGATCTTACTCAACACAGGAAAAAAGTATGACTTCTGGGCATAGTGTGACATGACTCTCCCCTCCATTATTTATAACTCTTTTTTAATGGTTGTTTTCTGATTCATACAATAAAAATTTCTCCCAACCTTGAATTCAATAGCTTGACCTAAAACGTATGTTTCTTGACTCTTCAAGATCTTGTAGTCTAAATATATCATGCTTCATGTGGCTATACAAACACATAATGACACATGGACACACACGGAGATACACACATATATATTAGAGATTAAACCTTTGATTCTTGAGAACAATATTATAAAATTTTAAATTACACATGCCATTGACAAGTTAAAAACTTTTGACAAATTAAAAATCCTTCTGAGAACTAACAAATGTTATTGCTCTTGTTTTATCTACGGTCCAATTGCTCAGTACAGGCATAAAATATTCTGCACTTCAGTAGTGGTGCTTAATGTGTCCTTTTCCCCCAATGATTAAAGTGTTTAGATTTAAAAAAATTTTTTAATTGAATCATTTAAACCATGATAAACATGGAGTCATTATGGAATCAATGCTAATAAATAAGATAAACTATTTTTTCCAGGGTCCATTGGACACATTGAAAATGAATAGATTCTGCACCCTTGGTCTGATCTTCCAGAGTGGCCCAACCTAATCTTCTTTCTTAAACTACTTAGATATTCTTTAGGAAAATTCGGAAAACTCCTCACATCACCACATCTGCTCTAGCAAAGAGCGCTGGTTGTCCAGAGAAAGAATAGGAACTTCATTGATATTTATACCATTGAACACTTCTCTTTCCTCTCTCATGAGTCCCCCTTGTGTCTAGTTATATATGTTCATTCAAGTACATAAATTCATAAAAGAACATTTGCAATAGCATGATCATTATGGGTTTATCATTTAGATGCAGAAGACTGGGGTTCAATGCATTTCTCTTCTACATGTGTTACCACAACAACAATTTAAGCTCTCTATGCCTCAATTTCCTCACCTATAAAATTGGAACAATGATGTCTACCACAGAATGTTACCATGAAGATCAACAGAGAAAGTATATGTGATAGCTATTCATAAACTGAAAAGTGCCATACAATTTTAAGTTGTTTATTTTTATTACTGTTATTATTATTATTATTATTATTTTTATTATTTTAATTCTCAGCTTCAAACTGATTAAGACAGATATTAGCAACCTTCTGTAGAGGCCAAGGATAGAATCAAGGGTCCTAGACCAGCATCCCAAAATGTGGTGCAGAATACCTGTTCTATGAGTTATTAATAGATATTGTATGCCTTAAAAAAAATAAAAAGATAAAAATTAGTTGGGAAACATTTGTTTAAACGGTAAATAACTTTTTCTATAACCGGACTTCTCAGAACCTTTAATGTGCTAATGTACACAGTGACTCTCTGAAAGGAATATCATCTGTAGTGTTTCCCCAAAATTTTAGACCCCCCCAATCTGTTTTCTTTTTGCAAAATACTATCTTTAGCAAGTACAGCTTTATCTTTTGCCCACTGTCTTCCATTTCTGCACTCCTATTTTTTGTTACAGTACACACTCTAATTTTTGTTATATTGGATTTCTGTTAACAGGTAGGGAGTAACAGATTTTCCAAAACGTTGTTTTACTAGAGCAAAAACTACATGGTTAAGTCCACTCTGTATAATACAATATAGTATATAAGAACTGAATGGAACAAAATATTAATGGGAATCCAAAACAGAAACACGAATTATACTGCAGCAATACTTACCCCTTCTTGACCTACAAAGCAGGTTTTCATAAAGGTAATTAATTATTCATCATAATTTATATTTAATTATTCTTTCCTGTGAAATAATACTATGATATGAAGTCTTAATCACAGGTCCCTTTCCTATAGATTTTCAAGACCCAGCATCTCATCTCAGTGTTTTAAGTTACATGGTAGTTTTAGGTGTGGTGCCTGTACTCTGTGACATGGGTTTCAAGAGAATTGGTTTGCATGCTAACATAAAAACAGAGTGCATAGTAAGTATTTTCACTGAGCATATTTTAGGCCTTAGCATAGCCTAAGTGGTGCTCATTTCCTTATTTGGGGCATAAAAAAATTACAGCATTCTCTCAAAGTCACAAGTTTGCTGTCCTATATATGCGTGCATTCATATCTGCCTGATGCACACACCTTTTTCCCCTTCTCTCAAATGTTTTCATGTATCTGTGAGTCAGATCATAAGTTCTTGTACAAAACCCAACTCCCCGGCCTTTCTTTTTTTTCCTTTTGTATTATATTTAGTACTTATAATCCTTCCCAAACACCCAGAAGCCACACAGGTATAAGCTATCTCTGACTGGTAGTTGTCTCTCTAAACAATACCTACACCTCCCCCATGGTGACCCTCACACTCCCACAGACCTCCATGGCTCATTCTCTCCACTCCATCTGGGGCGGCCAGGCACAAGCTTCACCTAATTTGTAAATGACTAGATTCTGCAAAAGCCTATCTGGAGTCAGAAAACAACCTTGGGTTTGATTTCAGTGTGAAAACCACTGTACTCGTTTGTTAAAGGAGTTACAAAGATGTGTTAATCATTTCAATTTCTGGACCCTCTCAAAAACATGAAGAAAAACAAGTGGAAAGGAAACCTCATACAGTATTATTTCATCTCCTTTTGCTAACATGTTTTGACACGAAAGTTCATAGACTTGTACAATCTCTCATTTAGAAGGGATCTTAAGGTCAAGATGATTTAACCCCCTAGCCCATAATGAAATTGACATGTGTACTAGTGAAAAAACAGTAGGTTTTGAAGTTGGACTGAATGTTTGGCTTTGCTATTTTCTAGTCACATGGCCTTAGATAAGTGATTTAACCTGAGTCTCAAGTCCCTCAACTGAAAAATGAAGAAAATGGACAATGTGCAGGGTTATTATGAAGATACGAGGTTATGTAGTTAAGATGCTTCACATTGTGCCAAGCGCCAAACAAGAGGTAGTAGCTGTGATTTTATTTACTTACTTACTTATTTAATTCCTACATGCAGTCATTCAGCTGTCTTAACTCCCTCGTGGTGATGAGAAACTCCCTAGTCAGGCCATTTTATCTTTGGAAAGTCCTCTGAGAGTTGGGAGTCTTATTGTTGGGACTGCCAACTGCCCAAGGAGGAAGAAACTAGGGGTAGATGGTAGCAAGGGCTTTATTAATGATTGACAGAGGAGGCTGTGGATTCAGAGGGATCGGAAGAGAAAAAAAGGTCAGGCTCAATCAAGCCAACATATGCTCACTAGCCCTCCTATACATGCATACCTTACCCTCAAGCCCCCTAAGTTCGTTCAAAGAAGGTTGAAAGAATTTGTCTAGTTGCTAGCAAAAGTATGGAGGGGTTAGAGGTGTGAGCACTTTAGAACCTCCAATATATGAACAATGTATATAAACCTGCAACAAATGAAAATGTATAGTGTCTTAGCATGGGTTCCTCAGAAAGAATAGTGTGAAGCAAAGACTTCTATATGAATACTCTACTGGGGATCTGGACCTTGGAAGCAGGAGTAGTGGCCAGAGGACGTAAAGACAGGAAGGTGAGGAAGCCAATTCAAGGATGAGTTATTAAATTAATCATCACTATGTGTGACTGGTTGCTCCATCCTATAGAACTATATAGGACACTGTATGCAATCTGGAAGTAGGAAGGGGGAAACATTTAACAACTGACTTGCCATTCCCATTGGTTAAAAGTTTATTCTACAGGACATTGACATTCTACACTTTCAGGTTGCACATGTATATTCGCTGACTATTGCTGCAACAATACTGCATAACAAATAACTCCAAAATTTCAGTGGCTTACAAAAAATTTTATTTTTCTCACTCATGGGTCTGTAAGTCAGCTGGCCATGCTCTGCTTCAGGCTGTGAGTAGGCTGGATTCAAATCTACTCCACATGTCTCTCTTGGACCAGATACTTCCTGGTACGTGTTCTCTCATGGTGAACGGCAGACACATGAGGACAAGTCAAACCACACAAGCACATTTGAAGCACCTGCCTGCATCCCATGCACTCACATTCCACTGGCCAAAGCAAAACCCAAAATCTGGACACAAAAATAAAATATCCATCTCTTTTACTGGGAAGCATTAAAAAACAAAAACAAAACACACTTGACAATGAGTTTCACTGTATAATTCTATTACAGGAAGAGGAAGGGAGTAAATATTGGGAGCCATAATCTATTCTACCAAGCATGTGTGGGCAGTAAGTGTGCTCCTGAAGAACTGACACTAAAGTGTCAACACAGAAGCCCCAGAGCAGGTGGGATGCATCCTGAGGGCATCTGAGATGAGGTACTGTCAGGTTGAAAATGCATGAAGCTGGTTGCCTCGACAGAGGGAGGAGAAAGAGACAAAGTTGAGAAGATTTGAAGCGAGACGTAAGAGATGTCCAATGCATATAGTCAACACTGATATCAAGTCGAGTTTTATAACATGATGAGGATAATTACTTCATCATGGTATGTAAGAAGGAAGTGCCAATTCTACCAAGAGTTCATTGTCCCGCCTTTCCTGTGTGGATGGGAGGGAAATGTGCAGTGTGAATTGAAACAAGGAATCATCATTTCTCCACCCTGCCATTAAGTTTGGGATGGTTTCTTACATTCCAGTAGATAATAGATTAGGAGCAGGGGTACAGAGGAAGGAGAAAGAATAGAGCACTCAAACCTTTAGACACTATTTCTAGTTGTAGGCGACAACCCTCACAGACCCCCATGTAGGAAAGGGTCGACAGTTCTGTGCACACATAAAAGGAATATAGTGCAAGCTCTGATGATGTGTCTTTGCCCCTCTGATATCAAGTCATCCTATGTGCTTTGCACCAAGAGAAGACTAGATGAGCTTGCTTTGCAGAAAACACATCCCCCATAGTCCATTCCTGTTCAGAGCGTAGTGTAGCAAAAAGGTGAGTAGTAGATGGTCAAAATAGCCTTTCCCCACACTCTACAAATGCTCAGTGTACTCTGTACATATGTATATGGGTGACACAAGAACAACGTCACTCTCCAAGCCAAAATTCACAGCTCTACCCAACCCTAGATCGCCTCTCCCCAACACTCTACTCTCTCACCTTCGCCAACTATACCACCCACCTCATTGCTCAACAATTTTTTTCTATTTATATTTCATCAGCTATTATTTTCTCTTATTCCTTCAGCTTTTATTTCTCCCTTTCTACTTGATTCCCTCTTTCCTTAAACGGCTTAAATCTTTGCCTTCTAACAACAATAAAACTTTATTGTTTTCCTTTTGCTTTCTAAATAACAAACATTTGAGAGCCTACCGTGGCCCATTTACTTCATAGTTTGCTAGACTTTGGAGCTCCAGGACCATCAAGGAGCTTCCAGACCAATGAAGTAGCTCAGGTGCCAAAAGGCTTCTCTTTACAAGGAACCTTCTTGCCATAAGTTCTACCCTCTTGACCGTCTGCTCTTCACTGTCTGATCACAATGTTCCCAGCGAGGGCATCACTTCCAGCCCAACCATCTCACTGCAACTCGTCTTGCCAAGGCCCCAGTTGCTAAATTCGAAGAGCTAATATCATCCCTCATCTTACTCACCCAATGAACACTGTTGAGCACATTCTTGGACTTAAGATTTTACTTCTCCTTTAGAGTAAATGTGATACTTTCTCTTCTTTACATTGAACCATAGGAAGTAACAGCTTTTATAAATCAAAAATAATTAAATATCCAGGAGTTTGAGGTAGGAAAGGATGAGTAGGTAGAACACAGGGAATTTTTCAGGCAGTAAAACTACTGTGTATGATATTATAATCATGAATACATGTCACTGTACACTTGTCAAAACCAAGGGACTGTACAACACTAACACTGAACCCAAATGTGAACTATGGATTTGGTTGGTAATGATGTCAAGGGCGGCTCACTGATTGTAATAATGTGCCACTCCGGTGGGAGGTGTTGGTGGGGAAGGCTGTGTGGGGCAGGAGAGCAGGGGGGGTACATGGGAGTTCTTTGTACTTTTCACTTAACTTTTCAATGAACCTAAAATAGGAAAAATGTTGCTGTCCTGAGAATCCCGCATATCAGGCTTCTGGAAATGCTCTTCCACATCTCTTGTCCTACGACCCAAAACACTGGGCGACTGCCTCACCATGCCATAGAGGTTGTAGGTTGTACCTCTGCCCATCTCAGATGCAGACACCGCTTCCAAGTTTGGAGAGGATTGAATGCCAGAAGCTTTTCATCAAAAGAAAAGAAAAACTAACCTTTTAAATTCTTCCTCTCAGATAGCATGAATGCATTAGATTCTTATACAACACGATATCATTTCCTATGACTCCTAAACATCCTTCTTCTTGCTTCTCCTTGAGTTCTAATGTGTGGTTCCAGAGGTATTCACAAATTAGCATAGTGTTTGCAACAGTTTCACATATTTTGGAACATTTTACAGTATTAAAGAATTTAAATGACTCCAAAATTTATCTGTAAGACTAGACAACGTGCATGGAGATTGATGCTGGTTCTTTACTATCATAAGTTGGGTTTCCTGAGACCAACCTCTGAGACTCTGAAGTTTGAGTTTTTCAGGGGGAAAAAAAATTCATTTAAAAAAATAAGAGCAAGAAAAGTAAATTTTATAACATAAGTATATGGTAAATGTTTAAAACTTTTTGCGGAAGCACAACAATACAGGAAACTACACAAGTCCTATATGTACAGCTCAGTGAATTTTCAGAGTAAATAGTAATCAGCACCCAGTTCAAGAAACAGAACATTATATCTGTCTTAATTTTATTACCCAATCATCTTAGCAGATTAATAGAAGACCTTTGAGCTCCAATATCTCCCTATACATAGCTCTATAATAGACAGGAAAAAAAAAAAAAAAGGGAAAAGTACTGTATGTCCTATAGCCTGGAAGCTTCCTGAGTATAGGGGTTATATCTAACTCCTGTACCAAGTTCAGTGCCTGGCATGGAATGTCTACCTAGTAAATGCTGGTGAATGAACAATGAAACAATAAGCTTACATCTGCTCATCTCTAAAAGAAAGGAGTTATAAACAAAGGGCTAGTTTCCTTAAAGAGATCCTACATTAAAAAGCCAACAATACAACTGAAAAAAAAAATTGTCAAAGAATATGAGTAGACAGAAAAAGAGATACAAATAGCTCTTAACCATATAAAAAGATAATGAATCTTATTAAAAAATGAAAGGCAAATTAACTAAGTAATAAGATACCATTTTAAATTATCAAACTGGCAAACATCAAGTGTTGATAACACTGTGTTATTGAGAATAAATAGGATAACAGGTTCTCATACATGACTGATGGGATTGTAAATCAGTATAACCTCTTTGCAAAGCAAATTGATAATGTTTCTAAAAATTAAAAATGCAAATTCTCTTCCTCAGAGCAGTTCTACTTCACACAAGTTTGTATATGTATATTCATTTCAGTTCAGAGCCAAATCTGGAATGCCAATCCACAATAATCTTTCACCTCCTAACTTCCGTTGTATATTACTTAATTGGAGCTCAGTATGTACAGCCTTTATGACCAGTTATTTCTCCAACCATATGGTAAATTTCTGAGGTCAGGACTAGTCTTAAACTTCTTTCTGTCCTTCTACATGTTCTATAGCTAGATTGAACACATTTTGTGTTCAATGTTTCCTTCTCATAGGACACACATCTTCCTCTGGGAAATCCCAAAACTACTCTAGAGGTTAGTGTTTCATCCCAGGAGCCGCAAGAAAGATCAGTGTTGCCTGAGGAGTCACTGCCAAAAGCTAAGACTGAAAGAACGAGGGTCCAGGCTCAGTACACTTATTTTGTCCTTCTGATAAGATTTCATTAGAAGAAAAATGTAGGAGGCTTCTCCCACTTTAAAAAATATTTCTTAAGCCACTGATGTAAATCAACAATGTAATATTTTTATCTTTATATTTTAAATATGTGTATATTATGAATTTTAATTTTAATATGTTGTTTAAATAGTTATGCTTTATACTTACTAAGATCTCTCTCTCCTATTGGTACCTGGAGTTTAGGATAGTATCGAGGAACACCGAGGTAGAAAGAGACCACTCAGCTAGAAGAATCTTGAAAGAATTTACTGGTGTGTGCTATCTTATACTGCAAAAAAGAAAGCCAATATTCCCACTTATTACATACATATTTTAATTCAAAATACGATTATAAATTCCCCCAGGCTCATTCTAGGAAGTGCTCCTTCTTGTCAATTCATATAATAAAAGGAAGAGACGGAGAAACTCTTTTTTATTTATTTTTTATTTATTTATTTATTTATTTATTTATTTATTTATTTATTTATTTATTTATTTTATTAGTTTCAGGTGCACAAGACAAAGCAAAACTTAGACGTTTATCATTTATATCCCTCACACTGTGTGAACCCCCCTCCCCCATCCACTATCCCTCTGTACGTTCCCCAAATTAATTTTCAAAACCCTGTGGTCATCCTGTGGTTACCGACTATTTTCTAAACCTCTCACCTTCCCTTTATCCCCACCCCCCGCCCCTCTAGCACCCCTCAGTTTTTCCTCCATGTTTCCAAAACTGTCTCTGATTAGTTCATTCACTTATTCTTTTCTTTAGATTCCTCAAAAAAGTGAGATCATATGGTATTTGTCTTTCTCTGTCTTATTTCATTTAACATAATGTTCTCTAGGTCCATCCATGTTGTTGCAAATGGTAAGATTTCTTTCTTCTTTATGGCTGTGTAATACTCCGTTGTATAAATGTACCACAGTTTCTTAATCCAGTCATCTACCGATGGGCATTTCGGTTGTTTCCAGGTCTTGGCTATTGTGTATAGTGCTGCAATAAACATAGGAGTGCATAAAGATTTTTGAATTGGAGTTTTGGATTTCTCCGGATAGATACCTAGGAGTGGGATTGCTGGATCATAAGGTAGTTCCATTTTCAGATTTTTGAGATACCTCCAAACTGTTTTCCGTAGTGGCTGCACAAATCTGCATTCCCACCAACAGTGCACCAGCGTTCCCTTTGGAGAAACTCTTAATGATCTCTTGTGGGGGCCTTGTATCTTCTGCCTAAAATAGTCAATTTGTTCAAAAAAGCAAGTTGCCCAAATTTCATGTCATCAGGTATGGATGCTGTCCTGAATGTGATAATAACATTTAGTTACTCAGAGATATAGAAAACTAATAGTTGAGTATGTCAATAAGATGAGATACTATTGGGTCAAGTTCTTTGTATTCCCGAATAATATAATCTATGAGTATTTATACACATCAATAAACATGAAGAAGGAGTTACCCATTAGAAGGCTTTAAGCTTCATGCAATAGAAAATCCAACTCAAAATGGCTTAAATAATAAAACTATTTTTTCACATGACAAGAAGTTGAAGGAAGAACAGTTTCAGTGTTGGTACAATCTGAAGCTCAACAATATCATCAAGACTCAGGTTCCTTCCCTCTTTCTTCTCTACCTGCTTCAGCATGTTATTCTCAGGCTAGATCCCCTACTGGCTGTTCCAGATGCCACTTCCAGACACAACACTCAATAACAGAAAAGAGACTGTTTATCTCCATAGGAAATACTTTCCTGGATTCCACAAGGAGAAACTTTCCCAGAGGTCCCCTCGGAACATTCTGTCTTAGCTATTGGTCAGAATTTTGTCAACATGTCCATAGCTAAAACAACCATGGACGAAAAGACTAGGGCCACTATTCTAGCTTAAATCAATCATTATCCACAACCTGGGATGCCTGGGAAGCATGTGGAGGGTAGACACCTGAACACAGTTAAACTTCTGTTTGTTGCCAAGGAAGAATAAACAGCTTTTGCTTCTGAATGTCTAAACAATTTCTTAAAACGTATATTAAGAGGATACATTTTAATAATTTAAGAAATGATAAATCTTTATCAGTAGTCCTCAGTTTTCCCAAGTCTTTTCATAGTACCTGGTTCATGTACTTTTTTAAAGACCGAAGCAGCTTGCAGATGTTTATCAAATGAAAGAGAGTAATTTGTTCATCCATCCATTTATTCATCTAGTTAAGATGTTCTGAGCACCTATCGTATTCAAGGTATAGTTCACTATGGAAGACTCCACTTTGTAAAGTTTATGTCATCGAGAAGTTTATTATTTGGAAAATGCCAAACTTCAAAAATGATGTGATAGTTTCTCATCCTATAATGTGAAAGTGCTTTTCAAATTAGATCCACAGAAAAAAATCCATAAGTGCCACAAAAATTTCAAGATTTCTAACCTAAACTTACAAACAAAATTCCTTATTTATTTAAGAGAAAGTGACAGAAACAATTGTGATAAGTTGTTGAAGTTAAGAGTTATAGAAAACTGTAGATTTATTCAAATAATTCTGATTAACAAATATCAAATATAAAATATGTATATCTATAGAATTTAGGAATATGATGATGAGAGAAAACCCAAAACAAGGTCGTTTGTTTTAGGAAAATTATCCTAGGACAGTTATAATAAGGAGTGTGACAACGTCTGTAGGACTCAGACTTGAAGATACTTAGTCTACCCCCTCATGTACTGGTGACTATGAAAGAAGAATAGACTGCCATTAACTGAAAAGTTCCAGGGACATCCCAAGAGCTAACCCCAAACCTGGTATTCTCCAGGTCACAAAAATTTGTTTGTTTTTCCTCTGAGATCCGAGAACCCGAAAGCTTCTTCTCACACTACTTCTAAAACATAACCCTACCAGGTGTCTGTCACAAAAAACTGACCAACTGAATTAAAGTATAAAGAAATGAGGGGAAGAAATGACTGAAGAAGGGATCCGGAAAAGACATTTTTATGGTATTAAGAACCATTCCTTTTGTTGTTGTTGTTTTATTTTAACTTTTGTTCATCCTAGATAATTCCTGTTTTGAAAATGGGCATCTAATTTATTCTATAAAGAGCCCAGTAACCATGTGGCAAAAAGGCAAGCATTCTGTCAGGGCTTCAATAGCCAATACGTTGGGCATTAAAGAAAGGCACCGTTTCCGGTAGACATAGCTCTTGCAGGTACATAGCTTAATAAGGGGATCCTGACTGGATTTCAGCTCCCTCTACTCACTTGGCTAGGGAATAACATTCATAAATGTACACCGTGGCTCTGCATGCTGCAAAAGAAAAATCTTGGAATTCCTGAGGCTATTCGCCCAGACCCAGAACTTGAAGGCCATGTGCAAAGTCAGAATAAATCCATTCTGCCAGAATCTTGTTTTTATTACTGATACCCTAGACATCGGCACAATAATATTAATCATCTGACCTTTTAGAGGCAATTTCCTGATCTTAACTGGACAGATCAGGCTAAATGCTACATTTGGCCCTATTTTTAAATTTCCCACATGGTGTGAATGGGTGTGTAGCTCAAAGTGCCCACATATACTGGGCTGATTCCAGAGACTATTTGTACCTTGGGTGTAACCAGCAGCTGTAGACAGGAGTGGGGAATAGAGGTGAAGGAATGGAAAGTGTCTGCTCAGTGACTTTCTGAGTAGAACTGACTTTACCAGTTACCTATGAAATGCTGAGCCTTAGTTTAGACTGGGGGTGAGATGGGTTCATTTTTGGTCACCCATAAAACAGCAGCCAAGTGCAGATTGAAAGAGTGAGATAGATAGAAAGAAGGAGGCCAATTCTGAGACAGCTGTCCCTGATCTCGCCTCATCTGCCCCAGTTGGAGTTGAGTGTGCTGTGTGGGGAAGACTCCACAGGGAAAGCATCCTGTTCGTTATAGAAGACACAGGCCATGTTTTGTCTCCTGCCTTCTGTGACACGAAATTTACTTTGTTTCCTTGAATATTAAATGGATTTGATGCCTAGAAAAGAGGAGAGAGGGCAAACAGGACCTAAGAGAAAAATAGCCATTATCCCCAAGATTTTTAGCTTTTAGCAATAATGCAGAGGGGACTCTATTGTCTTGAAACATCTTCTCCTCTTCTTTGCTCATAATTTCCTGCTGCTTCTGCCTAAAATTACTTTCTCTCAGATGAAGTTTCTTCTTCCTTCTTCTTCATTGATCTGTGTCCTCCTTTCAGACAGAAACTTAATATTCACCACCCCCAATAAGCCTTTACACACATCCAAAATGATTCCTTCCATTCTTAAAAATGTAGATGGTGGCTAGAACTCCAAGACAACCTTGTAGCTAAAACTGTGGCCTTGGGTCTAAGTCAGGAGTCAGCAAAGTGCAGCCTGCAGGCCAAATCCAGCCCTCTGCCAGCCTTTGAATAGCCCACGAGCTAAGAATGGATTTTAACTATGTAAATGCTCGTGGTGGCAGCGGGGTGGGGGGAGGGTAGGGGAATCAAAGGAATACTAATACTGTGTGATGTGAAAATTGTATGAAATTAAAATATCAATGTCTACAAGTAAAGGCTTATTGGAACACAGCTATGCTCATTTGTTTGCATATTGTCTATGGCTGCTTCTACTAACTACAATGGCGGAGTTGCCCAGCTTCCAGAGACCATATGGTCACAAAGCCTAAAATATTTACTATCTGGCCCTTTCCAGCAAAAAACTTGTTGGTCCCTGACCTAATACACTGAACACATTAGAGATGTTAAACAAGAACATCTCAAAGAAATGAATTTCAGGCAAAGGCTATCAGAGAAGCACACTAAGGCCTAAGCCCATAATTAAGACTAAGAGGAGCAGGGTATTAAAAACAGGGCAAGGGGGAGATATACCAAGTCTACCCTCCACATGTGGTAAGTATGGAGATAATAACGTTCATGTTACTCTCTGCCACATTCCCAGTACCTAGCCCACTTCTTACAGCTGGGCTGGTTCTCATTAAATAGTGTTTGAATGAATGAAGAGGAAGAGAGGAGGAAGAAATATAAAACAACTGAAATAAGAGTTGCACAGGGTTGGAAGTAAAAGAGCATTCCCAACAACAACCTCAAGTTTGTCTACCCGTGGGTAATATGTCGTGGGTTCCCAAAAGTTAGCAAAACTCCACACTTGAGAAGCTACCACACCAAATGCTAAGTGTGTGCCCAGGAGACTAAAGAAATGACTAAATAACTATAGTAACTGGCATGATCCCATTCAAGCCCATCTTTTCTCAGCCCCCCTTCCTCAGCCACCAAACACTGATATATTTAGTCCAGAGACTAAATTCAGAGTTAGAGGTTAGCAAGAGGAAGGAAATCAAATGTAAAGCTCATGAAATAAACAGCGCCACTTGTCACTGTTGATCTTTGATTAACTGGCTCTTCTTTCCGAAACGGCCTCTTTTTTTCTTCCTCTCTCTCTCTTTCTCTCTCTCTCTGCTTGCAGGTGACACCCACACATATCCTTCAGGGTTGGCAGAGATGCTCACTCAGATAACAACTGGAGTTCATGCCGTACGTTTTCATCTTCGTGTGTCATCATCACCATGTAAAACCACAACTACAGGAAAACAAAGCTGTTTGCTGCTCTTCTGTCTCAACTGACATTTCTGCCTAGCTCTCACAATTTTTTCTTTGGAGCCAGAGGAGTGTTTAAATCTGCCATTGAGCTAGCTCTGCCAGGTGAAGTGTAAGTAGAATCCAATCCACCCCTACTCTAAGATAAATTCACCTTTCTGCAACTTTTTGTCCCCTCAAATTCCCAGCACTCCAAAATCTTCACAGAATTGAAGCAGGTAAATAGGACAGGGCTTGAGAAACATACATTCTGGCCTTTAGACTGGCTTCAATAATGAGGTCAGCTTGGAAAAGATGAAATATTGTTGGATCACCCATATTTCATCCCAAGCATTTTTCAAGTGTGGGGCCTAGTGTCCACACACTGAAATGAAGAGAAGGCACACTGAGAAAGCGGCCTGGGTTGCTAAGTGCTGAGAGCCTATGAGTCTTCAGAGGGAAAGTACACCTTCTTTTGGGATACCAAATCAGAGAAAGTTGGTCCACCCACTCAGTTCTTTCCTGAAGAACCAAACTTCTTCTGAGCATCACTGTTGAAAAGTCAAGAGTTAGGCAGTGCCTCTTAGTTTTGGAGAAACAGATAAGTTACCAAACTATGTCTGGTATGGTTCCCAGACCATCCCATTTGCTGCTGCCTAGTGTTGTGATCGAAGCCCGCATCATGATGGATCCAGAAGTTTCTTTGATTTTTCTCACTCATCCATAATCTCTGTTCCACACGAGATAAGAGAGGAGAAATGGTACTGCTTTAAAAGTGATCAATCTATTTTATCAGAGTAGAGAAAAAAAGTGAAATCGGGCAATTATACTAGTCACATAATTATGTAGCTAGAACATATTAGGAAGTGTTAGGTGAAGTCATGTAGTTTGCATTTCATTTCATTTTGAACTTGAGTTTCTAGAACCTTTTTACAGAAATAGGTTACATTGTTTTTCTTTGCCCAATAAAGAAGTGCTTACTGAGAAGATTTCTTTAGTGGCTGATTTTTGCCAATCTTATCCCTTTCCAGTTGTTCAGATCTATCCTATTGAACTCGTGAGTGATTAGCTGAGTTCAGTCTTTCTTAGGAGACATGTAGGCTCATCTATTTCAAGTTTTAGTTAGCTGTATTAAGTTTAATGAGCTCTATTTCAACAAAGAAAAAAATATGGAGATAAGTTATTTGCATACCTGTTTGACTTCAGGCCACCCTCAAAGCACAAATTACAATGAAGTAAATGGTGAATTATCAGACCTTCCCCCTACCTACAAGATGATAACTCTGTGTGTTTGTGTGTGTGTGTGTGTGTGTGATGATTAATATGTCTGATTTAAATTTTCAATTTGCTCCAAGTGCCAAAATTTAGTTTGTTGTTTTCCTTTTATTTTTAAACTATTGCAAGCCTTTAGTGTTCAGTTAGGACATGAGCATGACAGGTGAAGAAGCTGAAATTGTCTGTCTTCAGCTTTTCCTGTCTTTGAGTTCTTTTTGAATCACAGCCAGGCAAGGCATTTACAGTATTAGTTGGCACAAAATCTCTCCATAGAAAACAGCAGCAGTTCAGTAGCAGTATGGGGTTTTAACTACAAAGGCAACATTTTCATAAGTCTTAAGCCAAAAGCATGTTTAAAACATAGTTAATACTCCATTAAGAGGGCACTTGGGAACTCTGATGGGAAATCAACTTAACTCTATTGTAATTTATTTAGTGTGACTTTTTAAGATGATTCGTTCTAATAGTACTGGTTTTCCTCATTGCAAAAAATTAAAATGTAAATTAACTTACATCCATCAGGTTTTCTTTCACAAGATTTGGCTATGTATATGTTTGACTTAAAAAATGGATTTTTAAACTTATTATAGGAAATTGGAAAACAGAACTGGCTTTCTTCTTCTCAGAGTGTGATTGGTACATTTAAACTGACTACTAATTCATAAGGGCATGTGAGATTCATTCATTCAGTCAATAAATATTTATTGCGTGCCAGGCACTGTTCTAGTCAATGGAGACATGGCAATAAACAAAGCAGACAAAGTTCTGTCTCTCATGGAGCTTACATTCTAGTTTGGGGAAACAAACAATGAATAAATAAGTAAAAACTCTAGTGTAGGGGATGGTGAAATGCTATGAAGGAAAAACAAACAAGGAAAGCAGGCAGGGTTGGGGGGATTTAACTAGGATAGAAGGTGACACTAGAGCAGAGACCTGAAGGAAATGAGGGAGCAAGCCAGGTAGATATCTGGGGAAGAAGATTCTAGACCAAAAAAAAAAAAAAAAGTACATGTAAATGTCCTGAAGTGGGAACACGCCTGTGATGTTTATGGAGAAATCTGCCAAAAAGTATGCATATATGAGTACCTATAAGAGAGAGAGATTTCCTGAGCCTGAAATGCCCTTGCAGATTCCAAGGACTCACTCAGCCCAAGTCTTGAGAGAATCCTTGCCACTGTCCTCGACCTGGGTTAATAACAGGTTTATAGCAGTGATGACCCTGGCTCTAGCTCCGTTATTGCTACCAACTTCAACCTTTGCATGTATTTGAATTTAACACTTTTGGAGTTGGTTCCCAGGCCTGGTGCCTTTCCTATCTGGCAGAGCAAAAGGCTAGGATGAGGGATCTGACATCTATTTAACCATCCACATCCCCATTAAATTAGCCATGAGAACTAGTGGCTCAGTTAGTTAACCTAAGGGACTGAGAGGGTTAGGGCTGAAATTTGAACTCCCTCACAGAGCATTTGCATCACACAGAATGCACAGGTAAGCCTAGCCTGACATCTCAGAGATGTAAATCTTTTTTTTAAATAAGAAATTGTGACTAAAGCCAAGCAAAAAAACTAGAAGTATACCTTGCTTGAAGTGAAACTAATATTTGAAAGTCTGGATATTTTTCAAAAGCTAAAACTAGAGATTTATAAAAAGAATTTATCCCATACCATTTTTAAATAGCAAGTTTTCTCCACTTTCATTGCCAAAGTGAAGCATATCTGCTCTGAAAAGAAAATATTAAAACACAAATTGAAAAACAGGCACATGGTAGCTCAGTAATTTTATCACCAAATACACAGAACATAATGTACACTTGGTCTCTTTAAATTAGCATGCTCAGCCCAAAATAAGTGAGTTCACGATAAAAACTTACAGAAATACTATTAAGTCTAAAACTCTTAGAACAATAGCAGCAAATAACATTGTTTTCTTCATAATTACCATACCTGAAACTGTAAAGACATGACTCCAACCACTGTTTTTAAACCATTTCTTGGTTCATACTAATAGTGAAAAAGGACTTCCCTATTAACATTTCTACTGTGGTTCTGTTCAAAGTGAGTAAGAAAACTCTAAAGTGTGATTCATCTTTAGTAAACCTATTTTTCCCATCAGAAAATAAAACCATTTATTACCAAAGATCAAATCTTTCCATTTTTATTTATTTATTTACTGTCATTGCCTTTTCTAAAAATTCTCCAGCTCTATCATTTTCAAATCCAATCTGATAACTTAGATTAAAGAACTGTGTGCCAAGAGGCTGTGCATGTGGCACATGGGCCAGAATAAATTTAACAGTTCTTCATCACTCAAACACTGCTGGGTTTGGCCTTCATTGGATTAATGAAAAGTATGGAGTAGAAGCCCACTTAAAAATCAAGCAAAATACAATATTTTCTGTCTGGAATCATAGTATTCTTATCCCTCTTCACATTACAAAATAATAATAATAATAAAGATCTCTTTATGCACATAAAAGTAGGAGGTGGAATGCTGTACATTTCATTACACACTAAAATAGTCTGAAACAGAAAGATGGTGGAAATTCAGAGGCTCTCAAATTTTATAGCACCTCATCCCTGGGTAGTGAGTTTACATTTGTGTTAAATGTTCTCTCCCTTCTCAGGTCATGGCACAGTTTAATTTTTATATATAATGTATCTATCTGGCAATAATAATTATAGCTAACAATACATGTCAGAATACTAAGTGCCAAGCAGAAAAAAAGATACTCTTGGACCACATCCTCAGGTAGATTATAGTATTAGGGACAGACAATTGTAATCATTATCTCCATTTTATAGTCAAAGATTCAGAGGCTTAGAAAGGCAGTGACTTGCCTGAAGGCAACCAGCAATCGGAATAGAACTGGGTCTGTCTGCCTCTAAACCCTAGGCTCCTGTAACATCTGAATAAATGGAAGAAGTGAACAATTGTAAAGGCAGCAGTAGAGCCATCCTTCAAGGTCCCCAAGCATATTCCAGTTGACCCACACGGGAGATAGGATAATGTCCATAGTCATTCCAGGGTCAGGCCTTGCAGGGTATCTTGAGAACTTTGATGCTGTCTTAAAAGACAGACTCTAAAATACTTTTCCATGTCGATAGACCTCCAGGGTAAACAGGCAGCTGAGCCCAGAAAGCTCTGGAGCTCTGAGCCCTAAGCCCATGAAGTCTCTATAAGGAAAGCTTTCACCAGGGTTTTTCCTGCCTGCCGTCTTCTGGAAAACTTCCACCCGATGCTGGCCAGCCTCTTGGCACATGACAAGAATCCGGTCATTCCCTTCCATTCTCCCTCCTTCAGAAGTTTCTTGGGGCTCATCCCCCATACCCTAATGAATGCTAACATCCCTTTTTTCACAGTATCATCTCTTTTCATATGGATGTGCTCTCAGCATCTCACTTCAGATCTCCACGCAGACAATAAAGAGACCAAATGTGCAAATCTGAAATATATAGAACAGAAAAGCCCCCTATAGGATCTGACTGGAATGAGCTGCTACACAAATAACCCTTCATAGTACTGAAATAATTTTGACATCAAGGGACCTTATTTCCAGATATGTTCTTTCTTGGTGTGGGAAGACTTCCTTATTTTTTTTTGAAATCATGTCATGAAGACTACATTGAATTCCTATCACAGGTAGTAAGAAAAGCAAATCAGTTTGCTTTGCATTGCTTTGAAGGTATTCCATTGGTCAAAATGACTAAATATGACCAGAATTCATCAAAGACAATGTCTACATCTTTCTAAACTAAGAGGAAAACAGCACTAAATAGAAACTAAGTGGCTGTTTCATGAGTAAGAGACAGTGTTATAATGGTTTTAAAAATGCTAACTCTCCCTCCCCTCTCTACCCACCCCCCACCCGCCACTCTAACCCCCCATTTAACCAAGGGGAATGATTTGTTAACTGATTTCTCCTCCACTTCAAAAGTCCTTCGATATCACACTTCACTTAACCGCAATGTTCAGGTGAGTGAGAGAGGAGTAAAATTGGAAGCAGATTTTAAGGCTAACAGAATTCACTCACTTTTTATTTTCCTATCCTAACCGCTCAGGCAAGTCAATAAATACATAGTAAGTGTGAATTTTGGTCATGTCACTATAAGATTTAGCATGCCACAGTAATATTTGTTAACTTCGTTTCAGAGTCTCAAAATGATGTTATTTGGTCTAGCCATTCAAGAAAGATTGGCATGGGTGGCCTCGCAGGGGCCTGAGGTGGCTGGCTGAGGACGAGGTGGTCCTTCTCCTATCCAGAGCAGTGGTGTTGAGCAGGTGAAGTGGTGCCAGCCGGCTGGCATCTGGATAGGTGTCCGTGTCAGGAGCGGTAGGCTGCAAAGTCGCGAGCTGGGGCATAGGGCTGGTAGTGCTTGCGCGTGAGCCCTGGCCTCCGGGGGGTCATGTTCATGTAGTCACTCTGAAGGACACGGTTCCTCTTATTCTTCATCTACAGAAAAGAGCAGTGTCAGTGTGAAAGGGCCAGGGGCGTGGAGGGAGATGTCGTGGGAAGAGTTCTAAGACTCTGGGGGCAACTATTCAGACCAGGCCCTATCAAATGAAGCTGAACGCACATGAGAATTCATTGAGCATCTTGGACTTGGATCATGACTAATCAAGTCTAACAACTTTGGACTCTTCTAAATCAACACGAAAAATCTGAATCAAAGAAAGGATTTTAGAGACATGCACCCATTTTACTCTCGGTGGAGCCATTCGACCTGAATTTCAAAAACATATCTAACTAACCTGTCTGCCGTTGATATATAAATACTCTTAAAGGCCCTTCCTCCTTTGAAAAGGTAAAATATCCCCCACTGCAGCCTTCTGACATTGGTTATTTGCTTAACAAGCCTTTTCCCCATAATTAACCAAAGAGGACCTTCAGCTCTTCAGTGTCTGGAGTAATCATAAATTCATAGCAGTGGAGTCCAAATCAATGGGAAGTTATAGTTCTAGGCAACTAGTTATATTCCTATTCCTTTATATGTATTACATTTCTATAAAGCCCATAGAGTCACTCATCTTTATACCTCAGGCTCAGTTCCTTCTGTATGAATTTCCACCAGGGGTGAGGTACATAGGGCAATATTTAACCTGGAGCAAGAGGTATGCCCCATGGATCTCAGCAAAGTTTTGATTAGGATTTAGGAGCACCTTTTCTGGATCAAGGTGGTAAAATTTACACATTTGATAAAAGACCCATACAAATTCTAAAAAGAGAAAACCATCCTGATTTCTGAGTTCAGAATTCTCTATTATGAAAAAAGAAATGCCCGTTTTAAGGCACATAGGCTGAGCGTATAAGTAGATACCTTGGGCATGACTGATATGAACACCTGAATAAATAAGTAAGCAAATGACTTCAGCCCTGGCCTTGTTTCCATGCGCTCCTACCTAAGCGCTTCACATCTTCCTTGTCAAAGGGGCATGAGTAAGTGTCGAAGAACGGTTGGAAAAACACTAACCTCCACATTACTAAATACGACTAACATGTTTTCAGTCCTCATCTTCTTGAACTCTCAGCAGCTTTTTATTGAGTACTCTCTCCTTTTTGAAACGCTCTTCCACGTTGCCTTCTATGAGATGGTACCATCCAAGTTTTCATCCTGCCTCTCTGGCGACTCTTTCCTGCCTCCTTTGCAAGCTCATCCTTCTCTAACTAGCTACTCAGTGTTAGAGTTCCTCACAGCTTGGTCCTAGGCCTTCTCCTCTACTCACTATATTCTCTCCCTAAACAATCTTATCAACATTCACAGCTTCATTTATTACCTATTCATCCAATTTATATCTCTGGACTAGACTTCAAAGTCATTTTAAACTCAGCATATGCAAAACAAAAACTCAGGATCCTCCCCTGAAATCTGGTCCTCTCACAGTGTTTCTCATCTCAGTGAGTGACACTATATATATGCAGTTGCCCAAGCCAGACCTACTAAGCCTCATCCTTGACCCCTCTTATCCCCTATCCCAAGGAACATTTGACAATGTCTGAAGATATTATAGGTTGTCACAACTGGAAACAATGCTACTGGCTTCTAGTGGGTAGAGACCAGAGATGCTGCTAAATATCCTACGATGCACAGGGCAGCCCCCAGTAACAAAGAACCATCCAACCAAAATATCAGTAATGCCAAGACTAAGAAATCCTAATCCAGAGTCTGATCATGAGAAAGAATGGAATGGAATGGAAGCAGTAGATACAAAATGTATCACCAAATTAGAATGAATATTGTTAGACTGCTTGACTCCTCCTTGCTCATACCCAACAATAGCTGATGACTTGAGCCTGGGTGACTAGAAGGATGATGTTCTATCCATAGATATGAGACAAGACAGTAAAAGAAGTAGATTTGAAAGAAATTATAAATTCAGCTTTGGCCAATAGGGATTTGAGATGATCGGTTGCTTATCTAGCTAGAGCTAAGAAGAGGCTAGCATGACACACACATAATTGGGGAATTCATTCGGAGAGAGGCAGTCATAGAAACCAAGCAGGTGAATAAAGTTGCTCTTCAAACATCTTGGCTCTATATCTTTTCTATAAATGAAAGACTAGAGTTATCTTGGGCACAGGGTTTTGGCAGAGCAAGAGTAAGGACATGGAAATGTCTGCCCCTAAATAAATGTGGAAGGCTGCTGATAATACCATGGGAAGCATTTTCATATTTATTCCAACCCTGAAGACTCCCCTTGCCAGATTCCCAAGTGACAGTCTTTGCCTCTGGACACCCAAATAAAACTATAGCTGGTAGATAGGGCCCAATAATGAAGATGTCTTGATTCTGGAGTTCTCCAGAGTGCACACAAAGACTATGAAAGATTCTGCTGGAATCAGCTCCAAAGCTTCCCCTCACACTGTTATCAGATAGTGGATTTAGTCATCATCACCCTAACTCTAAACTCAGCAGTGGGATGTAAATGATACATGCATACATGTTTGCAGAGCACTCACCTCATGTGTCTGTGTGACTGGGTCGTCTACTCTGCCCCTTCACTATTCAATACCAGCTAAAGATGTGTGATTTCTGGACCAATCCTCCTTTGCCCTTCCCTTTATCACAGCCCTTACCCACTTGTTTCCTAGGAGCAGCAGCAAAACGCAATGCCTACATAAGGCAATTGACTTATCGACAGGGTCTTCAAGAGCCCATTGGATTTAAAGGCAGATACTACCTGAACATACACTATCCACGTTTCCCACATTGTGATTTATAATGGAGAAGACAATGGTTTTTAAAAGGCTCCTGTAGACTAAGAAAGGGAACAGGCTTACCAGCTCAACTGAGTGAATGGAAGATTGAGTGAGAGTAACAGGTGCAGGTCTGTGGCACTTGGCAGAGGGGAGTGCTTTATTTATTCAAATGTCAGCAATAGGTCAAGAACTGAGATAGAATCTACAGCTGCTCCCAGAAACCTCCTCAGCCTAGAACTGCCTATTGTAGCATATCACAAGCCTTCAGGAAGTTCCGGAAAACAGCAACCTACACCAAGACACAGTGCAGATCAGCCCAAAATAGGATCCCAGAAAAGTACCCAGGAAATGGCTAAAGGGTAGGGATCCCTAAGGACTGACTGTCTAACTCAGCAAGGTAGTGGTTCCTTAAATAGTAACAGCAGGAGGAAAAGATGAACCCAGGGTAAAAATGCTATGTTAGTCTAGATATGTATAGATATACATATTTATTTATAGAGGTATATATTTATTGCACACCCTTTTTGTTAGAGAGTACAAAGACCTAGGGTTGAGATGCAAATAAAGGGTAGCTATTGGGTAACAAAATTGACTACAAGAAGCCACAGATGATAAGATATGCCAAGCACTGGGACTTCCCAATTTATGGGGAATGTGTGAGAATAAAACCAAAATAAGTTTTCTAAGACAAAGCAAGATGAACCTCAGTAGGAATTAGTAGTACTGCCAAAGAAAAACCCATAGTGCCTATGTTATTTCTCAGTTGAAAGTAAACTATTAAAACTTCTTGAAAATCAGAAGCTACTTTTGTCCCTTTGGATGATTTGAGTCACTTGCAAATTAGTGCCTGATTAAAGTGACTGATATTCTAATGCATATTTACAATAAGTTTTAAATGATGAGCTGTACCCTTCTGGCCACTGAAAGTTAAAGCAGTTCCCCAAAGTACTGCCTGCAAAGCTACTAAATTATATTGACCTAGGTCAGCAGATTACAGGGAAGCACCTGTCCCAGATGAGTATCCAAAAAGCCACTGCACCTGGTTTTTAAATTAAGTTGAGATTCCTGATGGGATCAGGAAGAAAACAAGAACTAAGATTCTAAATTCTAAAATCATTGGTAAACACCACAGTCGTTCAGAGCTGGCAGGTACTTTGGATGAAGACACCAACATCCAGAAAGATGAAGGACATTAGAGGAAGCTAACATTAGAGGAAGAACTTAGGCAGTATTTCACTACACAAAAGGCCCCATCGGGTTTGGACAATTTGAAAAAGGCAAAGCAGGCAAATTCTCAAGATGATATCCAGCATAAAGAATTTCCAGGAACAAGGAGCCACTTTGTTCCTTACCCTGCAGAAGGGAAAGATTAGGCAATAGGCAGCATGACCAATGTCCTTATGGTCAGAAGACCTTAAGGTCTTCTGAAAAGGGAGAAGCAAACTTTGGCCATAGGCCAACAAGAGTTTAAAAGGATCCCAGATTGGATCTATCATTGGCATGACTGTAAACCCAGGACTGCCCACCCCTTCTTAGCACCAAGACTACAATAAATAGGATGGCTTCCGGAAATCACTGACCCATGTATGGATTAGTTAAATGTATGCCTTAAAGATGAGCGCTAGGCAGCTACTTCATTCATGTTCACTTAAGTCCATAGTTTGTCCTCTATGGAGGTTATGAATTTATTCAATAAGCATCCATTAAGCATTAAATGTACTTAACACCAGATGGATGTTGAATATAAAGAGAAATAGTCCTTTATCCTTGAGGAGCATACATTTCTTGTTGAAGGAATGACTCAAACATGCATCTAACTTTTAGAAAAAAATTCAAAGACAAAAAATGGGATCAATACATGAGGTATTCTGTACCCCAATGTGTATTTAAGAATACATTGCTGAGTAAAGGAAAGAGCCTTGGGTCACCAAGATATGTTCAAGCCTTGGCCAAAAATTCAACATTGAAGAAGGAAAAGAAAAATATACCAAGTTTATTGCATGAACATTTGCAAAAGTTGGTAAACTCCAATTCAGTGATGAGAGCTCAGAAAATTCTAATTCTTATTATAGTTTCGTAATGACAACGCCATACTTGGCCTCACTAAATTCAGCTGCTTCAGAGGAGATAAAAATATGACTCAGATAGACAGACCTAGTTTCTTTGCTAGGTTTGAATGCATAATTTCAGTAGCCAAATTTCTCATGATTTTTGACCCTGAACCAAAGTTGTTCATTGACTTCAGTTGCCTAGATTTCCAAGTCGCTTAGATTTTTAAACATATGTATACATCAAAACTATTTTATATGTTATAATGATTTTGCAAAATGGGGAGAAGAAAGGGAACTACCCTAATTTAACCATTTAGCTTCTTATTCTTCCTTGCCATGCAACTGGTGCCTTCTGGAAAATAGAACTTTCATCAGATTTTTATCTCAGGTAAAGTTGGACAGGCTAAAAAAAGAACCTACTTAAACCTAGAAAGGAAAAAGAAAATAATGATAATCACATGTTAAATACATGACAAACCACACAGGTAACTTTCTTGAATATGATCAGATCACATGTGCAGTAGAAAAGTTAAATAAAAGCACTGCCATTTCTCTTACCCAGCAAGTAGAAAGAGCCACTGTTACTACCACGCTATAGAAAGCCAAGACTCCAATAACCACCACCAGTGCCAAAAATGGCTTAGATGAGTCGGGCAACTGGGTAGCTGGACAAAGATGATTCTCTGAAAAATAGAATAGAGTGTATTACATTACATGGGAATGGCACTTGAGTACATTTCCTTCCTCCTGAACATTATGGAAGAATGTGAGAAGGATCAAAATATGCAAAATATCACTAGCTTAGAATGTGTAGACTTCCTCTTTGGTCTATCCTCTTTGGAATTTATCCAACTCCCCCCCCTCCCCCCCACACACACACACTGATCATGACCTAGTTTTCAAGACTACAGTTGAAAACCATTATTTTAGAGTGGTACGCTACTAGAGCTGCTTGTTACCTTTCACATGGATAATAGTTCCGTTGCTCTTCTCATTGTCTATGTAAGGAGGAGGATACATGATCTCTATTTTGCAGAAGTAAATATCCGTTTGGTTAACATACAAATTCCGGAGGCAGAATGTCACTGTTTCATTGTCCAATTTCCCATCACAGCTGAATCCTGTATTTGATTGAAAATGAAGCCGATGGGAGTAGTTTCCATGCACAACACAAACTTCCACAGCACTATCTACTCCCTTATAAAGGGATGCCCGGAACTCCTTGGAGAAGAGATCGTAGGTATACTTGCAGCTAAGGTTGACAGCATTGTTGTTCACCACAAGCATGGGCGACTGTTTCACTAAAATCTTGTTATCTGGAGAGGGAAAAATCATTTGCTTAGAACAAAGGTATAAGGATTTTTTTCCTGAAATCAAGACATATTAATTAACAAAATAAATATCCCCAGAAAAGGCTTTCTCTTGACAGAGGAAGATGCAGGAGCTCTTTGGGAAATAATTATACCAAGAGTTTAAAATTTTATGGTTTGATATTATACTCATCTTCCTTTGAATGGAACGATGGAACATGGTTTCACTTGGAAGGCAGAAGTGACCTTCTGTTGGCATTGAGCACCACAGTTACTCATTTGGAATTTTTGAATCTGTACTGAGATTCCTAGGATGTTGATCGTGCTTAATTGTGTTAGTTTCCTGACTGAGTGGTACACTTGGAAATGGTTTTTAACATGTGACATAGATACATAAATAGATTTGTTTTTAAGTTGTGATACAGGCTTTTGTGAAGGAATTAAAATGTTTTGAAACATTTTGACTTTGTTTATTAGCCATTCCAAGAGTAGGATAAAGAGGTAAGAGAAAACATAACCCAAAGAGCTTATTTGTCTTCCACAGCAAATTCTGAGAATAGCCTTCTCAAGATATTTGCTATGTGTTCCTTTAAATACCAGACGATGTAAGAAACCCACAAGAGTTCTCTCTCTAGTCCATCTTATACCTATATGCTAGCCCAGTAAATGATCAAAGAATCTGGAAACCATCTAACTCAATCTCTTCATTTTTAAAGCAAAGTGCCTGAAGCTAGGCCATAAACTACATGAGAGAAAAGAACACATCTATTGTATCTTTTTCCCCACTATATCCCCATTGTCTGGTACATGAATATATATATATATATATATATTCATATATATATATATATATATATATATATATATATATATATATATATGACTGTATGAGGCCTAAAATCACTGAGAAGATGGTGAGCAAAGCTAGGACTAAAATCCAAGTCAACTACAACAATCTGAGAAATAGACCACTTAAAAGCATTGAGAACCAACTTTGCAACCAAGACTCTCCAAAATTTATCTAAAACAATAAATCATTCTGTATCTTTGATTCAGATTTTATTACTTTTTGTTATAATTTGGGAGTACGCTAATAATTATCTACCTACTTAACATTTTTTAAAACATTTTACAATTTTTTTTAAAGCAACACTGCACATGCTCATACTGAAGAGACAAAATCAGAATCTACTAAAATGAAATTTACAATTTAACCTGGATTTGAATTCATGTACTCAGATGTTTTGGGGAAAAGGAGGCTGCATATAATTAAATCACTAATAGGTTTTCATCTCCTATATAGTTGTCAATGCTGGCTATACATCAAGAACTTTAAAAACAAACAAACAACAACAAAAAAAACACCTCAGGTCCCATTTCCAGAAATTCTGATTTAATTGGTCTGTGCTGTGGGGGATAGGATATTTGTATTGTTTCTTTTAATTTTTTTATAACAACTTTATTGAGATATAATTCATATTACCATAAAGCTCACTCTATTTTGTTTTAGTTCACACTTTTAAAGTGTACAATTCAGTGGTTTTTAGTATATTCACAAAGTTGTGAATAGATCACCACTATCTGATTCCAGAATATTTTCATTATCCCCACTAAAGAAGCCCCATACCTACCAGCAAGCACTCCCCATTTCTCCCTCCCTCTAGTCCCTGGCAATCGCTAATATATTTTCTGTCTCTATGGATTTGCTTATTCTAGATATTTCATATAAATGAAATCATATAATATGTGGCCTTTTCTGTCTAGCTTCTTTCACTTAACATAATGTTTTCAACGTTCATTTATGTTGTAACATGTATCAGAACTTCATTTCTCTTTATGACTGAAGCATATTTTATTGTATGGATATTACTACATTTTGTTTTCCATTCATCAGCTGCTTCCACTTTTGGGCTATTATAAATAATACTGCTATGAACAATTGTGTACAAGTTTTTGTGTGGACATGTGTTTTCAATTCTCTTGGATACAACCTGAAGTGGAATTGCTGGGTCACATGGTAACTCTATGTTTAACTTTTTGAGGAACTCACAAACTATTTTCAGCAACTGCACCATTTTACATTCACACCAGCAATGTATGAGGGTTCCAATTTCTCCACATCCTTGTCAACACTTGTTATTGTCCATCTTTTTTATTTTAGTCATCCCAGTGTATGTCAAGTAGTATCTTGTTGTAGTTTGATTTGCATTTCTCTAATGACTAATAATGTTGAACATTTTTTTCATGTGCTTATTATCCATTTGTATATCCTTTTTAGAGAAATGTCTATTCAGGTAATTTGCCCACTTAACTGAGTTGTCTTTTTATTGTTGAATTGTCAGAGTTCTTTACATATTTTTGAAGTAAGTTCCTTATTAGATATGTGATTTGTAAGTATTTTCTCCCATTCTGTGGGTCATCTTGGTATTGTCTTTAAAATTCCGCTAGTTGATTCTAATATTTAGTTACATTTGAAAACCACTATAGACTGATAGATTTCTCAGGCTAAAAGCATATTAGAATCACGAGGCGAACTTTTAAAAATCCTCAATTCCCAGGCCAATTAAAACAGAATTTCTGGGTATAGGATCTAGATATCAGGATTTTCAAAGTTTCTCAGGAAATTCTAATTTGAAATTAAGTTTGAACCTCAGTGGCTTAACAGATGAAAACTCATTTCTTATCTTCAATTCAGAAGCCTCCACAAGCTTTCCCAACCTCATTTCCTCAAACCAAAACCCTCCCACTTAGCTGGTCCATTTAAGTCAACATCCAGTAACACATTGTGAGCATTCCTCTCTCCATACTTCAATAACTCCTAGAGTGTCTCTCCTTTCTCAGGTCTCAAAACAGTTAGTGTCTGTATCACACATTTGCCATTGGTCAGGTTCTACATATTGAACACCTCTTAGTTCATATCTTCAATTTGTGTAGCTTTTGACTTGTGTGTATTTCCTTTAGAACCCTAGTTTCCAAATCTCTTGAAAGCAAGGACAATTTGTTATGTTTCTTTGTATAACACTGTACAAATAATAGGATCTCATTAAATAATCAGTAAGTGAAAGATGGTGATCTGACTGTATCAGTTTTATCAGCAGCGAGGGCTGACTGCCATCTCATTCAATCCTTATTCAAAATTTGTATCTCAACAGTGACTTTAGCTTTGTTTATTATTCATTCAACAAATATCCACTAAAAGCACTAAAAGTAAACATGTAAAGAATCAAAAAGTTCAACAAGTCTTGATAGGAAAATCTAACTTATTTTTTGTTTGGTTCTATTTTGCTTGGCCTTCTTCTATGTTTACTTGGAAGGAATCATTGGGCCAATTCTGATTGAAAGTACCAACCCCAGCAAGAAATGTCAGCATCTACCCTCTTTTTCTGGGAGTTCAGGTTAGGTCTTTGTATTTCTGTTTACTGAGCCCTCCAGGAATTGTGGTTCTGTTACTAATTATTTGGGTTCTGTTATAATGGGCATTCAACTTCTTCCTGATCTGACCTTTGAAAGCTGATATAAGAAAAAGATGAGAATAAAACTTCTTTACGGAGATTAAAAAAAAAAAAAAAAAGGAGGGGGGAAGGGAGCTTGGGTAGGGAAATTGAGTAGGGCTGGGGAGAAACTTTGGATGGTGACCCAGTTTGGCTTCCTTCTCCTAGCACCCACAGTGAGGTGGAGGAAGGGAAGGGAGAAGGAGGAAAGAAGGAAGAGAAGCTCTAGCATCTATACTCCAGTAGTTTGCTTAATAGCCTTGTCTAGTTCAGGCTTTGACACCTTCCCAAGATGCATATGGGAAAAATTGATTTCCCAAAGATGAACACAGCTCAGCTTCTGTCCTTGGGCAGTTCACAATCTGGTGAGAAAGAAAGATACAAAAACATACAGCTACTAAAAACAGTAATAGCACAGTGATCTGCAGAGTGTTTCTGGGGGCAATTGGGGGACCAACTAAGGAATTTTGGAGGAGGTGACTGCTGACCTAAGTCTTACAAGGTTTTATTGAGTAAAAGTTAGCTTATTTAAAATGAGTCTTTGTGTTAGAGGGTGGGGTGCGGTAGGAGAGTGTGTGTTGGTGTAGGGAGTGAGGTAGAGGACTCTGAGGAAGATAAGACAAAGAGGGAAAAAGAACAGTCTAGGAAGAGGAAAGTAGAAAGTGAAAAAGATTATGACGGATGTAGGGAATTACAGCTATCTCCATTGTGCTGGACCAAGTGTTGTATAAGACACGATTGGCAAAGCAAGCATAATTCATACCTTGGGATCTCTCCTGTAGGTGAAGTGGCCCTATTGAAGGATTTTAAGCAGAAAAATGATCTATGCAACTTTTCATTTTATATAGATCACTTTAGCCAAAACGTGGAAAGTAAATTTGAAGGATACAAGAGTGAAAAGACAGAGACAAGTTAGGATACAATTGTAGTAGTCTAGGCAAGAGGTGATAATGTTGGAAAGAATTACAGTTAGAAAAAAGTGAATAAACTTCAGAAATAATTACAGGCTAAATTGGCAAAACTTGGCATTGGCTTAGATGTGGTCAGTGAGGAAGAAGGAAGAATTAAAAATGATTGTCCTCAGGCCACACAGACAAACCAGTAAGTAACATTCTTTTCCTTTTGCCTGAGTCTCTTCTTCATTATTTACATGACTGGAATAGACAGCTCAGAAACTCAGAGGTGAAATTTGGACATTCTTCTAGCCTGAGGGGTCATTGCAAAAAAAAATATGAATCACCTCAAAGATTGCTGGAAACACAGTTGACTCCCTGGAGCTTAGTAGTGTAGTGTTTGCTTTTCTCACAAGGGAGAAGTCGTGGTCTTTCTTTCCAAATTATTTTTCCTTCACAAAGCATAACATAGTAAGATAATTGGAAGACAGATTTTCCTTCTGTTAATCATAGGGTATCCAAATTCAAACCTCAGCATTATTAAGACTTATCATATTTTCCCTAAGCCCATTCTAGATAAGCACTATAAATTAAGAAATTTCTCAAGGAAGAGCAATCCAAGATCCTAGTATCTAAGCTAGGGCAGTTACATATTCAGTTTTCTCTTAGGTGGTAGTATATCCAACAATTAAGCAAAGAAGGAAAAGTCCTTTATTTATTGTAATTGCAGTATAATTGGCATATGACATTATATTAGTTTCAGGTGTACAATATTTGAATATATTGCAAAATGATCACCACAATAAGTCTAGTTAACATCCATCAACATACACAGTTACAGATTTTTTTCTTGTGATGAAAACTTATAGGATAAGTCCTTTTTTGTGTATACTCTTTGTGCTAATATTCTTGGGGAAAAGAGCTTGAAAATATTGGTTACAGGGCCATTTGATGTATAAAGAGGTGTCCAATTTATCTGTCGATGTGTATCCCAGTTCTATGTCAACACAGATCATTTTTAAATTAATTGGTCCTTAAAACATAGGTACTATGCTTGGAGTAATCAATTTGCTTAATATGTGCTAGTGTGTGGCTAACAGCCTCCTAGGTTAGGGTTCAACCTGAGTTCTGGACTGGCTGACAGAACTTTTGTTTTTTTAACATCCTTTAGCACTTGGTCCTTCCTTGGTTTATGTCAATTATTCAGAGAAAACTAAGTGAGAAACCATCTCATAGAACTTCAAAATCTACATCTGCTTTGAAGAGAAGCTAAATGAAGGAAATTCACGTTTGGTAGTAGAAAAATAACCAGTTGCTCCAAGTGATATTGAATATGTGTGATCAATATGACTGCCAGTAGACACAGTAATTCTGGTTCCTCTTATTTTTTCTTAAAATGTAGCATGTGTAAAAATGCACACTACTTATTCAATGGGAGTGGAGTAATGACATGGATAAGTCAAAGCAACCAACAACCAAAACGTCAAATGACATTTGGCTTTGATATGTATTTTGGTTCTCTGAGTTTCAGGGAATCCACAGTACTTCAAATAATTTAAGGACATATTGTAAAATTTAAGGATATATTTAGACTCAGAAGAAACTAGAGAAATATTTAGCTTCCCCATACTAAATTCTGTTTTTCTTTGCTTCTCGGTTCATGCCAGTTGTGTAAAGCATCCTTCTCGTGCTCTTAGTAGACCTAGCCTTTTTTCTATAAATATTTGGTTTTCCCTCGTGTGAATAGTTAGGCAAGCTCTACCTAAGTCAAACTTACTAGGTTAAAAGAGAAACACTGTCAACCCACCAATTGTATTTGCTTATGATATCAAAAGATTGTCTTGACTGACATTTCTCTGACTAAATTGACAAGTTGTTTTGATGATGAATTTAGTGCTTTGCTTTTCAAAGCCTTTCCTAGCAACTAAACCAGCTAAAGGTGTGGAGACAGGAAGCAGTAACCTCAAACTTCTTTCCCTCACAACTCCTCCTTGACAACAGACACCATGAAGAGTAAGATTGGAGGTGAGAAGGTACTTATCTGCTACTCATGGGCAAAGCGGTGAGAGCTAAAAGATTTCCCACAGATAATCTGAGAATCTTGTGCTGTAGTTGACTTCTGGAAAATTAAAAGTTGCTTGTGCTTCCATGAGAATGGAGTGGGAGAGGAAGGTTGGTTACAACAAAAAATCTTTTTCTTTTTGCCTATTGTAAATGGATCAGTTACTATATTAATAACCAAGTCGACTTTGTGCAAGTAGGGTGGATAACCATCTGTATGGTGTGGCTCCAAGCACTAGAGAAGGAAGGAACCCTGACCCTGAAAGGACCCTCTTCACCAGCTCAATTAATGCTTAAATTTCAAAAGAAGATGAAACCTAAAATGCAGTGTGGGAAACATGTTGATTTAAATTGGTAACTATGGCCTATATACGATACAGGCTACAAAGCGTTTTCTCCTATTTTATCTCATATGAACGCCACATTAACCCGTCAAATAAATAGGCAGGACATTCATCTTTATGGTCATTTTAGATGAGGAAACTGAGGTTAATGAGATCAAATGACTTGCCCAATGTTACAAGACAAATAAGTGACCCTTAAGACTTGGCTCATATCTCATGACCTCTAATCTATTGTTCTTTTTTCTCTGCCAGGTTACATCAAAATTTCAACACAATTTCAGTCATTGATTCTAGCTCTTCTCAAAGTTGGACTTGATAGTTGGATGGTACTAGGTGTCTGAAGTGAAATTTAGGGAGAATGCCATTAAGCAGGGGAGTAAATGGAGTAGAAAAAGATAGGACCAAGATAAATTTTATTTGCTCCACCATTTTGCTGGAGTCCCATCCTGCAAAAAGTACTCAGCTAAAAGGAAAGCTGGAGGTGATCTAAGCCAATCCCTTATTTTATAGAAGATGCAACTGAAAAAAAAAAAAAAAAAACAAGTAAGTTAATTTTTTAAACAAGGTCACACAAATAGTGGAAGAGCTAAGATATAATTTATTTATGTGCGATTCTAGGAGAAATGTTTTTAAATCATGAATGACTGAATAGAAAACCAACTTTGGGCATTCAACAATATTGACTTGATTTCATGGTCATATTTAGAAAAAGTATGTCTCCAAATTTTCTGTGCCTCTAATGCACATACACAAAGCATTTTGCTCACAATTTCAGAGACTTCCTGAAGGTCATAGATGAATCCCAGGTAAGACCTACAGACAATATGGTCACATGAAATACCTCTTATAAATTATTTCAGATCCACAAGCAATAATTATACCTTTGCAGCTCTTCTACTTCAGCTCGCTCGAGTGTACAAAAGGTTTTGACCATGAACATTAATTAGTACATTAAAGTCACTTTTCACTCTAAACCTCATTGGGGAAATCCTTAACCTCAGGGGCTTTGTGAATTACATGTATTTGTCATGTTTAATTCACAATATTCCATCTTTCTTTTTCTTTATCATAGTACCATAGAGAAATAAAATGCTACATAGAGGCTGGTGAACCAGAGAGTAGAGTAGGAAGCCCTCAATACTGAAATCTGCATTGGGAAGTTAAGAAAGCAGTAGAAAATATATAATACATATTTAGTTAGCAAGGCGATTTTCCTTCAGAATCTCTTAAGAACTTTATTGGGTTCCATCCCTGCACATCACAATCAGAGTTTCTTTTACAGTTTAAAAATCAGGTTGCAATATCCTAATCACGTTGTTTCCTTTTTCAGATTCTGACTGAACAGAGTTTAACATGTTAGGCAGGAACCAAAGAAAATGAGAGCTTTTTATTTTCAACTTGCTTGCCCTATGGTGTTTGTGAACATTTTGTGACGGTGACGCTGGTTTCCCTGGCACAAAAGAACACACCCCTCCTGACCACAGAGCTGATGAAGTTACCGTAACTTCCCTCTGAGTACGTTTCCTGCTCAGATTCAGGATACCCTTCAGCATGTGGCCATGTGACCACTTGCTCCTTTTCAGGCTCTTTAAGAAGGAGGCTGACCCATAGGCCAATCCAGTATTTGCTCAGGACTCTGTAAGACAAACTGTGTTTTCTGGAAGGAAAGGGAGACTCAACAGTCAGTGGCTCTGGTAACTCTAGCTGGTGGTTTGGTCTCACACAGATGTGAGAAAGAGAAATACGAAAACACACTCATCAGACTACAGCATCTTTCACCATCCTTTTTGAGCTACTAGGAAGATTTTTAAAAGCTATAAATGACATCACAATTTGAATGGCTCCAGACTCTAAAATTCATGTTAAAATGAAAAAAAAAAAAAAAAAAAAGTAATGCAGATTACATTTTTTAAAAAACTGTGGTCATTTTGTCCAGTTTTCTGTTGACTGGCATCTTAAAACTCTCCCCACTTTCACAAGGAATAGAGATTTAAGGAAAGCCAAAAAAAAAAAAAAAAAACCCAACAAACTTTGAAAAAGCATTGAAAAAGCATGGTATCTGTATATATACTGGGGGTGCAAAAAAAATGTACACATTTTAAGAGGCGTATTGCTTTTCGAAGTTGAATTGAGTTACAGTAGCAATGTGTAGCGTGACGTTCATTAAAAAGATGGCAATAATCAAATGAATGCTAGCATCATTCATTATATTACAATTTTAACAAGGTTTTTTCGTTTCTTAAAACGTATATACTTTTTTGACTCTCTCTCTCTCTCTCTCTATATATATATATATATATGTGTGTGTGTGTGTGTGTGTGTGTGTGTGTGTGTCTGTGTATATATATATATACATACATATATATATACACACACACGCACATATGTTATCTATGTTGTCTCATTCAGGATCCCAGCAGAAAACAGATGGCACACTCAAAATTAAGCTGTAGGAGAAGTGCTTACTTATAAAAGGACTGTTGGCAAAGGTTCGGAACTGCAAGAGGCAGTGCTAGAGGCTGTAGCTCATAGGAGCAGAGTTATGACCACGCTTAGGTCTAAAGGGACAAGGGGAGAGTGAGGTTACCAGAACCAGAAGGAAAGAGAGTAATATAGAGGAGGCAACTATAACAGAAGCAGTGACTTCTATTGAGAGAAACAGGCTAAGCAACTAGCCCTGCCCAAGATTATGTATGTATAACTGTCAGTTATAACAAGAACATTAACTCTTATCGGCAGAAAGCATAAGTCTTAAACAAAATCTAAACAGATCTTAGTTTAAACAAGTACAAATGATACAAATGATGACAGGTAACAATATAGAAACAAAAACCTAATTAATAAATATACTAAACAAGCTGCTGTTGGTCAGCACTAACCTAAGCTCCACCTTTTACCCTGATCTGTGTTTCTATATAGGCAGACGCTATAGTGTAGAGGACATTTGTCCTTGTCCTTTTAAAATAAAACACTAATTTGAAAAAAATATATGCACCCCTACCCCTATGTTCATTGAAGCACTATTTAGAATACCTGGGATAAGGAAGTAACTGAAGTATCCATTGATAGACGAATGGATAAAGATTATGTGGTCTCTAAAATGGAACATTAATCAGCCATAAAAAAAGAATGAAATCTTGCCATTTGTGACAACATGAATGGACCTAGAGAGTATTGCGCTAAGTGAAATAAGTCAGACAGAGAAAGACAAATACCATATGATTTTACTTATATGTGGAATCTAACAAAGCAGAACAAAGGAACAAACAAAACAGAAACAGACTCATAGATACAGAGAGTAAACTATGGTTGCCAAAGGGGAGGGAAGTAGGGGAATGGGTGAAAAATGTGAAGAGGATTCAGAGGTACAAACTTCCAGTTATAAAATAAATAAGTCATGGGTTACAATGTATAGCATAGGGAATATAGTCAATAACATCATAATAATTTAGTACGGTGACAGATGATTACTAGACTTATTGTGGCTATCACTTGGTAAAGTATGTAAATGTCAAATCATGTTGTATACCTGAAACTAATATAATATTGTATGTCAGCTATAATTTATATATATATATATATATATATATATATATATATATATATATAGTGCTACGTGAATCCATCAGAAAGTAACTCAAAGTAGCAAAAAGTCCCATCTGAACACCTAGACCTAAGTCATTAATTCTTAAGAGAAAAATTCTCAAAATGATCAATAAGTACTTCCTGAAATGAAATTTTGATATGTCAGAAAATTGCTCTTTGGTATTCTAACTTCTGCCACAACAAAGTCATGCGTTCATTTAGCAGATAAATAAAATGGGACCTGATGTACTACGTTCTTCGGAGATGGGAAGATGTAAAAGATGAAGCCTTTTCCTTCTAAGAGAAATCCTAAGTCCAGTATACAACTAGCTACACTCCAAAGCCATGTATAGCGCATGAGCCCTGTAGAGATTCACTGACAGTCACATGAAAGAGGCCTTGTTTCCAGAAGAGATGATTCTAGAGGCTTTTGTGGAGGTTGTCCTTTAGCTGGACCAAGAAATCTGGGGCAAATTCAGACAGGCTAACATGAAGGAAAAGACTTTTAATTGTAAGAGTTTCCTACAGACTGGCAGAGCACTCTATTTACATAATAGGGAAGTAGGTGAAGATAGCTGGTACCAATCATGCAGAGCCTTTATGCCAAGAAAAGGCACATGGATTTTATTATAAAGGCAACGGGAGACACAAGTCATCTGAGTTGAGAATATGGCAGTAAGTGCCACCTGAAAATATTATTAGCACAGCAGTGCAGAGTGCGTTGGCTTGGAGCAAGGATAGAATGGAGGCAGAGACCAATTGGAGGCTGTTGCAGTAGCATTGATGTGAGTTCATAGGACCTGAGCTGCAGAGGTGGCAGCTGGGATGGAAAGGACAGACAATGCATTGGTGCTCGGTTGTGCTCGGTGATGGTGAACAAGAATCAAAACTGACACACAGTTCCTGGGCTGGGTAAGGGCAAGAGTGGAGGTAATTGTTGACAAAACTAGGTAAGTGAAGAGAAGAAATTTGTTTGGAAAAAAAGCTGTTGGGTTCAGTTTTAGATGTTGGGTTGAGGGATGAGCAAGACATCCTGGAGGAAAAGCCCAGGAGTTAGATATGTTGAACTAGAGTTCAAGAAAGTCAGAGATTGGTATGTATAGTATGTATGTTGGTGTGTCATCTGTATTACCCTGTTTCCCTGAAAATAAGAACTAGCTGGATAATCAGCTCTGATGCGTCTTTTGGAACAAAAATTAATATAAGACCCAATATTATATTATATTATATTATATTATATTATATTATATTATATTATATTATATTATATTATATTATATTATATTATATTATAAAGACCTAGTCTTATAGTAAAATAAGGCCGGATCTTATATTAATTTTTGCTCCAAAAGACACATTAGAGCTGATTGTCCAGCTAGGTATTGTTTTCAGGGAAACACAGTAGGATGACAGTTAATATTAAACCTGCTAAAAACTATTGCCTGCATTATAACCATCCTTACCACTCAGAGACACTGCCCAGCAACACAGGGCATAACCACTCTAGGACTGGAAGTTCCTAAACACAAAGCAATGTAACCCAGTCCCTACTTTCAAAGGTCGGCAATCATCCTCTCAGCTCCTTATGATAGAAGGACAGTCTAAGAGGATAACATAGCAGATTACCTTAACTTATATAAAAGAGGTACCCATACCAAAGCCACCAAGCCTCTCCCCAAAGTCAAGTTTTATTATCTTAAAAGGATGCCTGTAGTCCAAATAATAAGTAACTAGGGCTTTATAGCTTTCTACGTAAATATTATGACAGTAATTTAGCTAAAAGCAATCCCACAGGTATCAAGGGACTTTCTATATTAATATATTGTTTTCTAAATATATATTGTAATCTAGTAACCACATTTGGGAATCATATTTTCCTCCTGAGCCGCCATCATTCTGAGTCCTCATTCAAAACAACTTTGTGAAAAAGACAAGAGTACATTTTTCCTTTCTGTTTTCATTCTCTCTAAATCTTACACCTCCGAAGAGCCTGCTCAGGACCTTGGCACATACAGAATCTTCTAGGTAAGTATCATGGCCTAGAAGTTTGAAAAATCATTATTGTGTTGAACCTTAACATTACATAGGAAGAAAGGGGAGAGAGAGCAAAGACAATATTGTCCCTAAAACTCCTGCTGTCATTTCTAAGCATATTAATATCTAAGATCCCGGTTGACAACCTTTCCAAGTGATTTCAGAGATGGCTGGTTTGGAGCTGTATTTTCTCTATCAGATCAGAAGAACATCTACAAAGCGATGGGGTGGTCGAGTTGCCTTGTTAGAGCTGATGAAAGCCAGAGTTTTTTATTCCACTTAAGAAACATTCTTAAGCCAGAAATATACCCAAGATGTCTTCAAGTCCAATCCCGTTACGTATCAGATGAGAAAACAAAGGCCTAGAAAAGCTGTGCCATAGTGTGACAGACTAAAACTCCTAACACCCCCCAGCCTTAGAAAATCAGTAGCTTTAGCTTTTGAGTTTTAAAAAAGAAAGGTAAAAAGAATAACAGACATGGCCTTCCCAAATCCAAAAGCAAGCAGCCACATCCTTGTTCCAAAAAACACAGGAATATGATGAGATTAACTTCCTTGACTGGAAAATGGAGTTCTGCCCATGATGTTGGGCAGAGTTGGTCTGAACCTTGTGACTTGTTATCTCAGCCATGAACTGAGGCCAAGCCCAGCCATAGTGTGCGTTTTTGAAGGCTCAAGCAAATTCAGTCAAGATATGTATTATCCCAGTGGCCCTTGTTTGATATAAGTGTAATTATATATATATATATATATATATATATATATATATATATATATATATATATATATATATATATATATAAAACAAAACAGTCTTTAACATCAGGTTTGCAAGCATGAAATCACTCATTTTCCCCAGCTTCATTCTAACACATCTCTGCCCCTATAAATCTGCTTTATTCCTCCCCATTCTTCTTAGAGATTTGGTCTCCTCTCTCTAATCTCCTATGCTCCAAATCATCTTCCTCTTCATCTTCTGGAGAAAGCTGCCTCCATCCACCTTTTTTTCTTCTACCTCCTCCTCTTTTCTTCTCTAATAGCTCTCTCCTTCACCCTGCAACACTATACACACACACACACACACACACACACACACACACACACACACACTTAAGACCAGCATTTGGTTCCTTCCACATGTCATCCATAATAAAGTCACTCAGTTTGCAAACATTTATTACATACCTGCTATGCACAAAATACCCAAACAATATAGGTGATATACGTTCCTATTGTCTTCACTTATATAGTAATTCCCTGCCCTTTTCTTGACCTTTGAATTCTTGTCTTTCTTCCCCAAAGCTCTGCCTAAACTCAAAAGTCCCAGCTGGACTCCTTTTAGTCAAAACAGTGACCTTCCCAAGACATTATTCACTTCTCCTTCCCTCTTACCTCTCCAAACATATTCTCTGTCTCCTTCACTAGCTCATCATTCTCTTTAGCTGACTCCTAAGAAGAACTATTTTCCAGATTCAGTTCAACTCTCTGATTTTCTACACTTATGCCCCCTTCTCGCTGCTAGCCATCCATTCCCATGACTTCAGCTTCATTCCAAAGATAAGGATTCCTAAATATTCTTACTCTGTTCCCATATCTTCAGCTCTATACTAGATACTTTTCTGACATCTCAAGGCTTTACTTCAAACTCAACGCATCTAAAGCTAAACACTATTTTCCTACAAAACTCAGTTGTACATCTTGATTTCAGGTGGTAATACCACCATTCCTCTGTTAAACCAAAAACCCTGGCATTATTCTTGATCCCTCCCTCTCTTTCACCTTCATCCAAAGCTATGCTCTAAATCCTGGAATTTCTACTTTCAAAACATCTTTTGTAACAGTCACTTCTTTCTATTCCCAACTTTGTCATCCAAATCCTAATCTACTACCCTCTTCCTGGTGACAGTGTTATAACATGATTGCCTTGACATCAGTCTCCCTACCATACCTATCCTAGACCATCCTGCTTCCAAAATCTTTCAGCTTCTTCACAATGCCTGGAAAACGATGTTTGAAATTCTATTATCAATATTCCATCCTTTGTTTCATCTGATTCTACCCTACCTCTCCAGGCCTCCACACATTCAGACTGTCCATCTGTTCCAAGAACGTCAAACAGTATTCCTGATTTAATTTCTTTGTTTGTATTGTGTATGGATTTACTCACTTACTCAATGTGTGACCACAGGCAAGTTGCTCTATCTGCTCCATGCATCAGTTTCCCCATCTATGAGATGGGGATAATCATAGCATCTATCTCATAGGATTTAGGGAAAGAATAAATGATTTAATATGAGAAAAGTCAGACAGAACAGTGCCTGGCACATTATGAGTGCAAAATAAATATTAGCTACCAATTATTATTAATAACATTCATTTAAATCATATATTGCTTTAAAGTCCAGCTCAATTCTCAACTCTCCATAAAGGCTTACGATTCTATATTAATCTTACTAGAGTATGTATTTTATGCTTCCTCATTTTAGTACTAATTCATTCATTTCTTCCTTCAACAAATATTTGTTGAACACCTGAAATTCTTCCAGTACTGTGCATATTACCGAGGTTATAAGGATGCATAAAACCTGATCCTGCCCTCAAGAAGCTCACAGTCTAGTGGAAAAAACAGATGTGTCAACATGAAAAAAAAAAGGGGGAACTTTGAGAAGAAAAGAAGTCCCTCATTTTGCCATTTAGGGTCCCAGAGAAGATTTTTTCAGTTGAGACGTGTAGGGGACATTCTAGATTACAAGAATAATATGTACAAAGCCATTAAGATATCAAATGGTATGGTGAGGTAGGGAACAGCCAAGTGTCATTTTTCTGTTTCCAGCTGTTATGTCCTATTATATATAGTCTTCTCAACTAGATCATAAAGTCCATGAAAGCAGAGAGAACTTGATTACACAAGCAGTTTTTGTGTGCTACTTAAGTCTTTGTATTTCTTTTCCTCTTTTTATATTCGTTCAGACCCCAATAGAGATTAAAATATAAAAGCAGTTTAATAAGTATTTGTTAGATTGAGTTATGCTTAAATTGAAATTGCTCTTACAAGTTCATAATGAAGGCTGAATACCCAGAGAAAACTTCCTCACATAGGTGAATCTTGCACTAAGGACATGAAGTGAAAGACAAGTAGGATTTAGATGAGTGGAAAGGGAGAGAAAAGGAATTCCAAGAGGGAAACAGCATCAGAAAGATCATAAATGCAGACTGCAGATGTGTGACAGTGAAGAAAGCTGCAATATTGGGATTAAGAATCTTGTATTAGGGTCTGAAAGGAGAGAGATTAGATAAATCGGATAGGTCCAACGTAAAAACACCCAAAAATGCCAGTAACATTGCAATGTCATCTTTCTATAAGCATCTCCTAGGAACCATCAACACAACTTCCTCTTCCACACGTTGGGAGATGTCTAAGTTTCCTCCAGTCTCTAAATGTCTGTGGTTGAATTCAACAATTCTTGGATGCTTCTGCTTATAACCATTTTCCATAAAATAAATAAGTGTGAATAGAATATTATCATGGTAGTCCTTCAGTGAAAAAAAAAATTTTAGAAAGATTTCACAGTTCTCATTTTTACTTCCCTGAAGCTCAAAGGGGGATTTTGTATCTGTCACAAAACCTAGAATAGCACGTAGAAGATGTTGATAAATAACTGTTGAACGAGCACGTGAATGAAGACCTGTCTTACTGAAGCATCAGAAGGAGCAGGCACTCTAGACATTAATACCCAGTAAGTTACTCATATCCTGTTTTAGTCCCCCCAGGAACCTCATGGTGGAAGAAACCATTCTCCTCATATGCACCCATTCTCACCCACCTTCTATGGGATAGAGTCTGTGGATCAGAAATGGAACCCTCTTGGACTCAGCCTTCCTAAATCTAACCTTAAATTATGTACACTTACTATTAGTAGTGTTCAATAGCAAAAAACGTCATTGGGTCACATGGAAGCTGCAAATATAGCCACAGTGATGTTCGGACACTTCATCATGTGTTAAGTATTCCTAAGCAATGAAAAGCACAGCCTTCTACCTTCTCAGCAGGCAAAACAAACAAACAAACAAAAAACACCCACGTAAGTTCATAACAAGGAAGTCTATGTCATTGTTAAAATGTAAGACATGTCAATAATTCAGATTCTTGTGTGAATGAGTGGGTGATAAATAGGAGTTACTGCTGCAATCAATGTGTTGCATGGTGGATTGTGAGCTAACAAACTGACACAGATGCTGCAGAAAGAGATTCTCAACTACATCAGAGGTCAGAGTGAACAGTGAGTGGAGGACTTTTATGACACCATCAGAAACAATTAACCTGGTTACCTTGGCAGTCAGATTCCCCCAGATAATTAAGATGATGACAAATGAAAAAGATGGCGGTAATGGTGATGCAGAAAAAAAGTTGCAGCTCAAAGTTATGTAAGAAATTCTCCATGATCATGCAGGTTCTCTTTCAGCAATGAATACATATACACACGTAATCGGCATGGTGACATACAGACTAAATTAAGATGCATATGAAATTAGCATTGAAATACTAAGGCCACAGAACCGTGGTCTCTTTTTCACACCCTCTAACAAGTGACTGAGTAACAGTTGACCCCATCCAGCGCACCTGTCTTCTCGGGTCTAGAGTCATCAAAATGAGAGTAACAAGCAAGAGGCTGCACACCTACTTTCCAACCACTTCTCACTTGGGCCTGGGTTACCTTCCCTCCAGCTTCAGAAACTCATCCTCATACAATGACTCTCAGACTGAAAGTTCCACGCACATTTTTGTGTGTTTTTTTTTTAGTATCTGCGTTCATTTGTTTGATGACAACACCATGTCAATGACCAAAAAGAGTAAAAGAAATCACCATAAAAGAGACATACATTCCTTATCGGAGCTTAGAAAACAAGAGAACCCTTCAGTCAGTCACAAAGAAACCCAGATGTCATTTTTTCCTGAACTTCAGCTAATCTACTGAGATGGAAAATTCCAGTCTCTGTGAAGTTCTATAAATAATAAATTTCTTGAAGAAAAAGGCAAACAAAAATTTCACCAAGATAAAAGGAGAAAAAAAGACTTTATCCTTTTCAATGACCAGCTGTGAAATAACTGTGCTTTGAAGGAGTGCCTGCCCTATAATTTTTAGACAAGAAAGTGTGGTGAATTTTGTATCCTTATCAATGGCTATACTAGTTAATAAAGAGTTATTGTTTTAGAGATGATAAACCGCAAATGGAATTTTCTTCTGGGATGTTAGTGGCATAAATATTTTCATTTTGTAAATGTCAGCACACAGTATGCAGGAAATACTTGAAGGAAGATATTCACACATGATAAAAGCTGAATGGTAGTCATATGGCATTTCTTCACTCTTGAAAATAGAATGAAGACATTAAAAAGGAGGACAGTCTATGTCTAAAGAAGAAGAGACAGCAAGATCCCCTCCCCACCCATAGTAAACGTTTGAACGGGAGAGCTTCAAAGTTAGGATCACAGATTCATTTCTATTTCTAATCTATCTGTAAAAATGTCTCATTCTATTTCCTGATATTGTTATATTGATATTAATTTTACTATAAAATTAATATCCTTGCTATAAAAGTCCTAGCTGGATTGTTGCCTTTAAAAAAAATAAAAAGTTGGGAGGCCTGGTAGCTCAGGCGGTTGGAGCTCCGTGCTCCTAACTCCAAAAGCTGCTGGTTGGATTCCCATATGGGCCAGTGAGCGCTCAACCACAAGGTTGCCGGTTCAATTCCTCTAGTCCCGCAAGGGATGGTGGGCAGCGCTCCCTGCAACTAAAATTGAACATGGCACCTTGAGCTGAGCTGCCGCTGAGCTCCCGGATGGCTTAGTTGATTGGAGCGTGTCCTCTCAACCACAAGGTTGCCAGTTCGACTCCCGCAAGGGATGGTGGGCTGTGCCTCCTGCAACTAGCAACGGGCAACTGGACCTGGAGCTGAGCTGCGCCCTCCACAACTAAGATTGAAAGAACAACTTGACTTGGAGAAAAGTCCTGGAAGTACACACTGTTCCCCAATAAAGTCCTGTTCCCCTTCCCCCCCCAAAAAAAATAAATATAAATAAATAAATAAATAAATAAATAAATAGTATCTTATTGTAGGGTCTGGTAGTACATACAGTAAAACAGACTTCTTAAGCAAGAAGTCTGCACTTTGGAAATGTCCATCAAATGGCAAAGCACCAAGATAATGTTTTAACAGTCAGAAAAACTGGCAACAGTATACTAAACATAGGTACAGCAATCTGCTGATTACATTGCATTTTTTTATTTGTATTAAATTTATTGGGGTGACATTGGTTAATAAAATTATATAGATTTCAAGTGTACAATTCTATAATACATTATCTATATACTGTATTGTGTGTTCACCCAGAGTCAATTCTCCTTCCATCACTATATATTTGACCCCCTTTTCCCTTTTCTACCACCCTCCTTCCCCTCTGGTAACCACTAAACTGTGAGTTTTTGTTTCTTTGTCTTGTTCATTTGTTGCTTTCAATTCTGTATCCCAAATATATGAGTGAAGTCATATGGTTCTTGACTTTTTCTGTCTGACTTCTTTCACTTACCATGATAATCTCAAGATCCATCCATATTGGTGCAAATGGCAGTATTTCATCTTTTCTTATGGCCAAGTAGTATTCCATCTTTTTTATCCAATCATCTATCAAAGGACACTTTGATTGTTTCCGTGTCTTGGACACCTTGAATAATGCTGCAATGAAGATAGGAGTACATATATCTTTACAGATAAATGTTTCCAGATTTTTAGGATAGATACCCAGAAGAGGGGTTGCTGGGTCGTATGGTAATTCTACACTTAACTTTTTGAGGAACCTCTATGCTGTTTTCCATAGAGGCTGTACCAGTTTCCATTCCCACCAGCAGTGTACGAGGGTTCTTTTTTCTCCACAGCCTCTCCAACACTTGTTGTTAACTTGTCTTGTTGATGATAGCCATTCTAACAGGTGTGAAGTCATATCTTATTGTGGTTTTGGTTTGCATTTTCCTAACACCTAGTGAAGTAGAGCACTTTTTCGTATATCTGTTGGCCATTTGTGTATGTCTTCTTGGGAGAAGTGCCTGCTCAGGTCCTCTGCCCATTTTCAATTGAATTGGTTTTTGTTGTTGTTGAGTTATATACGTTCATTATATATTTTGGATATTAGCCCCTTATCAGAGGTGTTGTTTGCAAATGTCTTTTCCCATTTCATTCGTTTTGTTGATGGTTTCTTTTGCTGTGCAGAAGCTTTTCAGTTTGATATAGTTCCATTAATTTATTTTAGCTTTTACTTCCCTTGCTTTGATGTCAAATTCATAAAATCCTCTCTGAAACCAAGGTCCATAAGTTTAGTACCTATCCTTCCTTCTGTGCAGTTTATTGTTTCAGGTGTTATATTTAGGTCTTTGATCCATGTTGAGTTAATTTTGGCATGTGGTGACAGATAGCAGTCTAGTTTCATTCTTTTGCTCATGGCTTTCCAATTTTCCCAGCACCATTTATTGAAGAGGGTTTCTTTTCTCCCTTGTATGTTTTTCGCTACTTTGTCAAAAATTATCTGTCCATATTTACAAGCGTTTATTTCTGGATTCTCAATTCTATTCCATTGGTCTTTGTGTCTGTTCTTTTGCAAATACCATGCTGTTTTGATTTTGTCACTTTGTAGTAAAAACTAAAGTCAAAGGGATGTGATATCTCCAGCATTGTTCTTTTTTCTTAGGGTTGCTGTAGCTATTCAGGGTCTTTTGTGATTCCATAAAAATCTGATGATTTTTTGTGTATTTCTTGAAAAACTGCCATTGGGATATTGATAGGGATTAAATCTGTATATTGCTTTGGGTAATATGGCCATTTTAACTGTGTTGATTCTTCCAATCAGTGAACACAGGATATCTTTCCATTTCTTTGTGTTTCCTTCAATTTATTTTAATAATGTCTTACAGTTTTCAGTGTCTAGGTCTTTCCCATCCTTTGTTAAATTTATTCCTAGGTGTTTTATTATTTTTGTTGCAATTGCAAAAGGAATTGTGTTTTTTTTTATTTCTCTTTCTGAAATTTCATTGTTAGTATATAAGAACGCAATGGATTTTTGTACATTGATTTTGTATCCTGCAACTTTACTGTATTTGTTCATTATTTCTAATAGTGTTTTGGTGGAGTCTTTAGAGTTTTCTATATAAAGAATCATGTCGTCTACACAAAGTGACAATTTGATTTCTTCATTCCCAGTTTGGATGCCTTTTATTTTTTTCTCTTGCCTGAATGCTCTGGCTAGGACTTCCAATACTATGCTGAATCACAGTGATGACAGTAGGTATCCCTGTCTTGTTCCTGATTTTAGAGGAAAAGCTTTCAGTTTTTCACCATAAATATGCTATTAATTGAGGGTTTGTCATATGTGGCCTTTATTAGGTTGAGGTACTTTCCTTTTATACCCATTTTGTTAAGTGTTTTAATTATAAATGGATGTTGTATTTTGTCAAATGCTTTTTCTGAACATATTGATGGAATCATATGATTTTTATTCTCTATTTTGTTTATGTGGTGTATCACATTGATTGATATGCATGTGTTGAACCATCCTTGTGCCCCTGGAATGAACCCCACTTTATCATGATGTAAAATATTTTTAATGTATTGTTGTACTTGATTTGCTAATATTTTGTTTAGGATTTTTGCATCTGTATTCATCAGAGCTATTGGTCTGTAGTTTTTTGTTGTTGTTTTGTTTGTTTGTTAGTTGTTGTTTCTGTGTGTTATTCTTACCAGGTTTTGGTATTAGGGTAATGTTGGCCTCATAAAATGTTAGAAATATTGTCTCTTCTCCAATTTTTTGGAAGAGTTTGAGGAGCCCAGGTATTGAATCATCTTTGAGTGTTTGGTAGGATTCACTAGTGAAGCCAGCTGTTTCTGGAATTTTGCTGTTGGGGAGGTTTTTGATGATTGTTTCAATTTCCGTACTGTCAGTCTATTTAGATTTTCCAGTTATTTGTGATTCAGTCTAGGAAGGTTATATATTTCTAAGAACTTGTCTATCTCTTCTAGGTTATTGAATTTGGCAGCATATAGTCCTTAATAGTATTCTTGTATGAGCCTTTGTATTTCTGTGGTATCTGTCATAACTTTTCCTCTTTCATTTCTGATTTTATTTATGTCTTAGCTCTTCCTTAGTGAGTCTAGCCAGGGATTTGTCAGTCTTTTCAAAGAACCACCTCTTTGTTGCATTATTTTTTTCTATTGTCTTATTGTTCTCTATTTCATTTAATTCTGCTCTAATTTTTATTATTTCCTTCCTTCTGCTGACTTTGGGTTTCATTCGTTCTTCTTTTTCTAGTTCTTTAAGATGTAATGTTAGGTTGTTTACTTGGGGTTTTTCTTGTTTCTTGAGATAGGCCTGGAATGACATAAATTTCCTTGCTTTTACCACATGCCAATAATTTTAATATGATGTATTTTCATTCTCATTTGTTTCTATGTAACTTTTAATCTCTTATTTCTTCTTTGACCCATTCATTCGTTAGTAGCATGTTGTTTGCACTCCACATATTTGTGTCCAATTTCTTTTTCCAGCTGATCTCCAATTTCCAAGCATTGTGGTGAGAGAATATGCTTGGTATGATTCCAGTCTTACATTTTCTGAGGCTAGTTTTGTGTCCCAACATATGGTCTGCCCTTAAGAATGTTTGATGTGCACTAGAAAAGAATGCATAGTGTGTTTTTCTAGGATGAAATGCTCTGTAAATGTCAGTTATGTCCAGTTGGTCAATGTGTCACTTAAGGCTGATAATTCCTTACTGATTTTCTGTTTGGATGATCTATTCACACAAGGTAGGACAATTAAGTTCACGAACTGCATTGCAGAAATGTTGCTAACCTTTTTTGATGTCAGAGGAATTATTCATTATGAATTTTAGCAACTGGACAAACAGTTAACCAAGTTTACTATTTGGAAGTGCTGAGAAGTCTGCATGAAAAAGTTAAATGACCTGAACTTTTTGCCAACAGTTCATGGCTCTTGCATCACCACAATGCACCAGCTCACACGGCACTGTCTGTGAGGGAGTTTTTAGCCAGTAAACAAATAACTGTATTGGAACACCCTCCCTACTCACCTGATCTGGGCCCCAGTGACTTCTTTCTTTACCCAAAGATAAAGGAAATATTGAAAGGAAGACATTTTGATGACATTCAGGACATCAAGGGTAAAAGGACGACAGCTCTGATGGCCATTCCAGAAAAAGAGTTCCAAAATTGCTTTGAAGGATGGACTAGGCACTGGCGTCCGTACATAGCTTCCCAAGGGGAGTACTTCAAAGGTGACCATAGTGATATTCAGCAGTGAGATATGTAGGTGTGTAGCACTTTTTCTAGGATGAGTTCAAGAACTTAATTTTCCAACCTCGTAGCTGTCAATGGAGTATTTAGGTCCCCTACCATAATTGTGTTTTTTGTCAGTTTCTCCCTTTAGTTCTGTTAGTAGTTGCTTTATATATTTTGGTGCTTTCTGATTGGGAGCACATGCGTTAGTAAGTGTTATGTCTTCTTGTTGTGCTGTCCCCTTTATCACTATGAAGTGTCCATCTTTGTCTCTTGTTATCTTTTTTATCCTGAAGTCTGTTTAATCAAATACACATATGATTAGACCTGCTTTGCTCTGGTTACCATTTGCTTGGAGTACCATTTTCCACCTACTCACTTTCAGTCTATAGTTATCCTTGCAGCTGAGATATGTCTCTTAGAGGCAGCTTATGGTTGGGTTTTGTTTTTTGATCCAATCTGCTACTCTATGCCTTCTTATTGATGACTTCGGTCCACTTACATTTAGTGTGATTATTGATATATGAAGATTTCCTATAATCATTTTATCTTTTGTTTTCTGGCAGCTCGGTGTCTCCATTGTTTCTTTGCCTTTGCGTTTCTGTCTGTTATTTTAGTTTGGTGGTTTCTATGATTTTTTTTTCCCTCTCTTCCCTCTTTTTTTATGTTATGTGTCTTAGTTCTAGATTTTTTTAAAATAGTTATCATTAAGTTAATGTAAAAGAAAGTTTCATATATTCAGTAGTCCTTTTTCTTCATCATGCATCTCATCTCCATATCCCTTTGCAAACTCAGATGTTTGCTCCCTCCCCTTTTATGTTTTTGTTGTCACAAATTATCCCTATTTATGCTGTGAGTTCATTTCTGAGTCGCAGTAGCGTATTGTCTTCTTCTTCCCTTTTTCTTTTTTATGGTTTTTTTTCATCTTATTTACCCTGTATGTTATGTTTAAGTGTATAATGCCGGTTCTCTGCAAGGGTTGCCATTTCCTGCTTCTGTCTGTCTGTTAGTAATCTTACTCATAGTTTTGTATCCTTTTGTCTTTTTTTTTTCAGGTAACATAACCTCCTTTAGTATTTCCTGTAATGTAGGCCTTGTGGTGGGAAATTCCCTCAGTTTCTGTATATCTGGCAAGATCTTTATTCCTACTTCATATCTAAAGGATAACTTTGCAGGACATATCATTATTGGCTGGTAATTTCTTTCAATGGTTTGAATATTTGATTCCACTCCTTCCTGGCTTGTAGAGTTTCTCCTGAAAAATCTGATGCTATTCTAATGAGCTTTCCTCTGTAGGTCACAATCTTCTTTTCCCTGACTGCCTTGAGAATTCTTTCTTTGTCATTAATTTTTGACAGCTTCAATATAATGTGCCTTGGAGAAGGTCTGGTCAGATTGAGGTAATTTGGTGTTCTGTTTGTTTCTTGGATTCGAGGATCCAGTTCTTTCCAGAGGTTTGGGAAGTTCTCATTGACTATTTGTTTGAATAGATGCTCTGTGCCCCTCTCTTCTCCTTCTGGTATACCCATTATTCTTATGTTGCTCTTTCTGATGGAGTCATAAAGTTCTTGTAGAGTGCTTTCATTTCTTTTAACTCTCAAGTCTCTCTCTTCTTCCATCTGTGTCATATCCAGATTTCTATCTTCGATATCACTAATTCTTTCCTTTATCTGATCAGTACTATTTCCTAAAGTCGCTGTTTCATACTTCATCTCTTTTGTTGAGTTCTTCAGCTCCAGAATTTCTATTTGGTACTTTTTTAAAATTTCAGTCTCTTTGGTAAAATATTCATTTTGTTCATTAATTTTATTTCTGAGCTCATTAAACTGTCAATTGAGTTTTCTGCATCTCATTGAGATTTTTCAAAACTGCAGTCTTGAATTATTTGTCATTTAAGTCACATATATCCATGTCTTTAAGTTTATTTTTTGCAAGTTTTTCATTTCTTTCTGAGCTGCCTTTTTACCTCGGCTATTCATGGCAATTAACGGATTATTTCTCTTCCAGAATCTATAGGAATGAATTCTGCAGCAGGTTGATATGAAGTCTTTCTTTTGTTTTCCAGTAGGTAGCACTGGAGTGTTTTATTTTCTCTCACCCTGTTTTGGCTTCTTGCACAGTGGGAGATTTCCTGAGGAGGTGGGCTTCTCCTCTGTGACCAGGCTGCTTCAGTCTCAGAGCATCACCCCTGTGGAAGGATGTGGTGGGCAATGGGGTTCTGAGCCTCTAAATCCAGTGCTGCCCCTGCAGCCAGATGCAGAGCTGTGTGCCTCAGCAGCCTCAGTGTCCCCGCTGTGTTCAGCCATAATAGGTGGGGGTCAGGGTAGGCTGGGAGGTGTTCAGCCATAAAAGGTGGGAGGGTCTGTTTATGGCTTTGTTTTCTCCTCCAAGTAATGGTGATTACCAGACCATAGCTGCCTTGACCCTATAGTTCCTTCCTTGTCACTGGCATTAGGCACAGGGTATATCTGCCACTCAAGAACTGTCTCTCCAGTCCCCAGGGCTGTAGATATTCTGCTCTTTAATCTGACACTGCTACCATTTTTTTCTAGGGCCTGTGGCTAACACTGGGAGGAAATGGGGAAGGTGAGCTTTGGAAAGTGAGAAAAGGCACCCAGACTCCATTTTTCTGCCTGGCAGTGAGGGCTGTTAAACCACAGTTGTTGCGCTTCTGTATTCTGTCTTTGCCCAGAGAGCTCTGCCCCAATCACTGGGTTCCCTCGTATTATATGCTGATCCCTCAGGAAGCAGTGCTCAGGGCCACAGAGAGTGCACCTGCAGTCTCCACCGTCTCCTCTCCTAGGACTGCAAAGAGCTACGAGCTGCATCCCATGGCCCACGTACACTTCTCCCTTCCCTCTTCCATTGTTCGCCCAGATTCGCCCACCTGCAGAGGTTTCCATGCATGGATCTCTCAGATGTCTTTGTGTGTTGCGTAGGGAATCCTTTGTTGAATTATAACTGTTCAACTTGTAACTTCAAGGAGAGCTCAAGGAGCACCCCTCGTATCACCATGTTCTTGTGACCTGCCTGCTTTGCATTTTTGATGTTCATCTTTCTACCTTACTTTCCCAAGCCCAGCCTCAGAGCAACACTTTCCAATGAGAAGATAGTTCTTTTGGTGTGCAACTCTCTCAGAATGGTTATTTGCTGGGCTGAAAATAAAGTTTAATTATTTTGCTTTGCTGATGATAGAAATGATTAAATTTCTATCATCACCATTTTCCTGCCTTCTGTGTCTCTTTCAGAAAAACAAATGCTAAGGGAAATGCAGCAGCACTGAAAAAATCAAACTCGCCGTTTTGACAGTTTACTTGCTAAGGTTTGGGGAAAAATGAAAGGAAACTCTCTCATGTAAAAATAAGTGATGTCTGCCTGATTTTATCTTCATACTTAATAATTATCTTGCTGAAAAATAACCAAAATTGGCTGAAAATCTATGAACAATGCCATGTATTATATGCACACTCCATCCATCATCAATCACAAATCATATCCCTTTCCAGGGTCTGCAATTCTAAGCTGCACGCATCTTCTAAAGTCAACAAAATCCTCTGTTGTGGATCTCAATAACACAGTTATCCAAATCTGATAGAAAACATGCAACCTTAGTAAAGGAATTGTCTGAGTTAAGGTTTCCTTACACTTTCTATATCATACTTCTTTAATTTAGCCACAAACATCTTTCTAGAATGTCATTATAATCATAAAGAATCAGGTTAGTTTTAACCTTCATAAAATAAATACTTTAAGATCTGCCATGAGCCAATGAGTTAAAATTATTAAATTAGTGGGGAAATAACTGTTCTTTATACACACACACACACACAAACACATACCTCCACATAAATATACCAGTAGTCTCTCACAATCCTAGGGAGGACAATTACACTTTGACCAGAGGATTTTCTTATCTTTCTAATTTCTTCATAGAGGGTAATACAGAGAAACAAAAATCACATGGAAGGTTTTGCACCATTAATTAGAATAGATCATACATTTATATACGTTGTAATTATTTTTCTCATAAGTTTTCTCATTGGAAGAAGCATTTCAAAAGTGCCTTGTCTAGTCCAATTCCTTTCGTACTTGATTAGATGGCCACTCAGTATCAAATCTGAAAAGTTATAAGGAGGGAGATTTGGTGTTTGAAAAGTATCTGTATCATAAAGTAAACAAGGGTTCCGTGTGTCTGAACTCGCTGACTGCTTTTTCAGCTATCTTCCTTTTAATAAGTTAAAAATATATATAAAGCTTTGGGTCTTATAAAAATATCTTCAAAGGAGGGTGAATGAACTGACGACAGATGGTTGTCCACAAAGCATATCAGAAAAGTAGTTTGTGTACAATTACCAACTTTAGTTTTCTGTCAGAGTGAGGTTTCTCTTTCTGCGTATCCTTTACTTAATTTAACCAATTAAGAAATTTTAAATAGTCTTTAAAAATAAATTTTAAAGATCCCTTAAAAATAGAGTTTAAAGAGCTTTTTAAAAATAAATTTAAAGATACTTTTAAAATGAATTTAGTAGCTCTAAATACTTGGTACTAGATACTAAAAGCATAACCTATCTCATCACCAGCTCATGCCTTTTATTATATCAAAACCTGTTATAAATATACACAGTTTGTAAATGTGCTCACTGGCATATTTGGCAACTAAATAGATGGGTATGTATGTACTGTACTTGTGCATACATACATACCCATCTATACCCTTTGCACCAAAATATACCCTTTGGAGCACATCCACATGGTGTTTAAGAGCAATGACAAATAATGTAGTCTTTTCACCACCAAAATAAATGAGAAAGAAAACTGGAGATACTGGCTTTCCAATGTATTTTCAAGGGGAAAATAACTAAATTTAAACATGCCCATTAACACTTATCAATCCAATTTTTGAGCCAAGCAGGACCCTTCTCTGAGAGCAAGTTGAACAAACACCTTACTCCAGGCCCACCAATGCAACAAGTTCTTTCTGTTTGGAATTGTGATTTTTTGAAGATGATTCAACCTTGGATGTATCTGGAGCTATGAAATTATAAACCACATCACGTTAGATAGGATAGCATAATGGTCAAGAGCTCAGGCTCTATCATCAAACTCTGGTTCCAACAGCCAGTACCTGTGTATTCTTGGGCAAATGAGTATTTCTACCCCTCCATTTCTTCATCTGAAAGGAGGTTCTATAATAGTGTTAGGTATATCATCCTCCTCTTCATTATCATTGGGAATTTAAAGGATTTTAATCTAAGAAAACAGATTCAGCCAATTGTAAAAGCAAACTAATTTATTAGCATTTGTGTTGTACCAGTTTCTGTGATGACTCCAGAATTCATTTTGGCACTCATTCAATTTCAATAGACATAGCAATTACAACGAACACTTATCTTACAAGCAAAACAGTGACTTGCTAGCAAATGCACTAAGCATTTCACATGGATTATTTCATTTTATCCTCACAATGACCTTGAGATGAGTTTATTATCATCCCTGTTTTCCAGACAAGGAAACTGAGGCTTTGAGAGTTTAAATAATAATCTAAACTCATCTAGTAAAAAATGGATCTGTGATATGAACCCGGGCAGTCTACATCCAGAGCTTTCAGAACCAATCTGATTATAGGAGTTTTCTTATGTTAATATATATATATATATATATATATATATATATATATATATATATATATATATATGCTATACATTTTTGACACACCATCAACTAACAGCTAAATAAATTTTGTTTCATTCCAAAAGATGGTCATGAAAATATCATACTGTAATCTGAGAATCAGTGAGTTTCTAAATAACAAGTTGCCATTTTATAACAAAACTACACTTCCAACATCCAAACTTCACAAGTTGTTTAAAATTGTAAATGAACCAAGCTAATCAAAGACCTCCAAAGTAAAACTCAGAGGAGAAAAGAAATCAAAATTGTTTACCTGTTACTTGAATTGAAGGGAAGAAGTTGAGAACCAGGAGCAGCCTCAAGATCATTGTGCTAACAGTGGGCCAGGGCTGCAGCCCCTCCTCCCCGAGGAGCCCAAAGTGTGAAGTGGGCTGAAGATGCACCTACTGAGGCCTGAGAGACACGGCCACCTGCAACTTGCTTCACACAGGGCACATGATCAAGGGTATTCAAACCACAAGACATGGTGACTGCAACATTTCACTCCGGATATTACATTGTTTTGATGACTTTTGACTTTTAAAGGCAGCCTTTTCTTGCTACTGAGATAGAATGTCAGTTACTCTATGATGGGCTGATGGGCTCGTGAGAATTATTCTCTATGGTGTCAGAGCTGTGAAAAATGGATGCTTGGAATCCAGCAGGAGCTAAAGGGTAGACAAACAAGGTGTTCTACAGGAGAAATAAAGTCTCTCACAGAGGGGAGATTTGCATAGGATAAGGATAGACTGTGTCAAACAGACCACAATAAGAATTATGTTGAGGATTTGGGAAACATCCATACCAGTGGTGAAAGGAGTCATAAATATTAGGAATTAAACTTTTGTGTTGGATATAGGTAGCCCTATGGAGCATTTAGCACACTCTCCTTAATTTATGCCAAGCTTCCCTCAACTCGCTTCTAGGAACTGTAAGAAACACCGCCCTACTTGGAACCATCCAACCCGCAGGCGAGAGGAGTTTCCCTAACTAAAGGGAAAGTTTTAAAAATGCACATGTCCTTAAGGGGATAGGAAGGTGACCAAACGTCCCTTTGCATCTCGTACTCTCTGTGTCCCTCAAGAAATCACTCAAAGTTAAGGGATAGGCAGGAAGGAAGGCCCGAAGCAGGCTCCCCATGCTGGTTGCCATGCCTCTGCGGCCCTCTCCCCCGGTCAGGCCTTCTGCATCTAGGGTCATTCCACTGATGTGGCCAACTCCGCGTTCCTCTTCTGACGCCTGGGTCAGGATCTTGTACTGGACAGCTCTCTCAAAATCTTTCCAGTAATTTTTGTTCTGCTTTCTTGAAACTCTAAGCTTTATATGATTACCCTAGTTTTGGATTTGTGTGTGTGAGGATCTTTTTAAAGATGATGTGTACTGTTTTTTACTCCTAATATAAAAGTGGGAAATATTTCATATCAAAAATTTAGAAAAAGATACATTTACCTTTTTAAAAGTTAAAAATAATCATTAAAACAGAACTTTCCCATAATCTTAGCACCCTGATATAAACAGTCTTAATATTCTGGTCCAATGCTTTCCATTTGTTTTTCTATTAAGATTTTTACATAATTAATATCATGTATTATTTATAGTTTTCAACAGATGTATGCTGTTATTTATTATAGCTTTAATATTTTCCCATGACATATAAGTATTTATAAACATCATTTGTAATTAATGCATAATACTCCATCCTATAATCATAGCATAAATTGTTTAAGAATCCCCCAGTATTGTTACCAATATTTTACTATTTAAAAAATGCTCCAGTGAACATCTTTGATGACCTAGCTATAAGTGGAAAAAGACTTCATGTCCCTCTCTCTTCATCTGCTAAGTGACAGATAAAAAGTATTTCCTCTCCTGATAGACCCCCTTTATCCACATTTCAATTTTCTCACAAACACCATTTTTTGTTACCTTCCCTTATTAACACATCTTTTTGCCTTTTGGAGAAACTTGTCCTTGAAAAATGATTCACTTACACTTCTGAACTAGACATAAATAATAAAGTTATGCCCCCCAGTCCTGGAGAAAATTCACTTCTAGAATTTGACCCCATATTCCTGACTCTGACCCTCTGTCTAGTTAGAGGGACCTGTATCTTTCTGATGTCTTTCCAGGGACAGTTTAAAGAAGGCAGAGTGCTCTTCTCTAAACGGTTATCCTTATTCTGGAGCCACCAGACCACCCAGATCTAGAATGGGAGGCTGTGAAACTCATCGCAGAGATTAAGAATATGTACAGTAGAAACAAAGACTTCCTGGACTTTCTTATGATTCATAACAAAAGGCTAAGGAGCAAATTAATAAGTGCCTTCAAGCATGTGAAAGATGACTGTATAGCATCCAGTTCATATGATGTATACGGTAGTGCTTCATTAAATCAAACTTAGCGGGAAAGAAACAGTGCAATTATCTGGTCTAACTCCTTTATTTTGCAGAGGAGGAAGCTGAAGCCCAGAGAGGTTAGCTGATTTATACAAACTCACAAAACAATAATTAAGTGTACTTAATTTTATTACTTGACAAACCATGTTTAGTTTTCATTCTTTAGAGTAAAAGGAAACACAAACCTTGACATTTGCCTTCCTTTTTTAAAACATGTATCACATTAAAGAAGCAAATCATTTCATCAGGGTCCTTTCACTTTTGCTCTTGAAATAGAATGGTATTTACATATTCTAAGAAGTAGAAATGATAGAGATGAAATAAGGGACCTTAAAGCCATCAATGCACAGAATACTGAGACTCTACTGCATTTCCCATAATAAAAATAGCTAGCATGTGAGTATCAAGCACTTTATATGCCTGATGTCATTTAACACTCACACAACCTGTAAGGAATATGCTATTATTATCCCCATTTTACAGATGAGAAAACTGACCTCAAGAGAGAATTAAGAAGTCTCAGTAAGGAGTGGAGCCAACATTAGAATCTAGATCTTTCTAACTTGAATTGCTATGCCCTAATTACATTATTATACCTCCTCCCTACTGTCAAGTTTCTCCAGTATTGTAAATTCTGGATAGAGAATGTGCATTACCTTTCTGTTGCAAGGCAGCTACATAATGTCTTATTGGAGCCCATGTGACTAGAGTGTGGAAAGGACAAGATGGCACTGAGGAGACATAATTGAACTGTGTTTCATAAAAATGCACCTGGATATTTCTGAAGAAATTCCAGATTCCTTAAATCCACACATGGTCTTGAAATTCAAGGACGCATGCCTTGTGATGAAACAACCTTAATCAATCAACAAGTATACTGAAGTCCCAACTACATGGCTTGTCAGAGAAAAAATATAATACAAGTGAGAAAATTCTACAGGCTGTTTGAAACATAATAGGAACTAAGCCTGGTAGTAAGACCCTGAAAAAAAAAAAAAAAAAAAAAGAATCCCAGAGCCTGTAATATTGTGACATAATAGAAAACGTATATTTTGGTCTTCATCCTTGGCTCTTGGCAAGAGCTCGTAAAAGCCTTATAATTTACTAATTAATATAGACTCTAGGAGCATTTAATTCTCATATTTGGTCTTTGACCTCAGTTCCTGACACAGGGTTCCCAAATTCTTTGGAATTTTTCTGGGTGATAAAAGCATCTTTTGTTCTAATGAGGCAACTGTTGTTGGGCTCCTGGATAGCTTCAGGATGGGGGCTAGTCACAAGAAAAACCAAGCTATGATTAGAAACTTGAAACTTTCAGCCTCACCCCCTATCCTCTGATACGAGAGAAAGACTGCAGACTGATTTAATACTCGATCATGCTTACTTGATGAAGCCTTCATAAAAATCCCTGAATTAAAGGGTTCTATGAGCTTCTGGGTTGGTGAACACATCACAGGCTGGGAGGGTGGTGCATCCCAACTTGACAGGGACAGAAACTCCTATCTTGGGAACCTTCCAGATCTCACCCTATATATCTCTTCATCTGGCTGTTTCTGTGTACTTTTTTATCATATCCTTTATTACATAATAAACCGGTCAGCATAAGTTAGTGTTTTCCTGAGTTCTACGAGCCATTCTAGCAAATTATTGAACCTGAGGAGGGGCTCGTGGGAACCCAATTATAGCCAGTCATTCAGACATATAAGTGACAACATGGAATTTGCAATTGGCATCTGAAGTGGGAGCAGTCTTACGGGACTGTGCCCTTAACTTCTGGGCCCCAGGTAGTGTCAGAACTGAATTAAATTGTAGGATACCCAACTGGTGTCAGAGAATCGGTAGGTGTGGGGGGGGGGAAATCACACACATTTGGGAATTCCAGTGGCTAGAAGCACAGGACTTGAACTCCCAAGGGCTTAGGGGTCAAATCCCACTTGGGCCACTTCGTAGCCGTATGATCTTAGAAAGTCACAGCCTCAATTCCTTGTGTATAAGATGGGAATGAAAACATCTTGTTCGATAAACATCTCATACAACACATGAACATTCCCACCCTCAAGATAGAAATAAGATTTAATGAATCTCTACTTCATACTTATTATAAGGGGCCTGAATAAATATTTGTTGAATCCACCAAAAATAATCATTGAATATATGTCTTTAATATATTTATATGGACTGATTGTACTTCATAGCATGAATGCCACCAGAACCCTGTTTTAGAAATCAATCAATTTAGAATTATAGTTGTCAACCAGTCAATGATGAGACGCCCTTTGTCTATCTCTAATATAGAGCAAGCCTACCAGGATAATGTCTTCTTTGATCTACATTCCAGCTAGAAACTTGCCTTTCAGTTTAGTTCCTAATTTCCCTAAAGCTGTGCCTCACAGAGGTTCAAATGCTCACATGATGCTTGTGGGAAAATGAAGCCTGAAATTCTCTCCTTGAGCTTTGCTGTATTACCCCAGCTGTTAATAGGAAGAACTCATTCAAAAAATAGACAAAGAGGAAGTTAAGAAAGTCATGCATGTTATCACAAACCAGCAGGACCAAAGCCACCCCCCCCTCCAAAAAAAAGTATGCTATGCCTAAAAGAAATGAAAAAGCAAAAAATAACTGCCATATTGATCAATTAATCCCATGGAGTAAACAAATCACAAAAAAGATACTTGCAGGAATCATCTAGAAGGCTTCATCAAGGATTACATGAAAAATATAGTGAAAAGCAGCTTAAAATGATTACATACCTAAAAACCTTTTGACCACATACAGAGGCAGGCCTCCTGCTCTAAGTGATAAAAGCAGTAGCTAACATTTCCTGGAGGTTTTCTCTTAGCAGATATTGTGCTAAGTGTTATGCATGCATGACCTCATTTAATCTCCACAACAACCCTAGGATGTTGGTATTATTAATACCTACATTTTATAGGTACGGAAAGAGAGGCTTAAAGAGGTTAAGTAATTTATTCACAATCATACAGTAAGTAGCAAAGCAGGGATTTGAACTCCATTTGGTCTGACTCCAAAGAGTGAACTCTAGATTCAAGTATCATGGAAGAAATAGACACAATTGCAATCAACCAACAGCTGGAATATGTGATTAATAGTGCGGTGGTTAGAAGCAAGGTTTTTAAAGAGGAATGTATCTTCTTAATAGGCACATCTGTTCTTTAGCACCAACTTCATAAAGATTCAACAAGTATTCTACATATGACCTACAACACCTTCCTTCAGTCAGGAGGTTCTCATTACTTCCCTTCTGACCCTATACTCATGCAGACTGAGTCAAGAGAAGAAGCAAAATTTGTGTGGTTTTGGCATCATCCTAGAGGAATTAATGCTGATGAGACCAGGAATTTGTGTAGTGTCAGCAAGGATCCATCATACACCCAGGCAATGCTGATCTGAGCGTTAGGACAGTTTCGCGACAACGGATTCATTCATTTGGTAATCTGAAAAAAAGCAGAAAGGGAGTGAGAGCTACAGAAAACATCAGTCATCATCATTAAAGATTGAGAAAGACTACTACCAAGCCAATTCTGGTTAAACCATTATGACAGTGTAAACTTACAGATCTTAGGACCCAAAAACATTGTTATCAGGAAAGTCTACTGTGCCGTTCTCAAATCCTATTATTCTGAAAATCTGATGGTCACACAGAGTCATGTTCTTTTGGTCTCATAGAAGACCCATTGCCTGCCTTGTTGCTGACATTACACAAATGTACCAAGGGTCCTGTGTCAAGCTGAATTTTTAATTTTTTAAAACCACTGGGACATTTGGATATTTTCCAGAAACAGGAATGTTAATTAAATATGACTGGGGTTGGGAGGGCAAGGTAAGGAATGTATTTCACTCCACATCTTGTATTGAACCTGATTCGACCCTCTTCTATTCCCTACTGTGCAATCAGAGGAGGCAACCTCTGACCTCTTCAGGAAGTACAATTTTGTCCTGGCCTTGGGAAAACTGTCATGACTGGTTTTCCTCCTTTCAGAAAAATTTTAAGAGCCCCCATCCCCTAACATGTTTTTTAGCAAAGAAACTCCAGGAAATAGAACTGTTAACTTCAACATTGCTTTCAATGGTCTCTCATGGGAACCTTCTCACCCTCTCCACTGCTGTGTCTCCCTTCCCCCTACCCTTTCCCCCTGGTTCCCACACTCACTGAATAAGGAAGGTCAATCTCAATACATCTGTCCACATCTCCGGAATGCCACAGAGGAGTAACAGCTGCTGACCTCTGTTCAGAATACATGATCCTGTTTGGCCCAAAAGTAGCTTGGGTGAACTCCAGCTAATATATACAATCTCTACTTCTTATGGAGAATGTAGAGCCAGGAGAGTATATCCCCACAATGCTTTGGTATAAAAACAACCTGCTTTCAAATACTGGATCCTATTACTGCTAATAATTATTATTATTATTATTTTATTATTATTATTATTATTATTATTATTGTAGCTAAAATTTATTAAGTGTTTGCTATGTGCAAATAGCATAAAGTAAAAAGCATGCCAAATTTTTAAGCCTTAAGCTTTCCTTTAAGTTCCGGAAAATGCAGTACTTTTCTTTCTCTCTGTCATTGTACTTCCACATCTTAATACACACACATACTCTCTCTCTCTCTCTCTCTCTCTCTCTCTCTCTCTCTCTCTCTCTCTCTCTAAAACCCTTTACTAATCTCCTGTGTGTACAGGAGATAAAAATGAAGACTTGGTGTTTTCTCCTAGAAATATTAGAGGGGATATAAGGAACTCGAGGAGAAAGAAAAACTGATGTTACAAGAAGCTCAATAATAATAGTAAGAAGCAAGAATAAAGAGGCGATGTACTGAGGCAAGGTCCAGACAAATCTAGTATTTATCTAAGATTCCATCCAGAAATAGCCATTACCACTCCAGTACATGTGATATCTTCTATACATGCTCTTCAGGAAAATTCCAGCCTAAACTTGTTCTCACAGCATTTAGCTTCCTTTGTATTATAGGCTGCTTAGATTTGCAATAACTAAAACCTAACTCATCATTTTCTTCAGTGAGAGGCCAGAATCGACATTGAAACACAGGGATATCTCATCCACATCAGGACTCTAATCCACGCTGATTTCGCATGCTGTTGTTCATTGTATGAAATTTGCCAAGGTTTTTTGTGCCAAATTGTCATAGGACTCTTCAAGAAAAACTTGGAATCGTTTCGTGGGCTTCAAAGCAGAACAATGAAGAGTAAGAAAGGCGATAGTGACCTTGAAAATACACTCATTCACTCAACAAACCTGCTTTCAGTGCCCAGGATAGAGACAGCCTTGTTCTCCACCCTGAGGATCCAAGGAGACTAAGGCCTTTCCTTGTTCCCAGAGAACTCAAGTCTGGAAGAAACACCGAGAAGAAGCCCCTAACTTGCCTGGATAGGTTTTCAGGGCAGGACACTATGATTTGGGAGATAAGCAAACTTGAGCAGACCAGAAAAGGGAAAGGATGGGATTTTCCTTCCGGGCAAAGTACATACTATTTGCAAAAGCCCTAAAAGTACATGGTCTGCTTAGGAAACCACAAGGAACTCAGTATGGCTGGGACAAAAGGACACAAGCAAAGGCAAGGGATGTGACAGGCGGTTGGGGGCAGTCAGGGCATGGTAAGACGTTTGCTCTTCATGCTGAGAACAATGAGGAACCCTCACAATAAGGGTCAGCACACAGGTCTGGGCTGCTCTTACAGATTTAGGAGAAATCAACATGTTAGAGCCAGGCTTTCAAAAAGGTTAATCTCTCACATCACCTCCAGTTGATTGATAATCAGCTTCCTGAATCACTGAGACCGATACCGGTTCAATGGGAGCATGGGAAGGGCGAGGGGGAGGATAGGTATGGCTCTCTGTGACTCGCTGATCAGGACTATAAAGAAGGCCGTGAACACAGATGAGATTACAGGCTGCTTTTCCCCACCTGTCCCTTCAATCTTGGCATTTTTCCGCAGTTGGGGGTTTGAAGAGGCTAACAGATGATTCCCTTCTACTTGCTAATTCAGTTCTGAATCTAACAAGAGACACTAAGAGCCAACGGTATCCTGCTGGTGAAGATGCAAATATCATTGTTAGGGTACTGCCTGAGAATTGGGGCTAAGATGTGCAGCCACAGCAAACACCCCAGAATTATACTGACTACCCATCACTCACATGCATTGCTAGAAAAACAAGAGCATGCCAACAAGGGGAGTCTCCAGCCCTAAGCTACCACTAGGCCCAGAGCAGAACACTGGCTCTGTAGGAAGACAGTTCCCAAAGGCGGGGACGGGAGGCAGCAGGAGCCAAAGGGATACATAAGGTCAGGAGCGGTTTTATTTAAGGTGGGAGAGGCGGGTGAGCATGTTTTCGTGTGCTAGCAAGGAAGACATCACAGAAAGACTGACGAGATGAGAGAGGATAATCTGTAAGGCAAAGAAAGGAGATGATAGGAAATCAATTGACGTGAGACATAAGCTAATACCTTAGCATTAATTTAAAAGGAGGAAACTTCTTTGAGACTACCACACTTGTCTAGGAAAACACAAGTGATAACAATTAGCGATTAATGAACATTGACCAGGAACTTTTCCATTCACACACATTATCTCATAAAAATCCCACGTTGGAGCCATTCTTATTGGTCCATTTTATAGATAAGGGGAGCTACTAAGTAGCAGGAAAGGACTGAAACACACTTTTTCCAACTCTGAGACCGTAATCTTGGGGAAATTGACCAATTCTTTCACTCCTTGATCTTAGCCATTAAACGATCGCTTCAGCACAAGCGTCCACTAAACAATGTGAATTCAATAGGAGAGGCATTTTTAGAAATCATTATCCAGTGTGTGGGGTGGAAAGTGAAGGATGGGGATGAGTGAATGGCCTTAAGCTTTAAATCTGATTTCTAAAATCTCTGAAAAAGTGAACAAACATCTCTTCTTACACTCCTGTCCTTCCCTTCAAGGTACAAAAATAGGAACATTTTAGTTTCAGCAGAGGTGCATGAGGCACTTCCTATCCCTGGGTGTCACCTCAGACTTTTGGGAAACCAGGCTGACTTCTCAGGGCTTGCTCTTGGTACTATGTCTCTGCTGAGAAGTTAGACTTCCTAAAAATAGCATCCATCAGATGGCTAAGCAATGGGAGGTGGCAGACTGGCTAATGATTTGCCTTGTCCTTACAGGTGTGGGCTCTGAGGGCCCTGAGGCTACAGCCCGAGGGAATGAGGAAGACTCAGGCTGGCTGAATGGATGTTCTCCAGGCCCTAGAGGTTAGAGTTTTGAGAAAATTTTATAATTTTATGTTTGTTCTTTTTTTATTATTATTATTGGGGAATATTGGGGAACAGTGTGTTTGTCTAGGACCCATCAGTTCCATGTCAAGTTGTTGTTTTCAATCTGGTTGTAGAGGGTGCAGCTCAGTTCCAGGTCAAGTCATTGTCTTCAATCTAGTTGTGGGGGGCGGAGCTCACTGGCCCATGTGGGAATCAAACTGGCAACCTTGGTGTTATGAGCACAGCGCTCTAACCACTGAGCCAACTGGCCGCTCATTATGTTTGTTCTTTTCCCAGGTATCTACTTAGCAAAGGTTTATGGAAATGCACTCTTAGTACCCAAGATTGTAGGCATGTTCTCTCTAATATCCCTCTGGTCTCTCTAGATCAATCACTCTCTTTTTATTTCGCAGAAATTTGGCCTCTGACTTAGTTCACAAGCTGGATAATAATATGTATGTGTTTCTGCACCAACATGGGACTGACAAGTACTTATTGCCTCTTCCCTTTTCCTACTCAGCAAGAATGTAAAAATGCCTCATATAAAAGTGGACATGTGGATAGTTTGTGCCCAATATTCTTATTACATCGAACTGGTGAGAATGGCCATTAACTCTGGCAGTTCTTAACCTTTTTTATGTCAGGGACCCCTTTGGTGGTCAGGGAGCCCACAAACCCTTTCTTACAACCATGTTTTGAAACTCAAAAAATAAAATACATAGGACTGCAAAGAAAACCAGAAGTATTCCAATGCAGTTTTCAAATATTTTTTAAAATATGATGTAGTAATAAATGAGCTTTATTAACACATTAAATAACCAGCTCTAGCTATGGTGTGATAACTACTGTAGTTTTGAAGTAGTGATAAGCATAAGTGATATTCTGAGATACCTGCAACAACTGTAATGTGGTATGAAAATAGCTCTGATTCCTACTGATGACAAAGTCACAAGTACAGCCAAAATTACTGTGTGTGTTACCTAAATATATAGTCGAAATGCTAAATTTCTGTTAGAGAGGTTAGTGAAAATAAAGATGTAATTTTTTTCCTGCCCAAGATTATGACAGACCCCTGGTTAAGAACCCCTAAATAAGCCAGAATATCTGGCAGCCATCTCTTCTACCTACGTGTAGATCACACACACACACACACACACTCCAAGCACTGCATGTCCTGTAGTCTCAAATAGAATCTGACAGCATCTTAATTATACCCATAAAGGACACTTCCCAGATGTCTTCTATCCTGAAAGATCAGGAGCAAAAAGTGCAAATAACACTGTAGTCCTTGATATCAGTATTCTCTTTTGCCTCCAGTTCTAAATACCAACTGGGTATAGATGGCCACTCCCAACTATGGTTTTCTCATTTGGGCCTGGTCCTTGGGCCAGAATCATAAGATTTACAGTTCCGCTTGCACTCATTTTGCTGCTACATTTTAGATGAATTCCAACTTTCCATTCTACCCACTGTTACTCAATAGGGTGGGACATAGTGCTGAGATAAAACTCAACATGCAATGGAAAGACCACACTCAAGCTCAGACCTCTTGCTCTGGATAATAACGTTCAGTTCCCTGATGACTCTGCAACTACTCCACATTGTCTATTTGATATTGTATCCTTCACAATAGGTCCAAAAATCCTTGGAGGACTTCTGCGTGTTAGGGCACACTCTCCCCATCACTCATTCTACTGCAGACCCATGAGCACTGTTCTTTTTTATCCCCTAAGACACCAATTTATTTGATGCATTAGTTCCTTCACATGAGCTCTTTCCTCTATCTAGAATGTTCTTCCCCTGCACTCTTCCCAAAGCTTACTCCTCCTCCTTCTAACAGTTGTTTCTGGCCACCTTATATAAATTATGTACTCCTTTTATTCCCTACATCAAGATCCACTTTATTTTTCTTCAGTGGCCACAATTTGTAATTATTCTATATATTTGTTTGTTCTTTTGTTCACCTCTTCCATTAGAGGCTAAGCTTCTTAAGGGCAGGGCCCATGTCTGGCTTGTTTACCTCTGTATCTCAGCTCCAATGCAATGCCTGGCATATGTCGATACTCAACAAAAATTTGGCAAGTGGATTATCAGCAATGAACATTCTGTTTTATAATACGTAGTTCTGCAATCTATAATGCACACGCTAAGTTCCTACACCAGAGCAGTAATGGAAGGTAAGGCAGGGTAAAGTATCAGATAGTGCATATTCACAAGCATTCCTCTGTTTTATGGACCAGAAGTGGTATCACATCTGGCCTAGTTTGACTGTCTGTCACCTGTTGATCCAGCTGCTGCAGTTCACTGTACTTGCTGTGCCAGGATCTAACAACTGGTGTGGATAACTCTGTGCCTACTTCTCTGACTTCAGGGAGGATGGCAGTAAGAAGTACAGCCTTGTTTAATCTCTGGAACCATAGAATTTGGAACCTCAGGGATGTTCCAATACTGGCTGACCAGGCACTCTTTCTGGAAATCTCCCTCATTCCGGTGTCATGGTACCAGGGAAATCAGTTTTGGAATAGTAGTCCCCTCCCTGGAATTCACCTCTTTTGCTAGCCATACACACATCCGCAGATGCTTAATGAACATTGTACTCAGTGATGGGCCCATTCGTATGCGCTGGGGAGACAAAGACAAATGAAGCATGCCCTCAAGTGGCTCAAGACAGACAAGCAAACTAATAACTTGTACAAGGTAAGTTTCTACTTTTACATTGAAAGAAACTGAGAGCATTATCATGGCTCATATACATTCTGTTTCTAAAACATCTATAAAACTATTTTTACAATCCAATGTGAGCAGGGCACCCACAGATATGTTAATGTGTATTTGTATGTGTACCTTCACATTTGCCATTTCTCGCAAGATCCTGAAAGCATCAGAAAATGAATCTCCCTCCCAGAGGCATATGAACCAGACTTTACCATTCAGCAGGATTACTGTTGCTTTAAGGGAATGTCTGGAGTGGCTGCACTGCCCAGCCCAGTAAGCACAATGGAACATTTTCCTTGGGATTACCTCACTCCCAGTGACCCATACAGGAAATAATTATTTTGGTAGAGTCGCCAGTAAACAGTGAAGCACACTTACTTGAAAAATAAGCTCTTTTTGACCCTGCAAGACAGTGGCTTCACAAACATAGCTGAACCTAGTTTCTACCCAAATTCAACAATTTTGTACGTAAATGGTGCCTTATTCTTGGATTGTAGTTCCCAGATCCAGGCCACACTTCAGAGTTCTGCCAAAACCCCACAGCAAACAGTCGTTTCCTTGTATTTGTGGCTAAAGAAGAATGTGGCATCAAAGAAAAATTACATTTCTTTCCTGGGATAGAATATGGAAATTCCATAGATGGCCTAGCAGCATGTTCAAACACTATAGTTATGTCTGAGAAAGTACTCCTGCTCTGACAGATGTCAATCATGAGGAGTGCCAGAGAAATATGGCAATGTTTGGAGTAAATGACAGTTCTGGGCAGGATTTTTGAGTCAAAGTGAAATGTCTAGATTTCCACTCCCTTTTCTAGCGGGGCCTAATTTCAGAGTCCTTTGTTTTTCTGGGTAGCCCTCAAAAGGCAGCACCTTAAATAGAAACTACAGGGCTCTGAGTGGAGCCCTGTAATGTTACCTGTTGAAACAGATGAGTTGTATTAATAGAGCAGTGTTCTCAACTAAAATTAACTTTACTGAAATCCAAAATCACTGACTTAAAGTCTCGACTGCTTTGAGAGAAACATAAACTAATAGTGGCTTAAACATAAAAGATGGCTTTCCCTCTCTCTTTTAACAGTCTGAGAGTAAGCAGTCCAAGTCTGATTATGGCAGCTTGAGGCTCAGCCTTCTAATGTGTAGTCCTGCCATCCTTGGACCCACATGGTCCAGGATGAATCAGCTTCACACTCATATTGCAGCCAACCAGAAGGTACGACAGAGAGAGGGTCTTCCCCCTTCCCTTTAAGAGCACAGCCCAAAAATGGCATCATTTCCATTTATTTCTCATTGGCCAAATCTTAGTCACATGACCAACAGAGCTTCAAGGCTCTTCCCAGTTACATATCAGGGATCCTGTTACTATAGAAAAAAGGGAGAATCAATATTGGGAGATGGCCACTGGTTTGTCACAATTGTCAATTTTCAGATTATTCTTTTGATGATGGATAAGTTATCAGAAGACATAGCCTCTTTTCCTTCAAAGCAATTGCACTACGCCCGCCTCCCAAATTACGCCATTTCTCAGACCACCTACGCCAGTATGATATCCTGGTATGACTAAGGAATTAAAGGCCATGAGAATAGCTGTAGTGCCTATGTACCTTCATGGTGTAGTGACATCTGGCCAAATCAGTAAGCAGGGCTGTACCTGCTCTTGGGAAACTCCACTGATGATGGCTCTGATTGTGTCTGAATAGTGTCACCATTTATCCTACAGGCCAAAGACACTGCTTTGATTACTTTGAGACCTAGAGGTTATCCCATAGTCATGAGGATTGGCTTGTCTTACTTTGTCTTCTGTAGAGTCCTAAAAGGAGAACGATGTGGTAATGACTCAGGGACATAAAGCCTCCAGGCAGTTTCAACTTTGGAAAGGAGGGAGCATTCCTCCCGCCCTGAAACCCTGGAAGAGTAACCTAGTACAAGAAAGGGCTACATGTTAACTTGAAACTTCTGTGTGAATTCCTGAAGACACTCCAAGAAATAGGTTGTGAACAGAGGAAGCTTGGGAGTAACTGATCCAGTCCTCTTCTTGGGTCATTTTGGAGTGAGACTCACTGACTTCAAAGAAATAGAGAATTCCTGAGCAGGGATTTCCCAGAGATTTTCATTCATTAAGGAGGAAAGAGTGAGGGGCTCTGTGCTGAATGGATTAGAATCCCACCTGGTGTTTACACCGAACTACAGGATGTACTTAATATCCTGGCATGAATAGGCCAGCACTTGGCAGCAGCAGACAGCACCTGTTTACAGTGTCCAATCTGGTCGTATAAACTTAATGATACCTACTCTAGTTTCAAGTGATGTAAAAACCAAATGTATGGATGTTCAATATCTGAAAGATAACCTGTGAGAAAGGGGGCCAAGTTGAAACAATTCCTAGAGGAATGAAACAGAAATGTGAATTGGTTTTGTGTTACTAGCAGGAATTGTGATATATTACTACTAAATTGTGATAAAGTCATAGCCAAAAAGTCTTTGAGGTGAGAAAATTTCACTTTATGAAGAGAAAATCATTTTTCATTTGACATAAAACCTGTAAACTATAGAAGTATAGATATTTAACCTACCGCACAGCTGATTTTAGTGATTCTATAAATCATATGTATCATGGCTGATGTATAATATAGTTCTCACACACACACACATACGTATATATTATACATATACATATATGACAATAGAATCTTAACAGTAATTTTAATTGCAAAATTATTCCAAATTCCAACTTAGGTCTCTCTAGTCAGGGAACATTAGGACATCCTCTTCCTGTTTCTGCCTTGTCCAAAAGCTAGAACAGAACTCTTGGAAGGGGTCCAAGATGTCAGGAAGAAATTATTTTAAGTGCTGTTATGCTTGGGAGGGGCAGCAGGGTAACATGAATTGAGCTCTATATCTGAATCCATGTATAGTAATAATAAATCAAGCCCCCAAAAGACTTCAGTATGTTAATTTCTGGCAATAGACAAGGGAAATTGCACAAATGTCACACACATAGGCCTGTTTAGTCACCCCTTCCTCTGCACTCTGTACATCCCTCCATTAGCACTTACCTCATTCATTACACTGTAATTATTTGTTCATAGGCCTGTCTCCACCACTGGCCTATGACATGGGAAGGAGTTAAGAACACTAGCTCTGGAGCCAAACTGCCTCAATTTGAATTCTGGCCCTGCCGCTAACTAATTTCTATGACTGAGCAAGTCCCTTAACCTTGCCAAGCCTCAGTTTCTTCAGCTGTAAAAAATCTGTCTCTATGGTAGCTGTGAAAATTTCATGAGAAATGAATAAAAAAACACATCCTGCCTCAAGGAATATCCTCAGTAACTGTTAGCTGTTCTTGTTACCATCTATAGATACATTGCATAGTATTCATTTTTGCATTTCCAGCATCTACAGGATGCCTAACTCCTGAAAGCATGTAAGTTGAATGAATCAATGAATGTGAAAATGGAGTGGAGAAAAGACAGTCCCCTTCATTCACCCTGCTCCAAAGCAGTGGGCAGAATTCTCTGTCTGATCAGTTTGGGAAGAATAACGAGGCATGTGTGGCACAGCCTCGCCCATCTTCCTCTGGACATGATCTGTCCTCAGAGGGCATATGCTAAACTTTACACGTCCAGCTTTGCCCTTGTAGGTAGGCCTGTCCTTTTCTCCCCATCTTCTTCTGAAAGGGAGGAGGGGGCAAATTGCCCAGAGGAAGTACACATTCTCTAATTTCCTCTAGGAAGAGGCTCTCCCCCATATGGTTTGGTGCCATCTGGGACCAGGTGGAGAAGACTGATGAAGCGTGCTAATAACACAAAACAAATTCAATTTTCCGGGCTCAGTTGGTTGATTCATAGGTTGTCCCACAAAGCTGTTCCTTCCAACCTAACCTGACTAATCATAAACTTAGTATTTTAGCTTCTATCTGCCATTCATCCAGATTATTCCTCAGTATGTTCTATTTATTGAGCCTTCTCCAAACACTAACAGTGGCTTAATTTAAAAAAAAAATGTTTTTTCAGATTTTTAATTTTTCTGCATATTAATAAAGTGCTGCTATTGGAAGGAACTGAAAGTACATGAATTTCTGAAGAATTGAAGACTTGAGAACTAGGGTGCTGGCTGTTCTCCTTTTACCTCTCCAGATCTATTCTTGGCTTTTCTCTTCCTTGCTGTACTTCGAGAGGTTGATCGCTTTTGCTGCGTCATCTGGGCTCTCTTGCCTTCTGGCTTCCAACTGGGTGGCACCAATTGGAGGAGACTGGAGGGTGAGAAGAGAGAGAGAGACATGGGTATTTGTTCTGTGTGCTCCCTCCCTAGCTATGGTTTCATTTCATTCTTTTGCTGATAGATTCAGCTCCTGTTGGATGCTCTCCTCCGATGGCAATAGCTCATGTTGGGTTCTCTAATACCACTCACTCTCCTTATCTCTTCAGGCCTAGGAGCAGTACCAGCATCCCAACATTACTAGTCCCCTTGGGGTTTCATCATCTTTGTTAGTTCCCCTACCCCTAGGCATACCCCTGTAAAGAATCCTTTAGTTAAAGTCTCTTCAATTAAACCTTTGAGTATGCCATCTCTTTCTTACCAGGACCCTGATCAAAATAAGTGATGAAGAGTAATAGGAAGACCCTTTTGGACACATTGGGCATGTACAGCCTGATATCACTAAACATTTGTCTCATCTTAAAGAAATACCCTTATTCTGATTACATCTCACCTAGAATCTTTCTAATAACTTGACTTTTTCTACAGTGTTCTAACTAAAGAAATAGAAGTCTTTGGCTAGTTCTCATGATAGTTCAATATCTCTTCTCAGATCAGTAAATTGTTATTTTGCTTTACAAAAATAATGACTGGAAAGTCAAAGGGAAGTGGAAGTGACAGAATTAACTTAGTTTACTTTTAGTTCTATGGTGGAAAAAAATCACAAATTTGAAGGGCTGACATTCTGAGATAAAGGGCTATAAGATCGGGGTTCAAAGATAAAGACTCTGAGGTTTCCCAGACAAAGATACATTAAGGGCAATGTTTCTCAGCCATTTGTTTTTGTTGTCACCTTCCCACTAAGGAAACTTTTTTGACATTTTTCTAATTACTCCCCACCATGGAATGTTAATTTCACAGATATACTGTATATCTGTTTATATACTGTACATCTATGCTTTACACATTAAAAAGTAATATTATACACAAACCAATTGTCACCTCTTTGGGGACAATATCACCCTGTTGAGACTGCATGATTTAGGTCATAGTAAGTGCACCTGTTTAAGGTGTACAACAGGATGACTTGATATACATAGTGAAATGATTGCTACAGCCACGCTATTAACATGTCATCTCCTTCCACAGTTAGCTTTTGTGTGGCTGTGGTCAGAGCACCTGAAATCAACTCTCCGAGCAAATTTTCTGTATTCAATATAGTATTATCAACTATAGTCATCATGCCTTACATTACATCTCTAGACTTAGTCATCCTACATAACTGCAACTTTATACCCTTTAACCAACACCTCCCCACTTCTCCCACTTCCTTGCCCCAGGCAACCACCATTCTACTCTGTTTTTATTATACAGTTCTTATTTGGCTGTTATCTATCACTGACAAGGGTAACACAGGTGAATACAGAATTGAGGAAGTGGTCTAATTTAGTGGTGAAGCGGTCAATAGTATTCTACACTTTGATTTTTTTCATTTCTTTTAGTCTGTCTTCAACTCGCTATATTTATGAAGTATTCTTACTGATTCAGCTTTTATATTTTTATTAAAATGGTCAGCAATTAAATACTAGACTAGGACTAAAGATCATATTTTCATCAAGAATAGCACAATATTAAGCAACAGTTGCAAATAAGTTTTTCCTTTTCAGATTATTAGCAGTGTCTTTGACATGAGAAATAAAACATCTGTGAAAAGTATTCTCCAGTATCATCACACATTTCATGTGTTCTCACACCTCCATGCATTTTTACCATCAATAGCATATGTATCAGTAAAATTAGCAACATAGCTCAGAGAGCCACATGATACACCTAGCATTCGGGGGTGGGGGGAAGAAAACAAAGAAAGAAAGGCCAACAAGAGAAAAATAGAAAGAAAATTAAAGAATGCTGTTTTATTTTTTTTCTAATATACAACCACAAATTTCAAAGGGGACTATGAAATGTCAACTTAATAGGGTATGTTGTCCTACTCTATGTCAGTTTACTCCTCCGGTGTTCACCTTCTAATACTGAAAAGTTATTTTAAGTTATTTTCTTAGATCTGGACCCCCCCCCAAAAAAAATACATTGTGTTGTGTATAATTATTTTATAAGTTTCTAAGAGCAGTCTTCCTTACACTTAGAGAGCAGTGCAAATGACTTCTGTTCTTATTTTGTACCTCTGTATCTGTTTGTCCTTTCATATAACATGCAAGAATCTATACCTCTAATTACAGATGTCAGCAATTTTTTAGAACTCCAAAACTTCCATGCAGAGTAGGGTTCTGACTCACTAAATATCAAGACCATTGGGAAACAACTTTGGGGAAATCAGATTGGTGTTTACCAAAAAAAGGGGAGGGATTGCCATTAGCAATTGAGCCAAGTCAAACACCTAATCTATCTAGAATGAATATTAATTTATGCCCTTTTCCTTATAGAAATTATGCATCTTAAATTTAATTACTGCAGGAGTGTAGGAGAATAGAGAGGGAGAAAATATGACTTGCATTCCTTATAGGTACCCAAAAACATGATAAAACTTTAAATTTTCTGCCATTTTCAGCTAAAATCTTTTATTTCAATATTTTTATCTACATTGTCTCTGGTGATAGGCATTTGATACTCGAGTGATTACTTACATAAAGTCTGTCTTCCTCTATTATACAGTACACTCCATAAGAAAAAGAGCCATTTTATTTTGCTCACCGTTACATCCCCATGACAAACACTGGGCCTGTTCATGGCAAATGCTCAATAAATTTATTAAGGATTGAATAAATTGGATGGAAGCAATTATATTTTGGTATAAAACTTTTCTCAAAGCAAAATGATGCTGTCTATGAAAGCATCTATTTCTTTTATTCATCCATCTTGATTTTGTTATTTACTCATCGTAGAGCTATGTTGTGCCAGAACAGAAACTATTAAGATATAATCCTTGACCTTAAGAGATTCACTGTCAAAAGAGAGAGACAGACATGTAAACCAATTAATCATAATACAGCGAGATATGGGAAATAATAAATATCTATGCAAGAGGCAGAGGAAGAGGTAGCAATCCAATTGCTTTCTATTGAAATGAGAACTTTCTGTCTGACCGGCAAACATAGAATGATAGAAAAAATAAAAGACTTAAAATTGAATTTTCGTTTTGTAACAGGCCCATTGAAAATGAAGCCAAACTAAACTGGAGAACTTTGTCCATCTAACCCCTTTCAGTGCTTGGCTTAAACATCACTCCTTCAGAGAAATCCCCTCTGATCCCTCTTGACACACACACACTGGGGTAGGTCTCCTGTCATTTGCTTTCTACTAGATGGGAAGTCCATGAGGCCAGAGAACACGTCGTCTAGTCTACTGACTATTATATCTCTAGAGCTTAGCGCTATCTCTGGCACACAGTAGGTGCTCAATACATCTTTGGTGAATAAAATCTCTCTTGCAATATATTTACTTTTCTCTTTTCAAACCAATTTATTTCACTTTTTCCATTCTATAAATAGAAAAAAATAATTTCCTTCTCTAAATAACGTCCTTTGCCTTTTCCTTCAAAATGATCATTTCTCTAAGTTTTCAAGACATTATCATTGAATATCTGGAAGTAAGCAGGGTTTTACGCATCTGCACACAGTGGAGAATTGGACCCGAAGAGTATATCTGAGGCTATGAGCCTGTCTGTAGGCTCCCAGGATAGGTTTCCCATGGGGTTTCTCCACACCTCTTGTTCACACAATTTCCAAAGGACTTAGGCTGAAGAAGGTAGGTTTTTTTCTAGAAAGTAAGGTGTTCTTAGGGGAACAGTGAAAGGTCAGTATTCACTTTCTGTGCCTTAAATTAATTCTTACCCTCTGCTTTCACTAAAGGGAGGAGGAGAACAGGAGCAAGATCCTGGTTTAGGGCTTGAAGTGTTCCAGATATTTAGAAACAGAAACTTAGGTATCCTGAAAGAGTCCTAAGGCATCAACTTCTGAGGTTAATGAATCCTGGGCTTGATGCTTCCCCAGGCCATCTGGCAACAGAAAGTTATATTTTAAGTCATGGCAAGGCCATGAGTCAATCTCAAAAACTACACCCTTTGAATGTCAGCTTCCTCCAGCAACATGGGGCAAGTCTCAGAGAGGGCAAGAAATAAAGGTTATGCTATGGGACTACAGGCCCCACGGAAATGTTGTTGCCTTAAAAATAATCATGATCAGTATAAGTTCCTAATGCTTTTATTTAGTAAATCTTCTGCTAGAAACTAGACAAGTCAAATTTGGATGTTTTCAAATGTCCAGATGTGTCCTAGATATAGCTGAGATGTCAGGAAGAGACTTGAATTGATTTCAATAAGAGGGCTTTTTTTTTCACTGTAGAAATATCTCTTCTGAATTATACAGTCTTTTACATGACTCTTGGAGGAAATAAGGAAATATAACTACTGAAGAGGGATAATGTTGGCTCTTATAAATATTAGCTAAAAGTAGACATATGATTAGAGAAAAAAGTTTATTTTAATACTGTCTTTTACACACACACACACACAAAATTAAAGAGATTACTAAAAGAAAAAATGAGAATTTTTTAAAGTATATTTAAATGTATAGTTTTTTCTGTTTCAGTTGCAACATATGAAACGAGGTTATAGCATTATATACCAACTGTAACAACTAATATAACTGAAATCTCCTTAAGTTTCCTATTAGTTATTATTCATTGAGAAATAGGGATTTCCCTTGGTTTTCTTAAGTTAAACTGACTCAAATTTAAGAGTGGAGTACCATTTTATTAGGTCCTGAGACGGTGGCAGGTAGAGCATCTCTGGATGACGTGGGTTCTAGAATCAGCTCTGCTACTTACTCACCTAGAAAATAGACCCAAGAATATCTCTAAGATTCCTCCTCATGCCAGTATCCCACAATTCCACAGTCCCCCACAGTTATTTTGGAAACAAATCAGGAAAGCACTGGGTTAAGGGTCTAAGCCATGTCTGCCTAGATGCCCCATGCAGCTGTTTATTCACTGGAGTCTTCTCACTTTCTCCTGAGCCTTGTGAGCCTAGAAAAACCTACTACTTTCTATTTTGATTTTTTATTTTATAGCTTCAAGGATGAGTGGTAAACCAATGGGAACAAGAAATGCTGAGATACATCAGTTAAGGTTTCAAAAATGGCAATAAATCTGGGAGTCATAAGAAGCTTAAAAAATATAATTGAAGCCAGAAATTTGAATAAAATCACCATAAGATGTATAGAGTGAGAAAAAAAAGAAGACTAAGTACTGATTCCCCTTGATAATAGGAAAAGAATGAACATAAGGAGAGAGTCCTAAAAGAGCCTGAGAAGGAGAATCAATATAGGTAAAAACACATCTGTGGTGCTTTGGAAGATGCCAATGAAAGAGAGTGCTTTAAGGAATCAGTGGTCAACAAGGTCAAAGATTCCCACAAGTCACGTAGGCTAGGATTAAGTCATTAAATGTAACACTATGGAACTGCTATTAGCAATGCAAGTTTCCATAGGATGGTGGTAGCAGAAGATAAATGGCAAGTGGCTGGAGAAGTACATGAGAGCTGGAGCTGCAGATTGAGCTATTTATCCCTCTCTCCATTATGAGCATTCAAATACCATGTTGCAAAAATACAAACTACATGACTGAGCTTAACCAGAGAAAGAAAGTAAAATCAATTCCAATTGACGCTATGGTGGTCCAAGGGTACGCAGCCTAGATACTGGGACTGGGGTCAGGAAGGTAAGGACAGGAGACCTGGCCTAGGTCCTGCATAAGGAGAAGAGTTAGAACTGAGACCATTTCATATATCTGAGATCCTCAGTACGTTGCCCAATCTATGAATATTAGTCTAGAACCACACTATCTAGTATGTAGCTACTAACCATATATGATTACTTAAATTTAAATTAATTAAAATTAAATAAAATTCAGTTCCTCAGTCACGCATTTCAAGTACTTAATAACTGAATGTGGCCAGTGGCTACCATGTTGGGAGGCACAGATAGCAAAAACTTTAATCATCACAGAAAGTTTTATTGGACAGCATGAATCTAGAAAGTCTCCAGACACCATCCCAAAGAATCAGCAAGAAAATATGCTGTCTGTCTCAATCTTTGGATGAAAGCAAAAAGCTTGCCTTATGAGAAACTGATACAGCAAGCATGTGTTCCGTCCAGGTGGGAAGTCTGAATTTCTACTACCCATACGAGTTGGAATCCCAAGCCAAAACTCTCACACTTGGAGTCCCAGCAGAGAAGCAAGTGCAGAATATCCACAAAACCCTCTATAGTACACATTCACAATCTAAGACCACAGGACCCCACATGATGAGCTCAAACCACAGACAAAATTTGAACAGGCACTTCACAAAAACAGATATCCAAATGACAATTAAACATAAAAAAAGGTGGTCAACCTCATTAGCGAATAACTAATAAATAAAAAATGAAAATAAATCCATTAAATGCCATTACACAGCCTTCAGAATGGCTGAAATTAAAAAGACTAACAATACCAGGTATTGGTTAGAATGTGGAACAACTGGAACTCTCAAACACAATTGGTGAGTGTGTATATCACGTAACTTAAGACTCAGCAATTCCACTACTAGGTGTACCCAACAAAAAAGTATGCATATAGCATATACTAAAATCATGTACCACAAAATGTATACAAAAGACATGTACATAGTTGACTATTTATAATAGAAAAATATCTAATCATCTATCAAAGGACACTTTGGTTGTTTCCATGTCTTGGCCGCCATGAATAATGCTGCAATGAATATAGGGGTACATATATCTTTACTGATAAATGTTTTCAGATTTTTTGAGTAGATACCCAGAAGAGGGACTGCTGGGTCATGTGGTAATGATAAAGAAGATGTGAGATATATATATATATATATATATATATATATATATATATATATATATATTCCATAATATATATAATGGAATATTACTCAGCCATAAGAAAAGATGAAATACTGCCATTTGTGACAACATGAATAGATCTTGAGATTATCATGCTAAGCAAAATAAGTCAGACAGAAAAAAGTTGAGAACCATATGATTTCACTCATATGTGGGATATAAAACTGAAAGCAACAAACAAACAAAAATTCATAGATGCAGACAACAGTTTAGTAGTTACCAGAGGGTAAGGGGAGAGGGAGGAGGTAGAAGAGGATAAAGGAGGTCAAATATATGGTGACGAAAGGAGATTTGACTTTGGGTGGTTAACACACAATGCAATATATAGATGATATATTATAATATTGTACACTTAAAACCTATATAATTTTATTCACCAATGCCACCCCAATAAATTTAATTTTTAAAAACTGAAAAAAAAAAAAGAAAAACTAATGACAACCTAAATGTCTATCGATACAAGAATGGATAAATAAGGTATACATATTCACATTCATATAATGGAATATTCTACATCAATAGAAACAAACTACTATTACACACAACAACATGAATGAATCTCACAAAAATAATATTGAGGGAAAGAAGTGAAACAGAGAGTCCTTTATAAAGTTCTAAACAAGCAAAACTAATCAATGATGATAGAAGTTAGGATGATTACTTTGAGAAGGTAGTGACTGAGAAGGGGCAGAAATGGTGTTACTGGGGTGCTAGTAATATTTTGTTTCTGGGTGGTTGTTACATCAGCTATGTTCCCTTTGTGAAAAGAATATCAAGTTGTATACTTATGGTTTGTATACTTTTCCACATATGTATAAATTATATATATATTGTATTTATTAAACATGTAAATTTTATATCAAATTAAAATTTTACTAAAAGAATGACCAACTGAGGGAATTAAAAACAAAGTGGAACTAAAATTTTAGATTCCAGTAACATAGAATATGGGACAAGATTGTCAGAGTTCAAACATTCTATAGTGCTCATATCGTTCTGAGTGAGGATAGAAATATTTATTAATGTTAGAACTTGTTTAGAACTTTTGTTAGAACTTTTTTTTGTTTAGTTAAGTAGACCTGCTAAAAATGTAAAGGTAACCACTAAAGTGTGAGAAAAGCATGTAAATTTTTAATGAAGAGGGGAGAAATATTTCTAGAGGAAAATTAATCGATGCTTTATAAAAGTGGGAAAAAATATTATAAAATCTCAAAACAGGTGATATAAATATGCCCAAATAAGTCAGTAATCACAATAAATATAAATAAGTTAAATTCCCTCAATTTGAAACAGGTATCCTCAGATTGGATTAGAAACAAAATACAATGCAGCTATAGGTATCTAACAACAAACATACCTAAATATAGTGACATATGTTTAAAGTAAAAGGATAAAGATGTCTAGTTAGATGTTGGATTGATCTAGAGTTGAGGATTTGGTGGGTGACTGCAGTGGAAGGACAAAGTGTCAGAAAAGTAAAATAAAATGGTGAGAGTGGTCCAAGAGTAAGCTACAGAGTTTAGTTTGGCTCAGAAGGAAATGATATCAGAAGATTGATGATGGGGAGGAAATGTTACAGTTGAAAAAATAGAACAGCCAAGGAAATGATAGTCTAGTGTAGTCCCAAAGCAAATGTTATGGCACTAAGAGCAAAAAAAAAACAAGTTTGATTTTTATCAAGTTTAAATTTAGATATATACTGGTCATTAGTTTTGTATTTAATTGTCCAACACTTTTACTATAAATAATATATAGGGCTCTGCAAGATGTAAAGAAATAAACCACAGCTATGTCCTCCAAAATTGAAATGTGTCTTAGGAAGTTATCAGTCTTTGAACTATAGTCAACTTTGAATTCTATTTTAGAGTTGTGCACGTGGGGCCAACAGAAAAACTAATCATCTGGTCAACCACCAAAATTTCATTGGTTTTCGGGGCAATCAGGGCATAGAAATCTAAAAATTATCTAAGCAACCACTGACTTTTCATATAACAAAATGTAACACACATTTCCTTTGGTAAAGTTCACTTCTATTTTTCTGCATTATATACCACTGATTGGAGGAAAAATAACCCTTACAATGTTAGTAGAAACTTTAGTTCTAGGTTCAGTATGGTAAGCATATAGCTATGAATCCCTTAACAGGTCTCTGTCTACTGAAATGCTTTTAATTTCTAGTCTCAGCCCACATGCTGTATACATCCTCATTCAGCCTTCTCCAACTTCCTCAAGCAGAATATACCATTGATTCCTCTGCATTCCCTCTTCATATTGGTAGTATGGTTAATATATCAGTTATTCTATTCTACTTATAATATATTGTTTACACAAATCCTCATCTCTCTTAAGATTATAAACATCTTGGAGACAAGAGCCACTAGTGAACTCTCCCAGAATAAAACACTTTATCCTGTATAAAAGAGGTATAATAACTGTTAAATATAGACAATTGGTTCATTTGCAGGATAAGGAAGCATGATTTTGTTCCATGGTAATTTTATTTTTCTCCTTTAAACTAAAGGGGTTGCTTGACCTAAGAGTACCAGGCTGACATAGGTAGATAACTGATCCCCTAGAATGTGCAAGCAATGTTTCTCCACTCCAAAAAGCTAGTGTACCAACAAAAACAGCATGATTCAGTTCAATATATTATGATATTGCATATTTCTAATTTTTCTTTAATTAGAAACAGTTTTGACCACTCCTCCCTCTTTTTTAATGATTCGCTATGAGTAATTCCTTGAAGAGTCGTATAACCCCTGCCTGTCCTCCAAGTATACTAACCCTTCCATTAAGTCCAGGAAGAGAACCTATTATCCTAGTGTACTTGTTTATTATGGCAAAAGCTATGAAAACATGGGCCAGTGTTCACAATGCTTAATGAGAATCTTACTAAAATATTTTTTTCTCTTTTGTTCCTTCATGTGAGAGAGAGGACATCTGGTCAATAGCCAAAATCTTATTGGCTCTAACAGCAATCCTTGTCAGGGGTCCCAGGTCAGGAATAGATTATTACTGCTACAGCTGTGGCAGGGATTAGATAACACAAAGCCATAGGGACAGATTAGTGCCAATTATTTTTTTTTTTAATAATACTAAATGCATTTAGTCACCAGAACTAAAATCTAAGAGTTAGAGTCTGTCTTACATCTCCAATTCCTGGTTTCTGTAACATAGCAAAGTAATTTACTCTCCAAGTAAAACAATCTTCTGTTTTCTAGGTCAGTGGTTCTCAAAGTATGGAGTTCCCAGATTAGCAGCATTCGCATTACCTGGGAACTGGTTAGAAATGCAAATTATCTGGTCCCATCCAAGACCTACTGTTGCAGAAACTGGGACTGGGGTCCAGCAATCATGTCGCAGCAAGCCCTCCAGGAGATTTTGGTGTACAGTACAGTTTGAGAACCACGACTCTAGACTAGACCAACGTGTGTGTGGACCACGGCATCAGATGCCCTGGTACCTTTTAGAAATGCAGACTCTCAGGCCCTACCACAGGCCTACTGAATCAGAAACTGCATTTTAACAGGATCCCCAAGTGATTTGTATATACATTAAAGCTTGAGAAGCATGATCAGATGAAATTGAAAAAATTAACAATCTGAACAAATACACTAAATACAACACTGTAGAGTTTACATTGCACTCCTTCCTCATTCAATTGTACCTTATTGTACCTTCCTCACTTACTGCTCTCAAGAACCTGGCAGACTAGGTATTGTCGTGACTTCCATCTTACACGTGAGACACCAGAATGCTGGATGATTGACCTGATGCCACAAAGCCAGCAAGCAGAAGAGCCAGGATTTGAACAGGCATTTTGAAATCCAGACTCATAGCGACCACCAATTGCTATTCTGCTTGTAACTCCAGTGATGTCTTTTTTTTTTTAACCACATCACATTGCCTGTTTAATGGTGATTTCATTCATGAGTAACCAATTAAACCTTTTCCCAAAACTAAATATAACATATATCCATTTTAGTTGAGCAAATATTTGTTGAAGTCTGTTTTATAACAAACAACCCTGACCTGGTGGAGTGCTAGGCCAATAAGTGTTAAGTGCTCAATAAATATTTGCTGAACCAATGAATCAGTAAATTATTTTATTTTAATATGCTAAGTGATTCAGGAGCAAAGATGAGGCACCTGCATACACATCCTGGGGGCTGGAAATATTTCCTGTAAATGATGTATGTTGAACTGAACCTATAAATAGAGGAATGGTCAACCAGGTAAAGAATGAGGGTAGGAGATTCTAGACATGCTAAGAGCTTGGGCTTTATCTCAAGATGATGAGATTCACTAAAGTATTTAAAAGAGCTATATGGACTCAAATTGATATGTGTGAACACATATATACATAAATAGTCATACATAATAAATTCAAAATATCAAGAATAAAGCCCCTGAAGTCATCAGATCTTGAAGTCTAAAACTAAACCGTAGGATTTAGCTTACTAGTGATCATATCCTGTTGGAGGATAGGAATATGTGGTTTGTAATTGAGATCTTATCTCCCTGTACTTGGGCATGGAGAGAAAGGGATTCATACCCTTAGTTGTCTGCAGGAGGGAGAAGGGACAAAAAAGAGCTGAAAGAAATGGAGACTTGTCCTGAGAAACTTCAGAAAAAGAAAATGCGAAGCCCCCCCTTAATGTCAGTTCTCAGCTCTTAGAAAGAGTTATAGAAAATAGGAGCAGGAGAGCTCAATTTGAGTGACACACACCAATTTTCTCTTTGACACCCAAGTGACACCCCATTGAAATGTCTGCCCCTGAGAATTCCCCGGAAAGTGGAATTCTTCTTCTCTTTAACTTTATGCACATTTTTTTAAAAGTAGATTTTTCTTGGAACTTTTATTAAGAATTATTATAGACATCCTATCATTTTCCTTTCTCTCCTATTTTTGCTTACGTCTTGCTTTATTTCCAAGAATTCTAAATGCATTAAATAGATGTAGTAACAGCATTTAGGGAGACAAGTTTACTTGTATCATCTGTTTTACGCATCAAGGACTTCCTTCATCAAAGAAACCACATTTTCCTGTGTTCTTTATTAGGGCTCCAGAATTAAACGCTTCTCCCTTGAGGTGTTTTGTAAAGCACAAATGGTTCAAAAGAAAAATGCTTTTATTCTCAGTTGCCCAAACCAACGTTCAGACTTGTAAGGCTTCCTCTTCAATAAGATGCTTTGGAATCTGAACTGAGACACGCGGCCAAGCACCCCACAGTCAGGAGCGCAAGGACAGCATTTCTTCCTTGTTCAGATACCATCATAAACTAGGAATCCTCCAAAAAAGACATGATCTTACCCAAAAAAGGCAGACATGACACAAGAGATCAGGGTCAATTGTAGGTCCAGCAGAGATCAAAGCATTCCTCCTTCTGAGGGACCTCTCAACTGCCTAGCTTGTCCTTACAGCACATCAGCAACAGTCTGTGCGAGGGCAGAAGGAAAGCAGGAGATGGGTGAGGTGGGGATGGCCAATTCAGTTCCTGCCAAATGACATGAAAGCAACAAGAGAGAATTTCCACCCACCTGCAACAGCCTTGTTTGCCCTTAGTCTTTTTCACCCATATCTTGGCATCCCTAGTGAAAAAATTAATAGGTCACCCAGATATTTTGATAAAATGGTTTCTAAGAGCAGATTCAGAATACTAGCACTACCTTAAACCAAGCCAACACAGCAATGAGAAAGCCCACTACAAACTCTCCTTATATAAAGCCTTGGTTCAAAGGTCAATTCTTGACATTCTTTTTTTATTATTATTATAGAAGCATTAACCACATTGAAGAAAATTTTGATTAATACACTTTTTAATTATCTATAAATTTCTACCATTTTAGTACAAATATTTCCATGTGTATGTATTTACTTCAGGCTTAATTATATAAGCAGGTGAATATTTATACACATAGTTAAGGGTCTATTTTTGAAACTACCTATAAAAATGTTTTCCTATTTTACAAAGTACAAAGTAATAAAGTGGTAATCAGCTAAAAGAGCACATAAAGGTTGTATCTACATTATACCAAAATTAATACCTATTCCCATTACCCCCAAATTTTGGAAACATAACAAAACTGGTTATTTATGGGTAAACAAGCATTTAATAAATATCATCTACTTGGCTTCCTACCTTTTAAAAAAACAGGTGCTTTGGGTTTGGGGGTTATTTTTACCTTTTAACTGTTTAACATTTCTTGGTCATTTAAACAAAGGGTTATTGAAGACACTAATATACTCACATTAATTTTTTAAACGCTTTTGATCTCTAAGATAAGAAGTTAAGAAATGACAATGCTATACTATGTCAAGTGCCTGATCATGTACTGTGACATTTTATCTCTGTGAGTGTGGCCCAAAGATGGATTGTGTGAAGCCATGGTTGACCCCGTAATAGTGAAGGATAAAATGTTCCTCTTCTATTTCCTGTCTCAGAAAAAGAAGTGCGGTTTCCCCCACTAAAGGGAAACCTTTCCTTATGTGCTCTCATTTCTACTCTTTCCCATTTTCTCTGAAAGCTTTTGAGCCATCCGCTATTCCAAGCTTGCCCCCCAACCCCACTCATTTATCTACACAAATGCCCACGTCATAGAAATGTCTTCTCTCAACCCTCAGCTACTATTTCATCTCTGTTTAACAAATCCCTTGGAATCTACATTCTCTGCCTCCACTTCCCCATTTCTCCCAACACAGTCCTTGCGATTTGACCTCAAAATCCACAACTTTGGACCAAAATATTATTTTCTCAAAGATACCACCATCCTTCTAATGATCAAATCCACTAGCCCCTTCTCTCTCTTCATCTCCATCAGTTTCTCTTTCTGTCTGAAATTGGTACCTTACCCTATTCTTAGGCTCCTCCTTTGCACTGTACACCATCTCCTCCTATCTGACTGTAGTTTCTCCTTCTGTCTCTGTCTCCCTTGCAGGCTCCACTTCATGTTATTGTCCTAGGAATAATGGCATTATGCATGGATCTGCTCTTAGCTTCTTATCTCTCTGGGCTATGATCTTCTGTAGACAAAAGATTCCCAGATATGCCAGTTCTGATCTGAGCTCCAGGTCCACATTTCTCACTGCTTCCTAGAGATTTCCACACATATACATCTCAAACCCAGTGTGTTCAAACTGGACTTAACCTTCCTGTCAAGTTTGTTTCTCTTTCCCCAACACCAGAAGAGAAACCTAGAAGTCATCTTCAGTTATCTCCCCTTTTCCAACCCCCAAACTTAGTCACCATGTCTTATACATTCTTACATATTTCCACTATCACCATTGCCTTTTATCTGAATTGTTCCAAAGCCAACAGATGGCTCCATGTATCCAGTCTCTTTCTCTTCTGACAGTATACCTTCTACACTCCTTCCAAAGTAACCCATCAAAATATGGTTCTTATGGTATCACTCCCCTGCAAAATGAAGCCCAAATACCTTAACATGCTATCCAAGCCCCCACAAAATAGTCCCGTCTCTCATTGTACCTGCTCATGAATCCTCCAGTATGGTAATACTGGACACTCCAACCACCAGAGAACCACTTTGCCATTGTTTGTGACTGTTCCTTCTGCCCGAAATGTTCTCTGCCTCCCAAGCCCTCTCCACCATTAAATTTGTGGAGCATTTCAATTTCTACATCTTCGATGAAGCCTTCTCTGTTCTCTTAGTAATTTTTCCTTTATGAGACTTAGAATTATTTTACATTATGGTAAATACATGTTTTTGATAAGCTTACACTTTTGTGTGGAGATTCTGTTTTGTGCCAAATAGTATAAGATTCTTCAAGATATAAAGAATACACAGTCTCTGCCTTGGGGAAGCTTCTGCATATGGGGGAGAGAGAAAACTTAGCATATTAAATTGTAATCGTGTGTGTGCCTTTCTATGCTAGAGATGCTCACACAGGCCTGAGGAAGGAGTCCTGAACCCTGCCTGGGGCATGAGGATGACTTTCCCGAGGAAAAACACCTGAGCTGAGCTTTGAAGGAAGGATAGTTGTCCAGGCAGATCTGGGCATGAAAGGCATTTCAGAAATAGAGAATAGCAAACCAAAAGGCCTGAGAGACCACGTCCCATTTCAGGAATTCAGGTAAATCAGGTGCCCGGAGCATAAAGTGCATGAAGCTAAAGAGGTAGGCAGGGGCCACATTTTGAAGAACCTTGAGTGTCAGTCATGGATTGCTACAATGATGCTGCGTAACAAATCATCCTCAAACTGTGTGGCTTCATACGACAGCCATTTACTATTGCTCACAAGTCTATGAGTCAGCAGGGTGGTTCTGGTCTCAACTTGGGTCACTCACATGTCTGCAGTCAGAAGTGTGCATTGGGGAGGCACTTCAGCTAATCTCAGCTGACTGTTCTCACGTGTTTGGGAGTTGGCTGGCTGTCAGCTGGTGTAATATGGCCTTGGCTCTTTTCCACGTGTTTTTCACACATCTGAAGAGGTTAGCCTGGGCACGCTCTCATGACAGGCAGAGATGAAAAAGAGAATATACCCAATCACATAAGAGGAGAGGAGGAAACACGTGTGCTTTTCAAGCCTCTGCTTGCCATCACATTTGCTAACATTCCACTGGTCAAAGCAAGTCACATGGATGAAACCATAGTCAGAATGAGATCTTGTCTCAGGTTCTTTGCCTTTGATGTTCTTCAGCCTAAAACATGGTTGCCATAGATACCTACACAGCTCATCAGTCCTCTGTTCAAATGTCACCTTATCAGAAGTCCTTCCCTGATTACCCATTATAGACTGGCACTCGCGGCTCCCTTCTTACCCCATAACTCTGTATTTCTTCTTATCTGGCATATTACATATTTATTTGTGTTATCATTTGCTCCTCCCAGCAAAATTTAAGAGCAATGACCACAGGAACTTATCTGTCTTGTTCACTGTTTTATTCCCAGAGCCTAGAATATAGATTTGGTAACCATCAACAAGTATTTGAATATAGCCACCCTGCATATAAGCATCAAACACATCATTCACTCTAAATGAAATTTGTAGGATTTTTATTCATCCCTTCTCTTTCAGGTCCATTTCTCAAAACTATTCAGGATTTAATTTGGCTATGATATTAAGAAAGTTGAGGAAAATGAATTCTGTAATATTTAAACGGGATCAACATTCGATATGTGCTTTAAGAAAAAGGGAAAGAAAGTTTCCCACCCAGATTCCTAAATTAATGTGCATAAGAATAAAATACACTTGCCTAATCTTTCTCAGATCACTTGAGTAATTCTGAACATGGAGTGATAATACCACAAGCTTCTCTAAATGCACGGCAAGCACTTGCCAACCTGATCCTTTAATACCAAACAAGTGCCAACTTTTAAGTACAAATATTTAAAGCTATTTTCCATGTATCTACCTCCAAACCATCAAACTATAAGAATTCATTGAAACTCTCGACTCATTATCCAGGTTTCACCAATCTACCTCATGTCCATACGTTCCCCAAAGAAGCCAACTTCTGAGTGTCACTGAAACAAAAAGCAACCTAGCAATGTCACCCCACAATGAGAAGAAAAAAATTCTGCTTTCAGAGACCAGTGTTAGGTCATTTGGGCAAGCACCCTCAGGTGCATTTTTGTTTTTCTTAATTCTGCTCTTTTTCTCGTGATTTACTTTTCAGGTATATAAGACAGTGGTTTTCCAATAGTACGCTATAGCACCCCACTATTTGAGTCCTTTACCAAATTTTGTAAAAATTTGTCTTTGCTGCAATTAAGTATACAAAACTGTTACTGAGGTCTGTCAGGATTTATCCTGCAAAGAGTAAAAGGTATGGCAAAAGGGCAGACTAGTAACAAGGGGAGAGTGTATGATTTCTGAAACATGTAAACACTTTGTTCCATGAACATATAAGACGTCAAGGTAAAGACAGTAAACAGCTGTCCTCACACCTAGACATAGGAGGGAAAGGCAAGCATATGAGCTGTGCCCATGGTGTAATTACTTTTATAGAAACCAAGAGACATTGTTTTATTGTAATGGGCATGGTGGTGTTGTTTTGGTTTTTTTAAGCCCTTTATTTGTTTTGCCAATAATTCTAGTAGTTGAAAGTATACTACAAACAGAGAAGATTGAGAACCTCCAATACAACGGAAAGTTTTATACTTTTACAGAAGATCTGGGGAATACATACAGTTTTGGTTATCTGAGCATACTCTTTCACACGGAACATGGAATAAAGGGAAGTCTTAACTTAAGGACAGATTCTGCATCCAGAGGCAATTTTCAGAAACGAGTGGTCAAAGTAAATTAGACCAACTCTAAATCTGGCGTATCTATCAGAGGACATTATATAATCTCAAAAGTTCTCTTTACTCTAATTTGTGCTTTGAGATGTAACTATTCCTCAGAGTGCCAAAAATAGGACAGTGCTTAAAATTCCCCAAAGTGTTCCTCCTTCTGCCTCTCTATCTTCCACCTAAATTGTATTGGCAGCATTTTTCTCCTATGAAGATTTATATCTGAACCAGATACTACGCTGGGGCCTCTTTTGGAGAAGCTTTTGCTTCAATAAATTTTATAAGAAAAATAAATGTGAGAGCTTCCCGTCTCTGTCAATCATATTCATTCAAAATAATAGTGCTTGCCAGGACCGGAGGTTGTGGGGAGAGAGGGGGGAGGCAGTAATATCATGAATTGTTTTCCTGCAGCTGGTATTGCTCAGTAACAACTGTTCATGCAAAACAAAAGATCACTTCAGAAAAACCAGAGACAGACAGACAGAGGCCAGCAGAAAGAGATCATTATAATCATATTTTAGAGATCAAACAGTTTGAATTACGTTTGCTGGAGCCTATTTAAATTTCCCAGTAGTTTCATATAAACATAACAATTTAACAAACCACTCTATAATAATGTAGTCTTAATATAATGACAAACGTATATAATAGTACATGCGGGCATCTAGTAGGTTTCTTATCTTTTACTTCCACGGTGCTGGGGAGAAAAGATAAAAGATGTTAACACAGGGAGGCAGTATAGCACAGTGGTTACAAGCTCAGCCATGGCGTCACATCCAGATAAAATCCCAGCTTTGCTTCTTACTGGGTGAGCTTGGGCGAGTTTCTTAACCTTTCCAAAGGCTTGGTCTCCTCAACTGCTAAATGGACATTGAAATTTACCTACATGATGGTTATTGTAAAAATTAAGAGAGAAAATGTAGGTAAGATATTGAGCACAGTGCCTGACCCATAAAGAACCTTTAGTAAATGTTTGCATTTATAGTCAGTACATGGAGGAAGACACAAATACTTTGCTTTTCCTTGTAGGCTTCTCATTTTCTATCCTCATCCCACTCCCAATCTGAGCAGAAAGGAAGGAAGTCTTTGGAAATATTTGCATCATGCTTGTCATATCAGATAGCTACGGGAGAATGAGATGACATGCTGGATTCAGCTTTGCTGTCAGATCAAAGGCCTGCTCCACAGCTATGCTTGCGGCAGAGGATTCCTCCTCTTCCCCCTCTAGCATGTCCCTTGTTGGGCTACAGGACTCTAATCACACAGCAGCCACCATACCTGTCCACATGGGAGGTGAGTATCATGTGTAAGCACTCAGGGAGTTCTCATTCAGGAAGTAAGGATTACATAACTTTTATGTAGAGACAGTCTCCTGTGGCAAAAATCCAGTGATAACAAGAGACTGGCTTGGGGGGCAGGGCAGAAGCCTTCTGAAAACTCTCTGTCTTCTTTTTAACAGACAAAAATATGAAGTGTTTCTAGCTTTAGATCTTAGCTAGTTCCTTAAGATATTTACTTAACTGTCTATAACTTCTCCAAAACAACATCAAGAATGACCACATACTGCATAACCAGAAGAAAAGACAAGGGAACATTATTTTGGTCTATGTGAATGATGAAACCCAGGAGGAATTTTACAATTGCAGGTTTCCTTTAACAAAAGAACCAAAGGACTCTCTGCGTGCAAACTGATTTTATGACTGCTTTGGCCTCAAGAAGTGGGTGGTACCATCGCTTGCAATGACTTATAGACTGAATGTCCACACCAGGGAAAAATCGTCTGCTCACATGCAAAATCCGACTGCTGCTTCTAGTGAAATGCTGTTAAAACGTTTTAAAAATGCTTCCTAAAAGAATCCAGAATGTATAAACGTGAAGGTATTTGCCTGTGTCAAAAGGTACAGAACTGCTGAATGAGCTTAGCTGGCCTAGAGCCAAGTGAAGCGCTTCACCCTGAAGGAAATTATAAGGCTGTCATTGTGCTGTAATAAGCCTCTGTAAAATGAAGCATTGTGTTTCTGCTGAGTCTTGAAGAAAAACATGAATCAGGACCTGGCTTCCTTAATGGAAGGGGAAGAAGTCTGTCTTTGCTTCTTTGGAAGAGGATGTTCACTTAGCCTCATGAAGTATACATTTGCTCATCTTTTCTTCAAATTCTGCTTTCCAAAGGGAGCTATATTTGACCTGATTTGAAAATGCTTATTATGTGCAGAAGATGTCGCCATCTTTTTTGAAGTTCATTGGCTGTTTGTAACTGGCTTAGTATACAAGAAATCCAGGTGGAGGGAAGAAGTATTGGAAATATGAGATATGGGTGATGCTGCATTTCCCTGAGCACTCTCCAGGAACAAATGCAGAAACCTGGTCAAAATTTAATGAGCAGGTCCACGAGATACTCCCGCATTTTTAAGACTCAACTTAAAATGAAAATAAATTCAGGCACATATGCTCAAGTACAGTAAGGCAACCCTGGTGAAAATCAGTAATGGTCCAAGGGCAAAAAAAAAATAGGCTATCATTCTGAAGGGGTGGTTGCTAGGTAGGAAAGAGCAAAGGTCACTATAGTTCAACTTTTACATTTTTTTTTTTCTTTTTATTCCCTAGAGTTGTATAATGTAGTACTTTAGGCTAGAGACTGCCTCAAGTTATTTTTTACCCTAACAAAATACTCTTATAGTTACTACTACCTAAACTAACACTATTCTCGTATTTCAATACTCCAAATACCTCTTTCAATTTTGAAACCATAAAAACTAATTTTTACCAACGGACATATGTTCCAGATTGATTTTATTAAGAGTCTCAGGCCTGATCTCTATTAATACTTAGCTTCTGGTTGCCTCCAATCCAGAAGCTTATAGGGGAAAGTAAGAAACAGCCAATGACATCTTTTCTGTTTTTGATGTTTTGAGGTTTTTGGGGGGGATATGGGTAACTTTAAGGAAATAATAATAGTTATAGCTACTTTAGCAAATGTTACATGAGGCACTTTGCAAAAGGCTTTAAAACATGACCTCCTTTCATCTGTACACTTTTTGAAGTAGCACCTTATCTCTTCATTTTACAGAGAAGGAATTAGAGGAGTTAAGCAATTTGTCCAGGGTCAGAGAGCTAACAAATCAAAGAGCAAAGAGTTAAACCAGGCCGATTTTACATTCATTATGCAATGCTGCCTCCCAAGCTCCCAGTCTGTTTGCTGTGGGTCAATATTACACTTATATTTCAAAAGCCAAGGAAAAAGAGGGAGGTGGAAGCTGCTAAACGAGAGAGAAGCAAATGGAAATTTTTGTAGCTGTTTTTGTATTCACAAAGTTTACTGAGGGACATACACACTTTATGAGATTCTTCCAGAGTGGCACTAGAGTCCCCGCCCTCAGGGAGCTAGCATTTTAACTGAAAAGACACCTAAGAATGTAAGTCAAAACCAAATAAGTGCTGCTGTAGTTACACACAAATTGTTGTGTGTAAGAGCGTGGAAGAAGGAAATTTTTCTGACGGCTTGGCAAACAGTTGGAAAGACTTGTTTTGCCTACTAATCATTAATATCATATCAGTTTTAATCTACTTATTAAAGCATGTGACATGTGTTTGCCAAAATTAATAAATATTAATATTGAATATTGGAAGACTTTCAAGTCAGCGAACTGAAAAATCTGCCTCTATATTCTCAAATATTCTTGGTAGCAATGAAGATGGATAAAATTTACAAAGAAAACAGAGGCTATAACGTTGAAGGTAAAGCACAAAAACTGAGTGAATTACCCAAGGTTATGCCATGGGAAAGGGGCAAATCCACTGGTAGCCTGGCCCACTAATCTTTCATGCAACAACTTACTTCCTTTCTGTTTAATTTTCAGAGTGTTTCACAAAGCTATTCATTTTTATATGCTGGACGAAAATCCGTTAAGTGAGGATTTACTAATGGAGAAACTTCTAGAAATTCCCTACTGTCAAAGATGCAAACATTTAAATTTTATAAAAGGATGAACTAAACCACTTGAGCGTCTGACAACTTTCTTTTCATTTCAGTCCTGGAGAAACTTGAAAATTATATGCTTTTGTAGAAAACGATTTGGTTTTTAACCTCAGAAATGTGTATGAGAGTTAAAGTTTTTCCTTGTTTTGGTAGTAAGAATACTTTAAATGACAAAGTAGATGGTAAGAATAGTTTAAATGACAAAGAAGAGGATCTGGGGCAATTTAGGAAAGTTCATCTAAAAGTATAAATTTTATAAACCTCTATATAATTTTGGTTATAGAGACTGGTTTTCTTTTTTCTGACTGTTTCCTCTCAGTTTAATTCATTAAACTTTTTAAAACCTCCTTTTCCTATACCTTTCATTATTAAAAACACTTTTTTCCTTCATTCTCCTACTGTTGATATTTGTTTCCACTTCTCATTACTGAGTTATATAATGTTTTCAGTACAGCTCAGCACTTGGCATGAGGTTGTTTACATCAAATCCACTTACCCATACTTTAGAGATTGATAATTGTGCTCTTTTAGTAATGACAGGAATGCAGCAAGAACACATACTCCTTTTATAATCAGTTCACTCCCATAATTGGAATAAATTCTATTCTGAAATATTATATATTGAGAACCAGACAACTTTTAAACCCTAAAGAGCACATTTGCTAGAGCAGTAAACAATGAAATCTTAGAATATTCACCATGGAAGAGGCCTAATTTTGCACTAGGGGGAAACAAAAGTCTGGAGATCTTTGTGCAAATTGTTGTTGTTTTTTTCATCAGCAAGCATTCTTACTCATAGCCTAAAGCAATGATCTGGTTTCTTTATATTATTGATTAAATGAGTCCATACTGCGAGCTTCCTCCATTGATTTGGTTTTGCAAGTATGTATTATAATATAATGTATGTGAAGCTGGGAATGCCTTTTTTGGCCCATTTGTCATTTAGTTTACAAACACAGAATCACTGATAAAAACAAAAGAAGGAGAAAGAGAAGAAGAAGAACAGAACAAATAAATAGCATTTTTTTTTCAGCTACTTGGGCTTTTCTACATGAAGAAGGGTTACAAGTCAGCAGAATCGTCTTTAAAAGGCCCTCAAAGTTAGTGATATTTTGTTCCTTGTTGCCTCTAAAGTGGACACGAATAAAAGACATAGGCCTGTGTTCTCTCTGCTAGAATAGACATCATATGCTAAACGAAACCTTGAGCTCTTTTTGACTATCTCTGCATTGATGAACAAGCTAGCCAGGTCCAACCTCGTGTCCACTGGCTTGGACATGGTTATGACTTCCTGATAATGGCAAATTCACAACGCAAGTTCAGATCTATGATCTGATAGAGAAAGGGTTTTGTGTGAGGTAAATTATGACTACTTCAATAGAAATATTTGCAACATTACTTCTGGAATATACCATATCATTTTATGATATGTAAGTCTAGAAGAAGATATTTTCCCCTCTCTCCTAAATAAGGAAATCTTCTTGTCTTTCTTTTCTGACTTTGATATTTACCAAGTATGTGTGTATATTTGGGCAGTTTCCTTACCCTTTGAGTCTGTTTCCTCATCTACAAAAATGCAATATGAATACTCACTTCACAGAGTTGTTGTTGATAATTAAATGAGAAATTATGCAATACGCTTACAAAATAGAAGGTACTTAATAAATGTTAGCTCCCTTCTTTCTCAACTCTCCTTTTCTACATCCCTATCCTATTTCTTCAGAAATATAATTTAATACTCTATAATATCTTTAAAGTATAATGACTTCAATCACATTTGTAATCTTTTTTATTGAAGTATAATTTACATACATACAATAAGGTAAATAAAGCACAGAAACAAGACCATTTTTATGTGTATACAGCCATGTATGTAATCAGCACCCAGAGCCAGATATAGAACATTTACAGGCCCCAAGAACATTCCCACGTTACCTCCAATCAATACCCATCCAGAAGTTAACTGTTATTCTGACTTCCACCATTATCACTAATCTTAAACATTTTTATTTTTATTTTTTATTTATTTTTTAAATTTATTGGGGTGACAATTATTAGTAAAATTACATAGATTTCAGGTGTACAATTCTGTATTACATCATCTATAAATCCCATTGTGTGTTCACCACCCACAGTCAGTTCTCCTTCCATCACCATATATTTGATCCCCCTTACCCTCATCTCCCACCCCCCACCCCCCTTACCCAACATTTTTAAAAAATAGAAAAAATAAATGACAATGTATCCATACCCAGGGGGTAAAAAGCAGTAGTTCATATATCTTAACATGGAAAGATCCCAAAATACAGAGGGTGCCAAAAAAATGTATGCACATTTTAACAAAGGAAAACTATATCAAAATTATAATACTCAATATACACTGATAACAAAAGATGAATACAAGTCACATTTGACTTCTGCAATTACCAGATGCTCAAAGTGGTTACCATCAGCGTCCAGATACTTCTGATTACAGCGAACTACTACGTGAGCAACTTTGACCAACGTGTCCCCTTGTATACATTTTATTGGCACCCCTGATATATTGTCTTGTATTACTGATGTCACTGAAAAACAATAACAGAAGTGATAATAGAAAGAATGGTAGATGGAAAGGAGAAAAGTAATATGATAAGTAAAGCTATTTTGAGTTTCTGAAATCCTTACCAAGTGTGGCCTCAATAGCAGAGGAAACATCCAAACTGAAGTCGACCACTAGGCACCTAAATTAGATGACAAGAAGCCTGACAGACCACATATTTACTGAAGCAAATGTTCTCCTCTCCCTCTAAGTTGGCTACCACCACTTCCTGAGCTGAGACTCCTCACAATACTTGCAGGGCCCCACCTTCCCTATCTCCATCCAACAAACATAAATGAAAGGCAGAGAACCCTTTATTGCAGCCTTGCTGTGCAATAATATGGACACCACACTGGGATTTATCAGGCTCTTCCTAAAAGTCACAACCAAATGGTTGTGGTAATGTGGTGAGTTAATGTAGCCTCAGAAAGCATTTTAGTTGGTGTTAGCCAAGATAGAAATATAATGGGGCAAGGCTTTGTCACAGAAAATCCTGAACCTATCTAATTTGCATCTATACTTTGAACTAACTTTTTGTTAATAACTAGATTTAGATAGTAAACTAAATGATTTCAAACAAACAGTAACTAATCTGTTTTCAAAACAATCCAAAGGATAGAATTTAAAAAGCACCTTCATTCTTCCTTTGCAGGTAAATGAATGAGTGGACACACCCAAGGCTGTACATTAATCTTTTTCTCTTCAATTGCCAGCAAGAGCCTTTGAGAGCCTCCTTATTAATAATTCTCACAACCCAAAACCTTCTAGAGTGCAATGTAAGCTTCTTTCCTCTTGTCCTGTTATTTATGAAGACAGGAAACAACCAATGTCTTTCTTATAATGACCCTTCCTATCTGTTAGACCTTTATGCTTGAAACTAACCTCACAGCTTTTTGGCCTTTCCTCTTAGCCGTTATTTTCTAAGCCTTAATTACATTTTTGCTCTTCTCTGGGGTTCTGCCAGTTCCCCACATCCTCCTTAAAGGGGAGACACAAAGTAGCCACAGTTGGGGTCAGACCAGTGCTGGGGAAAGCTGACACACCACTTCCTGCCCTTTGTCCTTCATGCATCCTGCTATCTTACTGGTTTTATAAATAAACAGCATTTATTTAGCTAATTCTGTCAAGGCTGCTATACTGGGTTAAAATCAACCTTTCCCCATCTTGCATGGCAACATTTTGTCCTGTAAACTTTTTTCACTTACCCCTTTGAAGTCCAGGTCACTTTACATTGGATCCCTACTTTCTCCACTTCCTCAAAAAAGATTTTGCACATTCAGTAAGTGCCATCCCAGAAGCTAAGCCACTGATCAAGATTTACTGAGATTTTTTCCTATCTTCCCCAGCCATCCAGGTGACACTATAGTGTTGATAACCACCATTTATTGGGAGATTATGCTAGGAAATTTTACATACATTATTTCTTTATTTCCTCACAACAGCCTTATTAGGCAGATCTTATTACCCCCATTTTATTGAAGGGGAACCTGAGGTTAGCTAGATTAAGGAATTTACTACAGCCACAGAGCAAATGAGTGCTGGATTCAAACTTGGGTCTCTCTGATGACAGAATTCTCTTTGCCACAATGCCAGGAAGTCAGCACTCCATGGCATTTGGGTGTAACCCACTAGGCAAATGTGCCTCCGCTTGTGAAGTATATGTATGGTTTATCCCCAAAATCAACAATAAGCATCGGTGCCTGACAGACTTAGGAAATGGAAAAAGGATGAAAGTAAAAGAGAGCTAGAATGACAGGAAGGGAAAAAAAAGAGGGTATCACTGAAACTCATCAAAATCTGCTTCAGGTGAGGCTTTCAAGCACCCTGTTCTTTCTGATCATAAAAGTAATAATGTGGGGCAGAAACAAATTGTTTAATGGCCCTGACAGAGTGTGGCACCGCTCCTACATTCCCCTGGACATGAACAAAGAATTACCCAACTGGGAACAGGAGAAATAGGGCCAGAGAAAAGATTCCCTAATGAGATGCTTTTATTTAATCAGTTCTTTCCACTGTTAATTTACTACTAACTATTTGGAAGAGAAAAGTATTGTTTGTCGTATAAGTCTGTTACTGCTTTATAAACAAAATGAATTTTATGAAAATGAAATCAAAATCTGGGGAGGGATACGTGAAAGTCATGTGTCTATACATGTCAATATAGCCATACAGGTATGTGAACACCTAGGAAGGGAGCTGGAGCTAGGCCAGAACTGCAGCCATAGGTAGTGTGTTGTCTTTCAAACAATACCATCTGAATGTTTTATTACAAGATGTTTGCACATTATATAGATTTAAAAAATTTTTTTAAACAGATTGTATTTAACATGTCATCTGCCCAAACCCATTTTAAGGAATTTTATTGTTTGAATAATAATAAAAAAAAAAAACCCTCAGTTCTATGGGCAAAATATTAAATAAAATACAGGAAAGTAAAATTAATAAGAAATGTGGATTTGGAGAAGGTTATCTTTTAAAAATTGATTCTCTGAAATCAATTTTTAATGCTCCTAAGCAGAAATAGAATTCTTAGTTCTCAATCGATACCAATTCTACAAACCCAGTATTTGGGAAGAGGGACCCAAATGTTAAACTTTGCCTCAAGAATTTGATGAACTTTCTCTACTGTTAAAAAAAATAAATAAATAAAAGTCCTACTTTTTATTACCAATTCTGACTAAAGCTGGACCCATACTAAATCAAATAAGAATTACTTTAAAAATTTAAAACTACTTTCATGAGTTTTCTAATAACCTTAACCTTACATATCTCAGTCACATGTTTTTACAGAGACCTGACATGTTTATCAGCACATACTTAAATATTGACAATCAGAGAACCTCTATTGTGCAGCTATTCTGATTTAGATATTTATTTTATGGAATCAAGATATTTATTTAACTTTCTAACCAAAATCATTTCAAGATTTCTCAACAGTCCTTCTAAATCAGCTTGCTTCTGTAATCTGCTTGTTTGCAACAATAAATTCATTTCCATCACTGCCTGGCCAAAGTTTAAACTTAAAAATAGACTCAACAGTTAATCAATAGGTTGATCTGCTGCTGATGCAGTAAAATGTAGCAAGGCCTGACCAGAGGGCATCCCGCTAAAACAGTAAACAACTTATTCTTGATATAATTCATCACAGAGAAACCAACCTAGCAATAAAACCACATCGCGTGGACTAAGTAATATGTAGGTCCTCAATAAATGTTTGTTGCAATTGAATCAAACCTAGTCTCAGTTCCTCCATTATATGATAGGATGACAGCCATTTAGAAATACTTTAGGTTTACAATTAAGGTATAGTCTGTTTTTCTATAACAGAATTCCTTTAACACTACAGAGTTTATTATTAGGTAGTATTAAAAAATGTAAATATATAAATTTAGAGCCTTAGCCAAAATGAGTGGCTATCTCTACATAGAAAAGTTTCATAGTGAGAAAAACATATAAATTGTTCTATGCAGCCTATGTGGAACTACCTTAATTTAAACATGATCTAATTAGGCCACCTTCTGGTAGACTGCATCAGGCTTTTAATTTGTAAGAATGGTGTTAGAGGAAACTTAAATAGCAAACATCTATTCTTGGTTTTGTTCTTACCAGGCTGTGTTAACCTGGATCATCTATCTATAGACTCAAAATGTTTGGGGACTTTTCACAGTAGCTTTGAGAAAAACATGTAGTCCGTTTGAGTTCACAATGCATTTCCTTCAGCTGATGATGACTGAAAGATACCAGTAGAGCACTGAACAATTTGACATCTCCTGAGTTCCAAAACTCCCATTTTGAAATTAAAAGCATCCAAAAACTGAATCAAGGCCAAGGAGACCAGGCAAATAACATCATTAACATGTAATGGAAAGCAACAGGGCAGAAAGAACTGAATTTCCTTCTTCCATGTGATGTGATGAATAGTCACAGGAAATATTTTTATAGTATTTGTGCCTTATCTTCCCCTTCTTTGCTCGTATCTTTTGAAATAGATGGAAGCAAGTGTACAGCAAGTGTTTAGAGTGTCTTGAAATCAACACCAGGGCAAGCATGCCACCTGGGGTAGACAGACATAATAGACAATGAGGCAGAGTGATACCAAATGGTCCCAGGCTGGGTCCCAGCTTCATCACAATGGCAGGGCAAGGCCAGGGACCAAGAAGCTCAGCTACAACGTGCTGAAAGGCAGTGTAAAGCATGGTTGCAGGTGAGGGCCCTTCAGCCAGACCACCTTAGTTTATGTCCCAGTTCTGACACTTCCTAACCAGGTAACACTGAGCAACTTTCTTTACTGCTCGGAGACTTAGTTCCCTTGTCTGAAAAAGAGTGACATTTAATAACATTCACCTCAAAGTGTTGTTGCAAATATTTATTAATGCTTTTAAAGTATGCACAACAGTAATTGGCAAATGGAAACCCTAAGTTCCTATTAGCTATTCATCATTGTAACTCAGTATCCCCTTGTCACTATAACTCTCTAAGTGGTTTAATACTTGGATTTATAATGCTTGTTTTCTAAGCCTCTAGTCTTTCCCTCTTCTGAACCACCTTGCAGATATCTGCCATGCAAAGCTTTCTAGAAAGTCTCTTCCACTGTTTCATATTTCTGCTCAAAAACTCTCAAGGTCTCCCTACATCCAAGAAAATGAACTCAGTCTAGCTAGCAAAGCTACTTATATCATCTGGCTCCAATCTACTTTTCCAACCTTCTACTCCAGCTAGACTGATGGCCCTCTTCTTGGTATCAGCCATCCAATACGCATCTCTATTTCACTTTTCATGTACACACTGCTAATTACACAATATGTGGTTGGTAACTATTTGTTAGTCTTATTTTTGCTCCAGCAGCCTAGAGTATGAATATTTATGTCTGATTGCAACGGAGGATCCTGAGACTGTGGTCTAACCAGAGTAAGGTTTGCACAGAAACTCCAGCCTGACCACAGTGCATCCTAGGGAAACTCTGCGATGGTAACAAGGGTAAACTAAGGCCAGTAGCATAAAGCTACCATAATATTTAGCCTCAGAAGTGCTCATGAAACACATGCTGTGTATCAAAGCTATTTTTTAATAATATCCCTGTTGAGGCGTTTAGAGAAAAATTCTCAGGTGAGACATCTACAAATCAGGCTCTGGAGTCCTAGAGGATTGACAAAGCCGTAGCTGTATCCTTGGCTAAATATTATCCCAACTATAAATCTTATCCATTCAAGCTTCTCCCCATAGGGGCACCCACTTTAAGAATAATTTGTTTTGGTTTATTTGTACGAAGCAACAAAGTAATCTCTCCTTTTAATCAACAAAAACTTCCGGCCCCATTCACAAAACTGACTTAAAACTCACTGTTATGATGACTTGCTTCCTTTATGGTGCCACTGGGGTTTGGGGACGATCTAGCAGTGAGCAGAGTGTGCCTGGGATCACTGAGAGGCCCACGGGGATGTGCTGATAACCCCTGAGGTCGGGGTGGAATGAGGAGGGGGATTCTCAAGTTTATAATGCTCAAGTTCCCCCCTAGCTATTCACTGAGGAAGTGAAGGGCAGCACCCCCTCACAATTTCCAACATGAACATCTTTCTTCCAAGGCCATGTTTTTGCATTTCATAGCAATGGGAAAAGGACAGAAGAAAAATTGTTACGTAATTTTAAATAATGACAGAAAATTTGGACTACAGCTTTCCATTATGTAAAAAAGTTTCGTCCACACTTTCAACAAATAAATACAGCCCCAAAACTTACACCTTCAGTGTTGAGCTCTCAAAAGATAGCAGTCAGAAATTGGTGGCAAAATCCAGCTCACAGATATGTTTTGTTTGGTCAACACAGTGTTTTCAACTTTTTCTCATTTAAATGCCTTTATATCAGATATGGGCTCTGCAGTTTGGCACACGTCCCCACCATCCCCTAAGGTCTTACACTCTCTAACATTTATATCGTCCACTAGTCCCTGTCTGGAGGCATTTGAGTTTGCTATTCCTACCAGAGTCTTTGATAAGCCTCTTATGAATGCCATTACCATGTTTCCCTGAAAATAAGACCTAGCTGGACAATCAGCTCTAATGCATCTTTTGGAGCAAAAATTAATATAAACCCCAGTCTTATTTTACTACAAGACTGGGTCTATAATATAATATAATATAATATAATATAATATAATATAATATAATATAATACAATGTAATGTAATATACTGTAGTGTAATGTAATGTAATATAATATAATATAATATAATATAATATAATATAATATAATATATATAATACTGGGTCTTATGTTAATTTTTGCTCCAAAAGACGCATTAGAGCTGATTGTCCGGCTAAGTCTTATTTTGGGGGAAAAATAGTAGGGGATACGGCCAGCCTATGCCCCTCACACATACCCTCATTTCCTTTCTACCTCTATACATCATTCTCTTCAAGTTCTCTATCAATTTTATACTTTGCTCCTCTTCTGAGCAATCCACCTCAGACCTTCCTGAATGCTTTTTCTTTTTTTTAAATCATGCAATGAGAAGAGGCCACCACCCACTTCACACTCATCCACTCTGCTTACCTTACCCCTCACTTTACCCACAGGACCCATCTAGGCACAAGGGGCTGTGAGAAGTCAGTTTATGCTTTCATGCTGAAAAAGGCCTCGAATGTGCTATCAATCGCTTTTGGCTTCACAAAATATTTTAAGGAGAAAAAATTACCATCTCTAAAAGGAGATGGAGAGGATGGTAAACTGGAATGTTAGGTGTTCATAAATTTCGGCCTGTCCCCAAACTTCTCCACCTTGCCTTGTCTGGCCCACCAAGAGAGTGAAGTGGGCTCTGTTGCTTGGGGTTTCACCAGGACATTTCACATTAAGTAAAATGCATGGCATTCCATTTCATGGCCATGAAAGAGGGTAAAGAACAGAGTCCGCCTTGGACATAAACAGGACTCATCCAGTAAGTAGCCACAGGGCAGTGTTGGCAACATGTAATTAGCCAGCTGGTCATCCTCTATTTAAATCCACCCTCTTCTCTAAATGCCAAGTTTTCAAGAATTAAATATTTTAACATACCAGGCATAGTTTAAAACCAGATTTTTTAAAATCTGTTTTCATGATGCCCCCTTTCTCTTTAGTTTCACACACAAACTAAGGGTCAAGTAAATTAATACCTAAAATAAAAGGGTACTGAAACTTTTGGTTGGAGCCAATTGTGAAGTCAGTGTAAACTTTTCTTGAACTCTTGCTCAAGAAGGAAACTTCTTGAGTCTTAATTATCTTTGAGGCTGGAATGCTCAGAGCCCATCTCACAACCCAGTCCAATGCCTTCAGTAAGACAAATATTTCCTTTTTGCCTGAGTTTCGAAAGATATGCTTAGTTATCAAAACAGACGCAAAGCATGCATAAAGTAACTGAAAACCCTGGTTGCACTTGACAAGGCCCAGCTCTCATGTTTTTTGCCTTTGCAAATCCCAGTCTCCTGTTCAGGAGTGTGGGAAGTAAACAATCTTTACTGGAATTTGGATAGCTCTCCATCCAAGGTTTCCCCCTTCTTTTGGGTCAGCATTACCACATGCCACCTTCTCATTGTCTGTTTCCTCCACTTACAATGTTTACTTCAACTAAACTCAAATGACTTGGTCCTAATCAAAGCAAAAGCATTTCAACTCATTGATGCTTCCTTTCACCTTCTGATATTCAAGTCTTGAAAATCTCCTTAAGTTTAGATTTTCTTGGACCAGAAATGTATAGTAAGGGATCACAAACTTAAGGGGTGAAGTCTCTTATCATAGGAATGTTAATATTCTGTCCTACATTCTTCTCAGGTAAACAGTGAATAGTTCACTTGAAATTTCAGGAAAAATAACTCTCACAAAGGAACAGCTTATGGGAAACATTTCACTTTGGGGTATTCATTTACTGAGATAATTTCCAGTTTTTTTATTATTAATTGCTCTCTTACAATGAATACCTAAAACATGTTTTAAATTTCAGTGTCAAAGATAAACAACAGCACGTCTTCTTTTGCTCTTCAAACTCCAGCACTATACATTGCACATTAAATTTACCACACAGCCACTTATGAGAATTTAATCTGTGCCAAAGTATGCTACCAATTCTTATGGGCTTAATTTACCAGAGAATACACGATTAGGGCAATTGCAGAGCCTAGTTCAGTGTGTTATGATACACAGAGCCAAAACTTTTTTTTCTCTTATGACTCCTAGGAGAAAAATGCTTGACTTTTTCCTTACCTACGTCATTTGGTGCCAAAACCCTGGATGAGTATCTAGAGACAGATGCTAAGAGAGATATCCTGAGCCAAAGACCACCAGATATGCAGGTGATAAACAGCCTGAAACAAGATGGAAGTTGGTTGGTAGACTTTAGGAAATTGCTTGTCTCCCCAATAACCCCAGATTCCTGTGGATGAAAAAGGGGTTCTACAGAAAGTAACCTCACAGGGTGATCTGATCAAAAATTCCTAACTGGGCAGGTCATGGTGGGTAGTCATGCCCCAGGCATATAACTTCTTTAGTAAAAGGTTTCTCTTTGCCTTAAGCAAAGCCTGTCCATTGTTTCTGTGCACCTAGGTTAACACACCTTTGAAATGTCTCTTTTCAGACTTCTCAAACAAGAGAGCACATAATTTTAACTATCCTATAATCCAATTTCTGCCTTGTTTTCTCCCACCTTCATGTGGTTTTCCTTACCTTCCCTCCTTAATTTCAAATGCATAAAAGAAGCTGCAAACTGCCATTGAGGAGCATTTGAAATCTTGCTTCCTGGCATAAGTTGTCAGTCCCGGTTCAAATAAAATCTTATAAAAATTCTTTACAGGTTTGGACATTCTCACATTCACATTCCTGTCTCCCCATGTCAAATTTCTAAAACTCCATTTCTCCCTTTCTTGTTTTTAGTACCCACCTGCTTGGCTCTGCACGTTCCTGCCCAGTGTGCCTTATGGGTCACAGGCTGACCCAGCCCCTCTGTCCCTATCTAACTAGGGCTGATAGCATCTCAGGTGGCTTCTCTACCCAGTCATTATGTTATATGGGTACATCAACTGGTAATTGCCACTTTACTCAGTGTCTTCTGTTGTGGATTGATTTGTGTCCTCAAAAAAGATGTTCGAGTCCTAACTCAGAACCTATGAATGCGACTTATTTGGAAAGAGGATCTTTACAGATATAATCAAGTGAAGATGAGGCCATACTGAATTAGGGTTATATCAAATCCAATATGACTAATGTCCTTATAAGAAGAGGGAAATTTGGACACGGGCGGCACAGACACATAAGAAACACACACAGATGGAAAACACCATGTGAAGATGGAAGCAGAGAGTGGATGATGCAGCTGCAAGTCAAGGAACACACAGGACAGCTGGCAAACACCAAAGGCTAGGAGAGAGAGGCATGGAACAAACCCTCCCTCAGAGCCTTCCAGAACGAACAAACTTTGCCAACTTGATTTTAGACTTCTGGCTTCCAGAACTGTGAAAAAATAATTTCTGTTGTTTTAAGCCACCAGTTTGTTGTTAGGAAGCTAATACAGTTTCTCTCATACTTTGGGAAGCTTGCTCAGGTCATTCCACAAACATTTATTCGGCACCTACTATCTGTCAGGGCCTTTCTGAGGTGTTATGAAGACCACCATAAGTGAAATACAGTCTGCCACTCTGAGACTTTTATGCAGCCTTGTCAGTGAAATGATGTCACGTGATAAGTATAGTGATGGAGGCGAGCCAGAGGTACTGAGGGGACAGGAAGGACACTTAACTCCAGCTGAGGGTTATGGGAGGGCATCCTGGAAGAGATAATGCCTCAGAAGAATTGTGAGGGATTCACTCCCTAGAGGAAATCTGCAGGCTGGAATGGAAGAGACAGCTTCTCCTCTACCACACCCACCTCTAAAAGCAGCCTCTTCCTGTAGCAAGAGTTTAAATGGCAAAATTAAAGCCATGTTGCACCACATTATGATCGTCTCCAAGTACTTTTCCACAGCCTGATGTTTCTTGCCAGTTTCGTTTTATGGGAAAAGAAAATAATAAGTCCGTTTCTCCGTAGGCTTGATTTGGGTGCGAGGGGAAAGTGAAGGAGAATCTATTTTTTTGTATTTTGTATCTAGACTTTATATAATTGGAAATTTTAATGCAATAGCATTTTTCTCTGTAGATAGTATTGCCCTTTGAAACACAAAATGCTTTGGACTAAGTTTAAGAAAGTGAAGTGTAAGCTTGTTCAGAAAGGAGATTTTATTGGGTTCTTCGTATCACAAAAGTAATGCATGAGTATATAAAAACAGTAAAACAACTAAAACAAAAGATGATACTGAATTAGGGTTATACCAAATTCAATATGACTAATGTCCAGGTAATTTGGAAAATAGAAAACTGAAAGATGGTTTTTTAAAAGTACTCTCAGCCCCACTATCCAGAAGGTATCACTGTATTAATATTTCGATGGATTTCCTACTAGATTGTTTTTCATGCATAGTTTTGTTTCTTCGTACTCTATAAACAATCTTCCACACCATTATGGCATAAACATTTCCCCAGGCCTTTAGAAACTCTTTATAAATACGGTTTTAATGGCTGTAAAATGTTCGGCTGCATAGATGCCCATGGTTTACTTAACCAGACCCCATGTTGGCCATTTAGGTTAGATCATAACTTTTTGAATAGCCTGCAGATAAACTTAAAAAGTTTTAAAATGGAGAGTTGAAGTAATTGCATCATAGGCTCAGTTATGTCATGACACAAGGAGGATTTATCATCAGGAAGTTGATTTTAAAACAAACAAACAAACAAAAAAAGACAGACAAAGATGTTGACAATATCAGCAGCTGTTCTTCCCATCCCCCAAACCCGCCTCCCTACCCCCCACAGCTTTTCCCTTCATTGTCTTTGTGGCTCTCTATTGCTGGGCCCTCTTATTCCCCCCCACCCACCCACCCCCATGTCCTACTCACCCTAGTTTCCTAGTGCAGCCTGCTGTGAGTACTCTGGGGCATCAGCAGCCCTCCCCTTTGGCTAGGTATTGATCAAGTCTCCTGTCATTCTGGCTTATGACAGACCCTGCTTTATACCCCAAGTCATATCCCTGTGGAGTTCACTCGAGTTTTCCCTGATGGTAGTCCGGCTAAGGACACTGGCAGAGCCCATATTCTTCCCAAGTTATCATTCTCCCCCCACCTCAAGATGTTTTCTAATAAAGAGCCTCTCTCACCAAGTACCCCAGCCAGTCTCTCTCTCTCTCTCTCTCTCTCTCTCTCTCTCTCTCTCTCACACACACACACACACACACACACACACACACACACACACACACGTTAATACAACTGAGCTTCTGCGTCAGTCTTGTTTCAGTTTCTATTATAGTAATCTATGTCCCTTGATGTCCTGACCCTCACCTGATACCCAAATTCCCATACCTGTGCCTATTTACCTGGACTCTTGAGAATCACCTTCCTGTGGGGACACCCTACTACTTCTTGAACCCCTGAAGCCAGCCACTTGCCTGATTTATGGTGAGATATTGCTGTGCCCCTTCAGTGAAATACCCTACCCTCCCAGCTCAAACTTTGCTATTGGATAGGCCCACCTTGCCCTCCTTCCCAACCTACCTCAAGGTCAGTGAGCAAAGCTAGCAGTGGTTCCAGGCCCCTCCCCATCATTCTGACCAGCTGTGAATGAACACGATAGCCTAACAACCACCTTGAACGATACTTGAGTACCAATCCTAGATAACAGGTCCACATACTCTTTTTTGCAATTCTCAAATTCAAAAAACTGAAAACCCATAGTTTTCACAATATTATTGAGTAATATTCACCATACTTTACTTTCCATCCCCATGATTCTTTCGTAACTACCAATTTGTATAGTGTTAGATGAGTACTAGACTTATCACGGGGATCACTTCATAAATTATATAAATGTCTAATCACAATGCTGTACACCTAAATCTAATATAAAATAATATTGAATGTTAACTATAACTAAAAAAAAATAGTCACAGGATATATAGTACAGCCTAGGGAATATAGTCAATAATATTCTGATAACTAGGTACAGTGTCAGATGGGTAATAGACTTCTTGGGTTATTACTTTGTGAGGTATATAAATATCTAATCACTATGTTGTTTTGTACACCTAAAACTAATAAAAAAAAATTTTTTTAACCTGAAAACGCAGCATTTTTTTCATAACTCATTTGGCAACAAAACCTGACTGTTTTAGTTCCCTGTGGCTACTATAACAGATTACCACAAACTTGGTGGCTTAAAACAACAGAAATTTATTGTCTCACAGTTTGGGAAGGTCAGAGTCCAAAATCAGTCCCACTGGGCTAAAATCGAGGTGTCAGCAAGGCCACACTCCCTCCTGAGGCTCCAGGGAATTATCTGTTTCTTGCCTCTTTGGAGTTTCTTGTGGCTGCATCACGCCAATCTCTGCCTCCAGGGGCATACGGCCTTCTCCTCGTGTGTATCAAACCATCCTGTGCCTTACTCTTATACAGATATTTTTGATGGCATTTAAGGCCCACCCAGGTAGTCTAGGATAATCTCACATTATCCTTAATCTGATCACATCTGCAAAGATCCTTTTTCTGTATAAGGTAACATTTACAGGTACCAAGGATTAGGATCTGCTATTTTTAGGGGGCCATTATTCAGCCTGTTATACTGACTTAAATGAAAACAAAGCCATGTATGTGCTTTATTTATCCCTCTTAATATGAATAGTCATATCTTGCTAAAGAAAGTTTCATGTGTGAGCTCAAAGGGTGTTGTCCTAGACCTCAATGGGGGTGTTAGGTGATATACAAGATGGGCACTGTTTTTCCTTTCTAAAATCATAAAAACTCTGCTTCATTCTGAAACACATTTAGCCACAACGATTTCAGATGAAGTTGTGGGCCTGTTTCAGTGTTGCACACGGTCTAAGGCACGACACAAAGTAGGTGGTCCTGAAATCCCCTGCCTCAAGAACACCAGCCTTTGTCATCTGCATAGCATTTTATAACCCTTTCACATACACCACCTCAGTTAACCTACACATCAATTTTATAAGGTAAGTAGTGCAGGTATCATTATCCCTGTTTTAAAGATGGGAATTCAAAATGTTGAGTGTCTTGCTCAGGGTCCCATAGTTTGTCAGTGGTTCATGGTTCTAATTCTCAATCTAGTGTTTCCAGTTCATTACAACTGCCTCCCCAGAGAGAGACGATCTGAAATTACTCTTTAAAACATGCAATTTGAATATTTTTATTGGTAAAGATTGGAAATAGCACTTAGAATTCTGTCAAATGATAAAAACAGATAGGTCCTGAGCCAAGATTAAACAAAGGAGACAGTAAATGTACAAGAAAATATTGTCTAGAAACTGAAGGCAGCAATATTGCTTGTTGACTTGGCTTTTTATTTCTCTGTGTACTTTAACTTTCTATTCCTGCATGTCTAGTTTAGGAATTCAAGAAGAAAAATCTGAAATTCATACAGAAATTTACATCGTGTCTCAGCAATCTGACATATTATTAAAATGAGGATAATCACACTTGTTTTGCAGAATTATCATGAGAATAAATGAAAGTGTGTGAAGTGCCTAACACAGAGCCTTAATAAACATGAGTTCCCTCCCTTCCTCCCTTTCCCACTCTCCCCCAAATCCCAGTTCAAGGAACCAACCTCCTAAAACTGAGTCTTCCAAGCCTGCCCATCTCAACATCCCCAACTCCCAGATTGCTGAGCGGTGTGGAACCTGCCAACCCAGCTTCCCAGTCTGATCAAGCACACCAAGTACACCATCCCATTTGGAACCTACATGCATCCCTGCCAGCCTCAGGCAGGAGCCAAAGTGTAATCCTCTCAATCCATCCCTCTCCTCCTTGTGTTTTCATCCCAACATCCTCATGGTGTTCCACTTCTTCTGTAATTATAGAAATGAAAAGGTAGAGTGGACCGCGTGCCCAGAGGGCTTGTATCTTAAATAAGGAGACAATTTTACATGTTGTTTTCAACGTTCCTCTTTTCTTCAAGCCTTGTGTTATTCTTTAATTACAATGTGTAAAATCTAATTGACCTTGGCATCAAATTTCCATGATCTCCTTAACTCTACTCTGTACTTCCATTCCACCTAAGTCACTCATTCTGATGACCTTACCCAGGGTCTTGGCATCAACCTGCAACTGCTTCACCTCTGAAATCTTGAGCAAGCATATCCTGGATTCTCCTTATTATCCAGATCTCTCATACCCGCACTCCAGTTCCGTATACTCTTTCATGACTGCAACCTATCAGAGTTGGCAGACCCCTTGCTGGCATTACTTCTCTCCTGACCTAGCCTCCAAGCCTACAGCCCACAGTGGATCACCAACTCTGTTATCTGCACCTCTCACTTTCTTACACATCTGTTTCTTCTAATTACTTTGCACATAAGCACTAAAACTCTTACCCTGGGTCATTTCCACAGACTGTCTCCTCTGTCCTACTACGTGGACTGTTAACGTTTCCTGGGGGGAAAAAATTACACAACCCTGAAGATGTTTGCCACTCAGCATCCATGTGCAACAAATTCAGCTCTGCCCTTGTGCCACTGGACCATTCTTTTAACTGTCTTGATCAGCAACCTCCCGCATTTTTTCCTAAGCTCTTACTCCAAAGTTTCAACGGTCTCCTTAAATCTTCAAGCCACATTTTTCTTCCTTCACTCTCATGAGGCTTAATCTCCTCATTAAAGAAAAAAAAATTAAAGCAATCACAACGTGCCTCAATATCCCAATTACAGATTTGTCCATATTTACCACTACCTCCATCTTCAGAAAACAGTTGATCTCACGTCTGTTTCAAGGTCAATCCCACTGCCTGAGCTCCTGACCCCAATCCTCTGCTTGCTCTGTAACTGATCCCTTCTCTCTTATATGTCTCATCTTTCCATCTCTAGTAGTTCCTTCTCTCAGTCCATAAACATTCTCTAATGCCCTCAATTAATATATATATATATTTGACCCTAAATCCCATCCTGGCTGCTGCCCTTTTCTTCCTTTCCTTTCTCAGCTAAGGTTCTTTAAAACTCATTATACTCTTCACTGATCAAGCCTGACCTCTCATCCTGACCTCTCATCACCTTCCACATCCTGACCTCTCATCACCTTTCAACTCTCTTGACTAGGCACCTGTTCTGTCTAACGCCACCAATGACCTCTGTATTTCCTGTCCCAATGGGCACATTCCAGCCCTTAGCTTACTGGACTTCGCTGCCGCATTTGACACTGCTGACCACGGCACCTTTGTGAAACTCTCTACTCCCTTGATTTCTGTGGAAATATAAATTTGGGAGGTGATATATGACCAGTGGTGAAAAGGATGAGTTTACTCTTGTGTTGTCTAGAAGAGAAGAATACTCGGGTCAGAGGATACTTGTGCTTTAGAGAGCCTACTCTGGCCTTCTTTGAGAGATGCCCCTTCCTTACAGGGTGAGGCATCTGCAAGACCTATAGGATGGAGCAACTTGAAATCCATAGCCTGCCCAAGAACAGGATCCCAGCATACCCTGCCCAAATACCCTCCCAAGGTTTGTATAGTCCTTTGCCCAAATCCTGAAAGTGGCCTTGTACCACCAGGGTACTCACAGCTAGGCCTGAAGGGTGGCAGGCTGGGGCAGGGCTGTTCACAGTGGGCGGAGCTTGGATATGCAGGTTAGGGTGACCACACACTTACACAAGAGGTCCTTCATAATTCCACTGCAGGTATTAGAAGAAAAGTGGTAAGCCATGGCCAGTGACTGTTTCTCCCTATGCTGCCACGTTCCAACATGGAACCCTGAGGAACAGAAGAATTTCAAGTTATAATGAAGCTATACTTTTCAAAGTAGGAGAGTAAAACATATATTACCTAACAATTTGTTAGTTTGTTTTATAACTTTAAAATATTTAGACATCTGGTATGTGGCCTCTATTTGTACTCTTGTCCCAGACCACAAATGTCAAGAGTAGGCCTGTGTAGGAGCTGAGGATTCATACCGTGTTTCCCCAAAAATAAGACCTAGCCGGACCATCAGCTCTAATGCATCTTTTGGAGCAAAAATTAATATAAGACCTAGTATTATATTATATTATATTATATTATATTATATTGTATTATACCCGGTGTTATGTTATGTTATGTTATGTTATGTTATGTTATGTTATGTTATGTTATGTTATGTTATGTTGTTATGTTATGTTATGTTATATTATTTACATTACCTATATTATATTATATTATATTAAAGACCCAGTCTTATATTATAGTAAAACAAGACTGAGTCTTATTTTAATTTTTGCTCCAAAACACACATTAGAGCTGATGGTCTGGCTAGGTCTTATTTTCGGGGAAACAGAGCACGTATCAAAGACAGTGACTCACTTTCACCTTAGGCGCCACCTCCAGTGGATCCATAGAACCTGCTTGGAGAACTACATTGAGAATCAGCAGGAGAATTTCCTGGAGGGATCAGTGATATCTGCCCTGCGCACACCTAACCCTTTCCTTGACCTAGTCACACATCTCCATTTCATGGAGTAGGAAGTTGAGGTTGAGAGAAGTTGAAATACTTACCCACTCTAGTGCGGGCCAGGATAGCACGAGGACTCAGGTCCTGTGACTCCAGGTCAAGGCATTTGTTCTTGCAATGTTGGAGGCAGGACACCTTCACCCTCACAAGGCAGGAGGGAGAAACTTCTTCCCAGGCTCCCCACAGAGCTGCTGGGCTTGTGCTTAGAGACAGGATAAAACAGAATGGAATAATTAATTCAAAAAGATGTCACGTGACAAAAATGCAATCACAGGATTTTCTAACAAAGCCAATAGTGTTCTGAATTATGTAGAAATTATTCTGGTTTAATTTTAATGACAGGGATATGAACAATCAGTTTGGAGACACAAGGAAATATTTTAATTTTGAGGAAATTTGAGAATCTAAATGGGGATAAACTGAGTAGGTCATTAGGTGGGCCATTTTAAAGGGACATCCATATGCTAATGCTTAATGTTACTCTGGTAAGAGGTCACAGGACATAAGTGGCAGACAATAGGTGAAAAAAAGAGCATGATCGATGTGGTCTGGAACCTGCCTCTGTAGTTGACTAGCTACATGGCCTCGGATAGGATAAAATCCTTAATTACTCTCAACGTCAGCTTCCTCATTTGTAATTCAGGGGAAATCATATCTAACTTATATGGTTGCTATGACAATTAAAGATAATAATGAGATAGAAACCATACACACAGAAAACAGGCATTTGTGCCATTACCTATGTAAACTGTACCATTCATTCAGTCATACAACTAACCTTTACTGAGCACGTATTATGTAGCAACCTGTATGTCCCACTTCCCCATCAAGGGGAAGAGAAACAAAGCCAGATACCACCAAGGTGGAGCTGGTACCCACCCAGCTAGATTACTATCCTCTTTTTGCATACTTGGGCCTGTCACCCCTGGAAATCAGGTTAGTTCTCGAATGTTCCCGGTCTTCTTCCTGTGAGAGTGACAAAACTTCTGAGCACAATTGCAACAGATAGTTCTTTATTTAGTGTCAGATACAGTTCTGTGCAATGGTTAGACACACACTATGCAGCCCAATGGCTTGGGATCAACTTTCAGCTGTGCCACTTACTAGCTGAGCCAATTACTGAACCTCTCTGTGCCTCAGCACCTTCATCTGTAAAATGAAAATGATAGCAGTGCCTCTTCATAGCGTTGATGTGAGGTCTAAATGAATTAATATATGTTAATGTAGCTGAGACAAGGCCTGGCACACACTCAGAGCTATATAAATATTAACTATCATTATTTAAATCTTCACTCATCACTGACATCAAAGATTCTCTTATTTCCACGGCAAACATGAGACTTGTCCCTCTGTAACTGTTCCTGCACAGGCAGTTGCTTAGAAGAACTATAGTGTGAAGAACCTCAACCTATTGGCACTAAACAGGTAAGCAAATTATAGGTACCTAGAAAAATTCCAGTACCCACCCTGGCACCACTTAACACAGGGTCTAGTTTCCCCATAACAACCTGTTTCACCTCAAGTCAGCCCAGCCATTCCCCTACAGTCTCAAGGTTGAGAAAAACAACCACGAGTTTAGAATGAAAATCCTCTTTCCAAATCCTTTCAGCCAATAATTCCCCTTCTGGAAAACAAACCTAAAGTATATTACCATCCTATGAAAAATTCAGATATTTGTGCAAATATCTTTGTAACAGGAATTAAAAGTGCAGCTTCAACTGAGGCACAAAGATTTAACAGTTGCTGCATTTTAAAGGCAGTGGGAGTCCAAATGCAAAATTTTGTAACGATTTAGCTGAAAGTTGGTGATATAGTTCTTTTGAATTCCTGACTCACATTGGAGATACAAAACAGAAAGTGGGGAGAAGGAGGAGTTTTCGGAGAGAGTGTCTTGGGAGGAAACTGTGCTATGAGTCCCTCTTCCCCGCCAAAGGTGGAGGTGGTACTTCCCTTCACTTCAAGCCCCAGGAGGGAAATTCAAAGGCACCATTTAAAAAGCTTGGGACATGCCCCCCTGCAGTTCAGGTTACAAGGCACTGGCTCCTAACTCACATTGGAGAAAGCTCTAGTGACTGGCAGTGGGACAGAGGGTTTAGTCTGGGAAGTGATACAATGGATTAAACATGTGTACATCTCAGGAACCAGATACAGATCTCTTAGTAGAACAGTCTGCCTGAGGTCACATGAAAAAGGATGCTGTACAAGATCATCACCTCGGTGGCAGTGATAGAACCCCAACAGAGAAAGTCTGTGTGGAGTGGACTGTGGAACACAGAAGGCATCAAGGAGAGCTGCCCTTGACTGCCTATAGGCATTGAAACCCCGGAAGTTATGTTCGTGGGAACTATGGAATTAAGTCTACACTTCACTAGGCCAGAGCTTTATGTGGACCTGTCACATAAGCCTAATGAACTCTTACTCTTCGAGAATCAAATCAAACTTCCATGTTGTGAGAAGCCCTAGGGAGCTGCCCATGTGTCAAGAAATGGATGTCTCCAGTGAAGAGCCAGAAAGGACCAGAGGCTGCCACCAGTCGTGTGAGTGAGCCTGGGAGCGGATCATCTCTCAGTTGAGCCTTGAGATGACTGCAGCCCTGAACGATACCTTGACTGCCGCCTTGTGAAGGACCCTAAGTCAGAGGCATCTGGCTGAGCCATGTCCAGATTTTTGACCACAGAAACAGTGACATAACAGTAAATGTTGGGTTTGAGACTCTAATCCTAAAAAAAAAAGAAAAGAAAAGAAAAGAAAAGAGAAGAGAAGAGAAGAGAAGAGAAGAGAAAAGAAAAGAAAAGAAAAGAAAAGAAAAGAAAAGAAAAGAAAAGAAAAGAAAAGAAAAGAAAAGAAAAGAAAAGAAAAGAAAAGAAAAGGAAGAAAAGAGAAAAGAAAATACTCCTATGGGCGGAGTGGTGATTCCCCTCATTGACTAACCCATCTCTTCCTTTCATGTTGTACTTTCTTGAGCTGTGAACTGCCAGCCCATCTTATGAGAGTACCAGGTAAGTAAGAACTTTTCCATCCCATCTTGAGATCTGCTTGATCTCTCTGAATTCCCCCTGCCCCAGGTCAGAAACAGTAGTTATTGAGAAGGAGAGGAGGTAAGCAAGTTAAAACTGACCACAATCTGCTGCTGGCCTACTTGGGGATAGACGGCATCTTACTGTTAAATGAAGATTAAAGTGTGACTTCTTATTTCAAACTAGGTACTTAAGTTTCTGAATGGAGATCTTGAGACTTAAAGCAACTGTAGGACATTGTAATCAGAAAAGTCCTAGAGCTGCCCGAGTTTGTCATTCAGGGTCAGGGGAGTAATTTCCCTCCCTGAATAAATGTTGCTCTGTAGCAAGAGTTGTGGTAAAGGTTCTTACCCAAAAGGGCCCTCGATCCTACACACACAGGGGTCAGAAATCTAAGTCAATCAAGAAGACTCTACCACCTCACTATCTCTCTTTTATCCTACTTCCTTTCTCCCTTCTTCACACCTCTGCCCCAGTCACACTTGGGGATAGCCAATGGCACTGCTTAACCACTGGCAATCTAGAAGTCCTGATATCCACTGTCAGGCAACCTAGGATGGGTTACTTTTCCACAGATCCTCTCCTTTGTTTGATGTTTGCAAACTGTGCTCTGCAAACTATTAATTCCAAGACATGTGATTCGTATTAGCACATGAAATATTTTTTAATGCCCTGCAGAAAGGTAATTCCTTGACATTTGTTCAACCCAAGATTTTTCACACCCCCTTTTTTTTTTTTTTTTTTTTTTTACCATACACAACGGTTAAAAACCAATCAAACGAAAACGTTAGCAATTTAAGCAACTAGTGTTCTGGGGAATCCTGTTTGGGAAGTGCCACCCTGATTTCAATGGAAAGGTTATTGCTAAAGAGCTAGGTGGCTCTGGGAGGCCATTCCATCCTTTTCAGCAAGTCTTCCTGACATAAATCTCACTGCTTTGCCCTTTAATAGAAAACAGGAGAGCCTCGCCTCACACATTTTAGCCAAAGACCCCTAAGATGAAGGGAAAGTAGGCCCTCAATTGATGGATGCATCAAAGTCAGAGGAATTTTAGAAGCTTACAGAGTTTCTCTGGACTTGATATTACATCTCAATGTTTTATCATCTTGAGGGGGATTTGCCACTATGTTTCTGGTAGATGCCACCATTTGTCTTGTTGAAGTCCAAAGTTGGATTGCCTTAAATGGGCCCTATAACTGATATAAACCTACCACGACAGGCAGGAAGAGAAAGTTGGGTCAGAGGAAGGAAAATGAATATTTCTCTAACCCTATACATTCAGGCACAAGGATCTCCCTGTTCCTTAGAGTTGCCTGGAAGTGATGACTCCCCAATTCCTTTCCTGTTAGCAAGTCCCCCAGAAGTCATCTCCAAGGCCAGAACCTGCAGCAGCATGAAAAATCTTCAGAGCCACTAACACAGCGGTGCATCTGGAGTGGGTCTAAAATACCTGATAGGTCCTTATCTCTTTGCCAGACAATGTCCCACAGGGTTTCCGTGCAGTAACCTGGGCTCCTTGGCAGGAACTGACATCTCACTTGGGATTTCATCACACACACTTACAACCTTAACCCTTCTGAATATACAACTTCATTCCTCCTGATCACAAAGTGTCCAACCCTGTATTCTCTGACACGGTGAGAAGTTTTTTGTGATGATTATTTTATATTTGTTAGTTTGGGGGTATAATTTCACTATATAGTGATTAACACTTTCTTCTCATACACGTGTGATATTTATTTCACCCAATTTTATGTTTCTCAAATATTAATCTCTTAAAATGTTGACTTTATCTCTCTGTTCCCACTTTCAAAACCACACAGAAAAAGTCCCTAATGCTGAGCATTAGCAGATAAACACTTACATCCAGAGGGAATTGGAGGCACTTTTAAGACCAGCTGGAAACCATTTAATAAGTGCGTGGGAAGTGTTTCTTTTTATAATCTATATTTCACTTTAGAGCCATGTGACTGATAGTGGCAAGAAGGTTGTGGTTAAAACATAGTAAATGGGCAACAGAATACACTGACCAGAAGGGGTGAAAAATATGATATATTAGAAAAAAAAAGGCATAAGTGATATATTGAGGCGGTCATTCAATGTGAGCAGCTAAGTCACGCAGTTACTAAAACCACTTGTTATTTAGTGACCCATTTTTACAAACCATTGTTCTCCCTTCCTCCCAAATGTGCTCTGAATGAATGGCAGACATGCTGTCCCTCTGAGCTATTTTAACTATTCAGAGGTTTGGTAATTTTCCTAATGGAAAAAAATCAAATTCATACAAAAATGATCACTGACTACCTGGCAGAGGGCCTGAGACCATATTCAGGATGTGATACAACACACTCATTTGATTGCTTTCTTTTTCAACACACATTGGAGCGCTCCAAAGTTAGTTTTGCTTCCATTCCAAACTGTTGACACAGCTCTTTCCTAGTTCCTCTGATGGAGTGAAAGAATCCACGGTTAGAGTCTCATCCAAGGAAACAGATGATGTGCGTGAAAAGATCCAAGTGGAAACAATTTATTATGGATGTCAGGTGGGAATTGACGGTGACGTGAAGGTAGCCTCCGAGAGCACTACCAGGCAAATCATCCCTGAGGCCACAGAACAGAAAGGCTCAAAGCCTCAAAATTGAATATCCTCAAATTGCATGGTTTAATAAGCTAATTTAAAATACACCATAGAAGCAAAGGAAAAGATTTGGGGTAAGTATCTACACTTAGAATAAGATGTAAGTGGGTGAAAGGACCATAGTCAGAGCTCTCTCTCTCTCTCTCTCTCTCTCTCTCTCTCTCTCTCTCTCTCTCTCTCTCTCTCTCCTCCCCCCCTCCTCCCATCAGCCTTCCCCACAAGTGGTGTGATAATGACAACCAGAGATGAGGTTGCTGCAAGAGCAAGTGGGCCCACAGACAGAAGGTGCCCTGGGCTAATGTTACAAACTTGCTCTATCAAGAGACACAGGGGCAAGTTCATGGGGCCATAGCTGTAGTTTCCCAATTAGCCTTCTGAACCGCTCTGGTTTTATATTTATTTCAAGGGGCAGAGGGCATGCGGTACCAAAAAGGCTGTCACCAATGGGTGGCCAATTTAGGGATGACATAGCTGTCAGCCCAGGGATGGCATGATCATGACATGATCTCTCCAACCCTTTCCAGCTATAAGTAACATTCTTGTCCTTCCCCATCATATATTTCATTTATTCTATCTTTCTTTAACATGTTTTATAGATTGCTAACTTATTATCTATATATAACACATCGTATCACTCTGTCTCACAAGCTATTTCCTTATTTATTATGCATACCTGACATCTAGGAGTTTCACCAATATCTTATAAGCTGCTAGCTTACTTCCTATGTATACTCAGTTCTCATTTCTTGAGAGCTTTATCCTTTATATTTGCTTTTTTGCCTTCTACACAACATAATCAAATATGCACAATCGAATATAAAGTATAAAGCAGTATAGCAAATGTGTATGACATCTAGACCTTCTCTTTTCCTTTCAACAGAACCCACAGAGAACATCACAAGAGGCCATGAAACACTCTGCAAGGTCTTCAGGCTTTCTCTTGTATTCTACAAACTTTGACTCTTTCCAAGAGAGAATGAATAATTACTTTAAGTATATTTTAAGCATTAGTCTTGGGGACTTGACCTGAAACAAGAAAGACTGGTTAACCCATGAAATCCCTGATACCATAAACTGTTTCAACTCCAATTTGGGGTCATTTAATTGAGCATGTACAAAAATCCAATCCTCAGCCTCATTCTCCTTGGAAAACTCACTTAGTATAAATCACCCATGTAGATAAAAAAGGAGCCTGGGACTATCACCCCACTGACACAAGGCACAGAATTAATAGTGTAGACTCTGGCTAAGCTAATGATCCTGTGATCACAGACTCGGCAGGCCTTACAATGGGATGCCAGGAGCAGAATCATTCCTTTGCTGCTTCCATAAGACGGAGACTCAGTCAAGACACTGGCTGCCACCCAACCTCATGGATATAGCCATCTGTGCAAGAAAGGCACAAAAACCTACAGAAAGAAAGAAAGGTGAGGAAGACCTCTGGGTGTTTCAAAGAGTCCCCCCAAGCTTAGCTGTCTCTAGTATGGCACAAGGGTGAGTCCACACCCAGTCTTGGAAGACATACAGCCCTAGGGTGAAATCCCAGCTCTTTAACACTTGCTGGTTGTATGATCCTAAGCAACTTACTTAACCTCTCTGAGCTTCCTTCCCTTCGTTTATAAATTGATAATTATAATAATACCCACCTACTAGGGTTATGGTGAGGATTAAATGAAATAATTTACATAAATTATTTAAATAATTGATTTATACTGCGCCCTCACATGCCATCCCAATGGTTATTGCAGTCAATGTTATTATAGTTGTCATTTGCTATTGTAACTTGCTATTGTAATTAGTAAGACCTTAGAGTAACAGATATGTTATTTTAAGAGCAGTGTTCCCAAAATGCATCCTTACATACTAAATAATGCCCCCAGATCTTTTCAATGATGTAAAGTCTTTTATTTTTAGAATTGCTGAAGAATCTTAAAATGAGACAGTCTCCTTGGTTGGAACTGTGGCATGTTGATTTAAATTCATACAAAGATTTAAATGTTTCTGGTAAATTCCTTTTCTGGTGGAGGTTTTGAAGAGGATGGAATGAGAAATAGAAGATACCTTCAAAAGGAGAGGGTCAGAGAGAGAAAAGGGGAAACTTTCAGCCAGGTACACAGGCTTTGAAATCAGACAGAAGGGGATTGAATTCCAGACTGTCATACCACTGCTAGTGTGACCCTTTGTAACCTCATTCATAAAGTGGGGAGAATTGTGGGACTATCTCTCACACTCTTGTAAGGGTTAAAAGAGACACAGCCTATGAAGAACACTGGCTGACACATAGCAGGTTCTCATTAAGGGCCGATTTCTCTTCCTGCACGTTTACAGTGCTGCCCCGAACTGACTTGTTTGCTCACACTCAATTCTCCTTCCTGGCTAGTGCTGGCTTTCCTACAGATCATGAACAGAGAGATCAGAGGTTTTCAGGATTGGATTTCTGTATGAAAGAAAGAGCAAATAGAAGCTACATGTTGATGCAATTTAGTTGAGAAAATCTAGACACTATCACCCTGCTATCACTGCTAGGAAATAGCTGAAGTCTGTCTACCGTTGGATGCAATTCCAGACTAGAAGGTTTCTTCAGTTCACCCAGCCCTATGTGACCTTACTAAGCCTGGGATCTCCCTGGACTGTGGAATTCACCTAAAGTCAGTCTGTTTAGTAGATGGAGCTGGAAGTTCTGCTCTGCTCTACAGTCTGGGGTCCTCCCTGAGCATTTGGGTCTTCCTCAAGAACCTGGGCTAAGCTAAGGGGCTGGCATTTCAACAGCCCTCCCTCCCACACACCCCAGATCCTTGAGGCCATTCCTGAGCCCCCAGGGCTAAGCCAGGGAAGGGGGAGGGCAGGCAGGAGTTATCAGGGCTCTTGCACAACTAGTATTTCTGATGCTGTCATTTGCTCACCACCAGATGTATTCCTACTCAGGTCTCCCAGGAGAAAGGAAATGGGGTTTTGTGAATTGAGGTTTTTCTAGAAGCTCAAATTAAAAAAGAGAACATGAGCTATATACAGTTTGAGAATTCCAAGACTGGGAATAGGGAATGGGGAGAGGGTAGGAAAAGCAACTGGTCAACAAAGTTCTCTTTACAGGGTAATGACAAGAATTACTAATACTTTATATGGTGCTCACTGTGTCCGGCAATGTTCTAGGGGCTTATTTACTTCATTTAATCCTCACAATAACCCTACGAGGTAGTTGGTAGCCTTTTCCCCATTTTACAGTTGAGGAAACAGAGGAACAGAGAGGTTGAGTAACTTGCCAAAGGTTGCACAGCCAGTAAGTAGTAAAGGCAGGATCCAAAGACAGGCATGCTGGCACTTAAGTCTATGTGCGTAACCATTGTGCTAAACCATAATGACAGCAAACATTAATTGAGCCCTATCTTCCAGGCACTGCACTATATGGCTATTTCACATGGATCATCTCATTTAATCCTCACAGTAACCCCATATGATACCCCTCTAATCCCCATCTCACAGATGAGTTCGTGGGGTTTGGAGACATTGAGTGACTTGTCCAAGATCCCAGCAGTCTACTTTTGTACAGGTCTGCAAGGAGGAAAGTTATTAGCTGGAAGAACCCCTTTGCCATCCCATACCACAGAGCAAAAGTCTCGGCTTGTTGCTCATAAGTAAACATAGGACAGCTTTTACACATCGTCCAGCAATCTTTGCTTCTGTTGTTTATGGATATCAGGGCATATTTAAACAAAAAAGGTCTATTTGAGAATACAGAGGTTTCATGTTATGATTTCTTTTTTTTTTTTTTACTGTTCAGTACAAATCCAGCCTGTTCATGCTGCATCATACCATGGTCTTATTTGTGTTACTGCTACCCAGATGTGAAAGACATTAGCTAATGAGGTCTGTGCTTGTGTCAGAGAGGGAGGGTCTCCATTATTCCTCAAAACGACAGCAGCCCTTTCTGCTTCCTCTGATTGTTCACAGCTCTTCCCAGTGATGTCTCACCTATAGCAAAGGGATCTAGTTCTCTTGCTGCCTAAATAAACCAAGTCTTAAATTTCCATACTTTTGAGAAGATTTTTCCTTCTTTCCTTCCTTCCTTCCTTTCTTCCTTCTTTCTTTCCTTCCTTCCTTCTTTCCTTCATTCTTCCTTTCTTTTTTTCTTTCTTTTTCCGCAACTGGTACGTATTTGGCTGCAGTCACTTCTCAGGAGTGTTCTAGCTCCTCCGGTGGCTTCCGCAAGAGTGGTGAGTTGATGGTATTTTGGGTTTGGAGTTTGAGGTAGGGGAAGTTTGTGGGAGGAAACAACCAAGCCACCTGTGATTTCTTCTTAAGTCACATGTGCACCTACCACTGACTCTGAAAAGAACACAGTTAAATGTAAGGGGTCAGCTAGGCCTCACTGCCATAGGAGTCAGAGGCAAGCCCACTGGAAAACCTGGTTTGCAGAAGACACAGCTGTGTCTGAGGGATAACATAGGGCAACTTCATTTGGAAAAGTGAAGAGGGATGTCGTTTGGGATGGGAAGGATTTTTCTTGGGGTTTTTCCCACAGGATACAGTGAAATGCGTCAGGTTATCGCCCGCAGATCTCTGTTGCTTCTCTTTTGTAACTCCAAATCTGTACTGAGCCCTGGCTCATCACTCAGATCCCTCCCACCTCCCACACCCACCCACCCCAACCCCCAGCCAACAGCCCAAGCCTAGCAACCAGCAGGACCCAGACACGGCTATCAGACCTTCAGACAGTTCAGCATCTTAGCCTGTGGGAAGTCCTTGTTCATGTGTTTAATAACCATTGGACAGAAGTAGAGAATAAGGGCCAGAAATGCCATAGAAAACCAATATGCCCTTGAAGCACAAGAAGAAAAGCAGGATCGCAGACTCTTTTACTGCCACTTTCTTTCCCTAGGACTTCTCCCTTCTCCCTATTTTGTAGACCGTCTTCTCTAGGCTCCATGTCCTGAGATAGGCCTCCTTTTCTTCCTTGTCTCCATTCAAGTCAAGTAAAAGAGCATTTATCTAAGGCTAGGCCCTATGGGGAATACAGAAACAGATCTCACAGACCCTGCCCTCAAGGGGGATCCAAACTCAATGGAGAGATATGGCGAACACAAGAGTAATGCTTAAGGGACAGTCAGGACCACCGCTAGTCTGGTGGATGTCTTGTGAGAATCTGAAAAGGCACTCCTTCCTCTAGATGGGCTCTTGACATGGAGAAGGGAACAGGGGCTAGATTTAAACCCCTACTCAATCTCTTTTCCAGATGCTCTTGAGCAGGACATAAAATGCATGTGGAACACATGGGACAACCTGGGAACAATAATCAAAATGTTCAGTCTAATGTAATCCACTGCGAATAGGCACAGTACAGAAACTATCTGCCATAGCAACTCAGAAAAAGGAGACACATTGGTTCGTTTTATTGGGAAGACTGTGTGTAGAAGGTGGGCTTTGGATGGGTGGGGTAAGCTAGGAGGACATCATCATTGTGGATGGGTAAGGGCATTCCCAAAGGAGAAAACTGCACAAGCAGAGACATGAAAGTGAGAAGGCACATCAGTCCCCATATTTCTTCAAGCCCTTTCTTTCTCCCTTTTGCTTTTATGTACCTTCATGTAAAATATTTCCTCAGTTTCATTAATCCATCTTTTCTGCACAGAGCCACTCTGTTTGCATGAGGAAGCCTGTTCTGATTTTGTCAGTGCTAAACCTCCTCAGTGGTAAATAAATCACTCCCGTCTCCATAGTTACTAACCTCGATCATGTCATCAGCTCCAGACACACAGTGAAAATAAAGATACTCAAAGCTGCAGAGAAAAGGACTTTATGATTCTCTGAGGTGGCGTGGCCTTAGCTTTCAGCCTAGGCAACTCAGTTTCCAGAGCCTGATTTTTCATGATTATTCTCATATGCTTTCATCTCCTTGTATAACTGGTGTTCAGGAAAATGGCTGACGTGTAAGAGACATGAACACCAATGGACTTATGGTCAATGGATAAACAGAAATAAGATTAACATAAGTATATCGATGAGTCATTTATCTGCCACCAGCCTGAATCATATTTTTCAAATGGAATTTTATTTTCAGACCTTAGCTCTAGTTAGGAAACTGACAGCTGAAAACATAGCAGGTTGTCAGAATATTTATATTTATTTCCTTTGCAGTCCAATACAAATAAAGTAACAGTTATAGAAATAAAGGAGATTGTCCAATGTCTTTTTCCATACAGGAATATTTTCTACAATATCCCTGGAGGACTCTTATCTAATCTCCACTGGAAGAGTATCCATGACAGAGTTTACAACTTTGGGAGGGGAAGGCACGCCTTCCATTGTTGGAAAGCTCTTAATGTTTTGTTTTGTTTTTAAATCTTCTTTATATTGCATTTATTGCCTTCTGGTTCACAGACACCCATTGGTCCTAGATTTGCCTTCCACGAAAGCATGGAATGTGGTAGCCTTAAATTTTCAATTACTTAAAGTAATTGGAAGAGCACTAAAAATGAGTCAAGAGACCTGCATTCTAGTCCCGGTATCTCCATCCTACTGCAATGCTATGTATGTTGAGCAAAGTCAAATTAACCTTTTTGAGCCTCAGCTTCCTCATTTATAAAATGAGAGCAGTATTTGCCTGGTCTACCTCACAAGGCCAATGTAAGAGTCAAGTTAAATAATAAAAAGGAAAGCACTATGAAAATCGTGAAGTGCTATATATAAGATAAGGTGTTACCATTAGTCACATGTAAGTCCTCCAAATATTTCAAGACAGCCGGTATTCTCTTAGTGTTTGCTGGCATGATAGTTTCTAGATTCCTTTTCCATGTCAGTTGTCCTCATCTAGAAGCATCCCATTTGTCATTGTCTCCTTTAAGCTTGGTGCTCAGAATAATACCCCAGAGATGATAAAACCAGCAAAGGACTTCTCCCCTGCCTCCCAGGCTGAACACCAAACAACACTTGGATTACTGCTGTCTCAGATTGTGCCGGTGCTTCTAACAGCCTCTCCAGACTGTCACCATACATTAAGTTAAGGTCACCCAACACTTCTGTCTTTTTCACATGAACTGCTGTCAAACTAGGTCTACACTTTCCTGATTCATTTAGTGTTAATATTAACATCAATGAATAGATCTCTGTTGATTTGATCTCTGTTGAATTTCACCTTATTGTTATCAGCCCATTGTCAAAGAGTAGAATGCTGTTCCATTATTCTTCAGCTACTTCAGCTGACTTTCGTGTCTTGAATGGGGATATCCGCAGCAGTGTGTAACAGGAAGAATTCTGAGAAGTCCCAAAATGTTCAGTAAACAAAAACACTTGGGGAAAGATCTATGTACCACAGAAGGAAATCTCCCTAACCAAGGTCTCATAACTAGCATTCCTGTGGTGAGAAAAGATTGTTTTAACAAGATTTTATTATTAAGATGATTGATCAAGTAAAGTATTTTTAGCATGAACAGACATTTCCGTTTCTAGAGAGTCACAAACAGAATGGCAGTTCCAAAATTTGAAAACATTTTTCTATGTTCTGGGCACTTAACATGGATTTTCTGAATTTAAAATGCTGTTACAATAAAGCAACACCTAAAGAGTCACATTATCCATCATGTGAAACAGGAGTGGTGAGACTTTCCAAAAGAGAAGCTAGTAACCGAGTGTGAAAACATGGATGGAGAGAGCTAAAGGGACATCAAACGCACTACTTTATTTTCGGCCTCTCCAAAGGGAATTAGAGGAGGCCAGGCAGATGGGGACAAGATGCCCCTCAGCTCCAATGGGCAAGGATTAGGTAGGAGTCCTCGGGTTGCAAGTGACACAAACCCATTGCCAAATAGCTAAAGCAAAAAAAGATAATTTATTGGTTTATATAGTAACTGAAATGTCCAGAAGTTAGTTTCAGCAATTCTACAACTGGTACACTTACAGTCACGTATGAACATGTCAGTGACAGCATTGTTTAGTGGAAGCAGGGAGCTTTCGTCAACCCAGAAGCCCTAGCCATAGTCAGGTCAATGAGTTACAGATAATAGGGCGATTAGAACTTAAAAACACAGTATTAATTTAAAAACAGAAGAAGGCAGAAACCTCGTGAGGTCTATAATACAGTGCTATGTATTTATATTTAAAACACATGTACACAAAACCATGCCAGTATGTGTTCTTTGATATGTGTGCACTTTTGAAAAAAATATAAGTATGTTTAAGTAGGTGCTTATAATAGGAGGAGAATGGGAGAGGGGGTGGGGGCTGAAGAGGAATGATACATTTTAAGATGGAAGGTGTCTTTTACAAACCAATAGTAATGTAAGCCAAGACCTGAGGAGTATGATTAACTCAACTCTGAGTACCAATTTTCCAATAATTTTTAAGATTTGTTTTTCATCAAGCAATGTAATCACAAAGGTCGCAGTCTCTCAGCTCACTCCTCTCTGGATTGGCTTCATTCTCCAGAAAGCTCTCTCCATAGGAAGGGAAAGATGATCCTAGAAAGAACAGGTTCACATGGTATTTACAGTTCATGATGGCAGGAGGAAAAAGATTTCCCACATTCCTACAATGACACTGCTTGGCACTGCTGGGATCCTATCTCCCCCATGCTTGGGTTATGAGTCCAATACCATCACCTAGAAACAAGTAATTCTAATTGGTCAGCCTGGTCACACACTTACCTTTGTGAGGGGGAGGCAAGGCCCTTTGATTGACAGCCCACTAGTGGAGACCACTACCCAGTAGAGCAAACACCTCCAGCATAATTCTGGGGTCCATAGAAGCCCTAAGCAGTCCAAATTCAAAGATAACTTTACTCTGACTAAAACATGTTTATTAATCAGGCTGCACTCTGTACAATACAATCAGGAAATAGCTTTATTTTATTTTATCCCCCATTTTTGTGCTTCACATCTGCTCTGTCAGATCTCCTTTGCCCGACCCCAGACAATATCTTGAGCAAACTCTATGACTTCTCCAGTTGCTTTTTACTTTTGTAACAGTCTTATTTCAAGGTATTATACAGATTCAATCTTCTCTAATATCCAAACTTAGCTCTTTTCTCTTCTTCACATCTTCCTCCCCGACATTCCAGGTTAGGTCTTAATAGGTCCCAGGAACCTGCAATGGGGAAGTGGGTCACAGTCTTATTCCAACCACACCCAATCTTGTTTGTTGTTCCTCCCCAGTTGAGGGGTAGAGGAGAAAGGAGAAGTAAAAAAAACAAAAGGTCTTCATTATTTAGCTCGTGATGTGCTCTGGGAGACAGATGTTCAAATGCCAGCTGACTCTCTCCTGTGGGGAACTTAGGTGTGTTCTTTAGAAAAACCTTCAACCCCCACCGGGGATCTCCAACACTTTCCTGTTACCGCAGATGGACGATATTTTCTCCTGCTGACCACTAATGATTCTCCCTTAGCTCCTGCTCAGACAATAATCCCACACACAGACAGCATTCTCCGTCAGAGTCTTTTCAAGATGGTGACACCTCCCATGGTGTCCACTGAGTCCTCATAAAACACAATACTTATCCTGCTCACCATGAAATTGTAGCATATTCCCACTACCACCCCCTCTCTTCTCTTTGCTCTAAGGGGCAGCTCCAGCCAGCCTCATGTCTAGGCAAGGAACAGATTCCATACTCTGTGCTCACAAACTCCAGAGAACAGAGGTCAAATTCTCCAAGACTACACAAAAACATGTACAGTAATGTTCATGTAGCATTATTTATAATAGCCCGAAATTGAAAACAGCCAAATGTCCAACAGATGAATGGGTAAACAAAATGTGGTATATACACACAAGGGAGTATTATTCAGCCATAAAAAAGAATGACGTTCTGAAAGGTGCTAGAACATGGCTAAACCTTTAAAACATTAGGCTAAGTCAAAGAAGCCAGACACAAAATGCCACATATTGTGTGAATTCATTTAAATGAAATGTCCAGAATAGGCAAATCCATTGAGACAAAAAGATTCATAGTTGTCAAGGGCCAAGAGAAGGAGAGATTGGGGGTGACTACTAATGAGTATGGGTTTCTTTTGGGGGTGATAAAATGTTCTAAAATGAAATAGCTTGACGTTTATACAACTCTGTAGGTATACTAATAACCATTGAATTTGGTGATATGTAAATTATATCTCAATAAAGTTGTTATTTACATAAATTCTCCCAAGAACTCTCAATGGAGTTGGGTGAGGGACAACAGGTCATAGAATCAGTTAGGGCATCTCTTAGCAGGCCCCAGTGTCTATCTCTTCTTGATAGAATGTGGAGGTATTTTCCCCTATTATGCTCTGCTTTGGAGTCTCAACCCGAGACCCGAGGAAAGCCCCATTTGTAATGTTATGCTGGGTTCTCTTTTCAGGCTGTAAGAACAATCACAATGCACATACTAATCTGTTTGCCAGCATCCACATGGGCTGTTTGCTTTACAAAAGTTTCAGCAGAAGTAGAAATCCCGGCCGACACAGCTGCAGAAACTATCACTGTTTATTCAAAAACCAGGGACGCTCCACCGCTCTGAGGTCTCAGAAATAAAGGAATGATAGTCACTAAATATAATGACTGAAGGTACCACATGAAGCCCTGGTACCTTAACCTCACACAGAGCAGTTGTGTCTCATTTTTCTCACCTTGTGGCATCATGAAACTGTCGATAATTACACATATCGTTATTATAGTTGTAGGAAGCATATGTTTTATTCCACCACAATTTTATTGAGAGGCTATTATTTCTGGGCACTTGGGTGACAAGGGTGAGTAACATAGGCAGGCTCCTTGCCCACACTGAGTTTGCTCAGTTGGATTCCGTTAAGAGATATTCTAAGGATATGGCCATGCTTCTGTCAGCAATTACCGGTGATGAAGAGGTGATGGCTCTAGCAGATACCGGGGAGTTGCGTCATATAATCAGAAAAAGCATCTGAGCTATTAAAAATATAATAACACATAGGTGCACACACATATATGTGCACACACCCCACTGTGTAAACACTAGAATTGAAATCCCTCAAGATTATGTGTTACGAAACCGGTACTCTTGTAGCCACACCCTTTTTGACTAAGTATTAATGCCATAACATTGTAACTAACAAGAGAGGAAGAGAAAGGCTCCTTTCCAAAATGTTACTGCAAGATTCTCATGAAAGATTAATAAACCTATTGTGTGTTTTTTTTTCAAAAGGCAGTTCACAGTTTTGCATTAATAGAAGTAGTTATACTTTGAGGTGTGGTTTTTTTTTCTTCAAAATTCTAAGTTACATTGCTATTGAGGAAGGCTGTGTATGTGTGGGGACAGAGGGTATATGGGAAATCTCTGCACCTTCCTCTCAGTTTTGCTGTGAATCTAGAACTCCTCTTTAAAAAAGTCTTTTAAACAATTATAATGGTTACCATGTTTCTATTTAACATCATACAGTGAAACTTTGTAATTGATATCCAGTTTGTTTCTTCCCTCAAAGGACATACTTTTCAACCTTCTTCCAACCCTCTAATTCCTCCAAATTTGAATTAAATTAGATCAAACACTGCCCCAGCCAGGACTTGCCACCTTGCTCTACCTAAAATGAATATTACACTTTTAAAAAATAATTTTATACAATTTATTGGGGTGACATTGGTCAGTAAAATTATACAGGTTCCAAGTGTACAATTCTGTAATACATCATCTACATATTGCACCCAGAGTCAGTTCTCCTCCCATCACCATATATTTGACCCCCTGTCCCCTCTTCTACCACCTCCCCTCCCCCCTTACCCTCTGGTAACCATTAAAGTGTTGTCTGTGCATCTTTTCAAGCACAAATCATCTCTTCCTATCTTCCTACATCCCCGTTTCCCTTATTTTCCAGTCAATACCCATCCCTGCAGGACTTCTTGGACTCAGCTCTTGGTCCAAAGGTACACTTGATGTGTGTGTGTGTGTCTGTGTGTGTGTGTGTGGGTGTGTCTGTGTGTGTTCGTATTCCTCACCTGTCAGAGGCTGAGTAATAGGGGAGGTAAATATGAATATACCTGTTTAAATGATGTCATCCAGACTTTGAACAGGAAGAAAGCCTATGAAGCATCAAATCTAAGTACTTCACTTTTCAGATGAAGAAACTAAGGCCTGGAGAGATTAAGAGACTTGCCTAGAGGCACACACTTAGTAATCAGCAGTACAAGAGCGTGAGCAGTGCTGGGTCTCCAGGCTCTTCCTCCAGTGTGCGTTTTTCCCCCATGCACTTTTTGCTTATCCTCCTACAGTCTTTCTCTGCACCATCGTTTCCTCATGTATAGAATAGGAGCGATAATAGTTCTGGCTACCTCACAGGGCTGATGTGCGAATTAATGAGGTAACATATGTGAATGAGCTTTAAAAGCCTTGCAAATGTCAGATGCTGTTTTAAATGAAAGTTATTTCAATCAAAAAAGATGCATGCACAGCATTAAAAAATGGATAATAAAATAATTCACAAATGAGAAATAATTTGCAGATGACTTCTAACACTTGTAATTAAGTTTTCAATTAAATCCAAGTACCAAATAGAACTAAAAGGAAAATAAAATTGTCTTCTGTGCATGGGGCTAAAAGTAATCAGCAAGTGACTAACAGAAATTAGGAATCTACATGGGGCTTAATGAAAATTAGGTCATGTCGCTAAAAGCAGGAATTATCCTGTGCCCTTTATTTCCCTTCCACTATTGCCTCATTTTCGTGACAGCCTCGTCAGTAATGGAGCTTTGAGGTTATTATCCTAATGGAGATGATTGGATGTTCTTATTCAAGAAGAAAGTGGCCATGTTCAACTGAAGCGAGTCTGTGGAAGGAGAAATTCTTTGGGCTGACGTTTAAACTACACTCAAGTTTTGGAAAATTCTGAGGAAGCAAAAATAAGAATGGGGGAGAAAATGGAGGGGAAACCCATGGCTTCCTGAAATGTTTAACCTGCAAGTAAACATAACAATGAAAAAATACGCAGAAAGAACTGAAGTCAAAAACCAGAACTGCAATATTATGACTTCATCAATGGTGAGTAAGTAGGACAACATGCCTGGCTGGTATTGAGCAATGCTGGTTATTCAGGGAGATACATTAGTAAAGCAATTTCCATCAAGAAGAGAAAGCCCCCAAGTAGCAAACTTTATATACGGCAACACCCTCCTGAGCACACCTCTGCCTATGCACAATTGTTTATTACAGCTATCTGTAATACACCCACCCCCAAAATCCCTTTGAACCAACAACTAAACAATATAGGTCATTTCATGAGCAACACAGAATTTCTGACTCAGCCCTTCTTCCTGGCCACCTTCTTTCTGTCAGAAGGAAGATTAAGTAGTGGCAGAATAGCCCTTCAGTGAGAATAAAAGACCAGAGACTAAACACCTGCCTCTGAAGGAGAGGCAGATGCTTAGGAAACAGACACTTAGGAGGGACCAGTTGTGTGGGCAGAGCATAGTGTCCAGAGAATAAAATCATAGGCAGGTGGGTGGCTGAACAAGTGGAAGAAACATAGCAATGAGGAACCCTAGAGCAAGTAATATTCAGAGATGCAGGCAGCAAGGTCTGGCAGCTGGTAGGTGGAACCCTGCTTGGAGAATGGTGTTCAAGGGCAGACTGGCAAGATCAAGGCAGAACTTCTGCTCCAAAAGAACTGAAGTCTTGACCAGAAAATAAGGCCGAGACTAAGGATGCAGAGAAATAAGACAAAGACCCAATCACTACGACAAAGATACAAGGTGGAAGTTGGTCCAAGGAACAGAGTAAAGGTTTATTTCCGGAAACGAAGTACAAGATGAGGACAAGTTGACCTGCACTAAAAGTTACTCTGATGCTTAACAGCTAAACTCTTGCCTGGTTTGTTTTTTCTTGGGGTGGGGGATGGGGAGGTTGTTTGTTTGTTTGTTTGTTTGTGGGGGTTTTTTTGTTTGTTTGTTTTCCTATTCTCCTGAGTTGGAAGAGGTTTTCAAACCTGGGACAGGTTTGAGTGTGGGAGGTCTGAGTGCAAAATACTAGCAATATTTTGATCTTGCTAATGGGACTAGGTACTCCTACAATACCCTGTGCATATCTCTATTGTTGCACTTAATTATTGAACAAATACTTACATAGCACTTAACTATATTTCAGGTATTCTCTTACATATTTCATAAATACTAACTCCGACAACAGCCCTATGAGGTAGATACAAGGACCCTCCCCATTTCATAATTAAGAAAACTAGGCGTAGAGAAGTTAAGTAACTTATTCAAGGTCACACAGATAGGAAGCAGCAGAACGAGAATTTGAACCCAAGCACTCAGGCTCAAAGTCCGTGTTTCCAACCATTACCCCACACCATTTGCTACCTTCGTCATGATCCTTCTGTGTTTCTCTTCCCTTTAGCATCTAAGGTATGGTCTCTGCTATAGAGAACTTGGGTCATCGTTGCATCTCCTGTGCCTAGTGCAATGCCTAGTACACAGTGGGCCTTAATAAATTCCTGAATAAATGAAAGAATGAGCAAATGATTATGGGCCTGGCATATCAAACACACAAGCACCAGGGATAGAGAGAACAACAAAAGGATAGTGGATTTGGTGAACGTGATCTGCAAGACTGTTTGACTAACAGAAGGCAGCCAGGACCCAAGACAAGGAGTGGCTAGTGGAGCTGTGTGGGGGGGAGGTGTGGCCATATGGCTCATAACAGGAGCTATGGATCAGTCGCTTAAAAAAGCAGCTGAGGTCAGAGGAGGCCGGGGCACAGGAAATGGTTATACAATAAGCTGCTACTTGTAAATGCCCCACCTTCCACTTGCAATGTGGTATTTTAGAGGTTCTGCCCCACACCAGAGAATATATGGATTTGGTCAACCACAATTTGTGTGTGGAAATTACTGTTTCCATAGATCATTGTCTTACAGACTTGGCACACAGCAACCTCCGGGTAAGAGTCAGCTATTAGGTTGGTGCAAAAGTAATCGCGGTTTTTGCAATTATTTTTAACCTTTTAAACTGCAATTACTTTTGCACTAACCTAATATAATAAGCACAGCTTGAACCCAACCATCAAAAGGACAGAACAATATTAAAAACAGAACTGATCTACCTAATTGCATAAAAGCCAGAAAGGTCACTTCTGAGAGAAGTCTTTATAACTGAGCATTCAATGCGCCCAATTTTACTTTTGTGCGTAGATACGGTGTTTCCCCGAAAATAAGACCTACCCGGACAATCAGCTCTAAAGTTTCTTTTGGAGCAAAAATTAATATAAGACCCAGTCTTATTTTACTATAATATAAGACTGGGTCTTTAATATAATATAATATAATATAATATAATATAATATAATATAATATAATATAATATAATATAATTAATATAATACAATATAATATAATATAATATAATACTGGGTATAATATAATATAATACAATATAATATAATACAGGGTCTTATATTAACCTTTGCTCCAAAAGACGCATTAGAGCTGATTGTCCAGCTAGGTCTTATTTTCCGGGAAATACAGTATGGGTACACATGGGGGTTATGATGGATAGATGGCCCATCCACACATTTCTCACTCTCCTATAATTCCCTTTCCAACCAGAGCCATCCAGCTAGACAGTGCATCAGGAATCATTTGGCATCACTCGTAATTTCAAGAGAAGGAGGACATGAAAGTAGCTAACAGTTATAAGAACTTACTTGGTGCTGGATTTTATTCTAACTGCTTCACATATACTAACTTATTGAGATCTCACGGCATTCCCCATTTTACAGAGGCAAGGAAAGAGGCACAGCAAACTTGGGCAATTTGTCCAAGGTCACATGCCAAATAATTGAGAGAGACAGGGTTTAAACTCAAGGTAATGTGTCTCTAGAGCCTGTGCTTAGAACCACAACTCCATAGGGACCACCTTCTCTGAGTACAGCAGGTAATGGAATGACTAGCATGTAAAACTAGCAGCCAAACCCAAATCCCCTTTGTATGCCCATGTGGAGTTCATGACCATGCTAAACCACCCAGAATGCTTATCCTCTAGATGTAATAGATGTAGGGAGCGTAAGGATCCCGAAGTCTTCCATAGCTGTACAGTATCACCTCAGGATAGAGCCTTCCCTAATCATGGGTGGGATTACAAAAACAGATCCAAGAATTATTCAGTCCCAGATATAACAAAGAAATATGCTCCATGCTAGATTAGCACAAGCTATTACCGGATTTCAAGGGACTATTTTCAAGCCACTACTACTATCTCTGGGCTCCCCCAACACACTTTCTTCAACCCCATCTTCCTCAAATTAGAGGGTGTCTCCACATGACTAGGAAGGCTTGGCATCAAATTTCCACCTTGGCAAGAATCCAGAGTAAGAAGGCCCTCCTCAGCCATGCGGACCAAGCCCATCCAAAGCAAACAGTTCCCATAACTGTTTACGGCAGAACAAGCTTCTTCCTTTAAACAGGGTGAATGTGGAAAATCACCCAGCCAGACATTGCTTGTTATTTTAGCACTTCTAAAACTCAGGGAGGAAAGCTATCCCAGCTAGAGAGCCAGCCCTCTTCAAAAGAGGAATGTGCAAGTTGGGAAACACATCGAATGTTCTACTAGGGTCTATAAAAATGTAATTGTTCTCTAAAAGCACAATTTTGTCAGAATTACTTACACAGTGATTACGTTTAATATCTTCACTTAAATAGCCCCTCCTGGCCCAGCTTGCAGATTCTCCCTGCTCTTCTGTGACACTACCCAGAGGAAATTCATAATCTGTCTGTGTTTCTCTGACCTGGCCCTGAAGACCAGGGAAAGAAACTTTGTTGAGTTGCTTCTCAGTCATTGGCTTCCACTGCTGGATTAGTCTAACTTTCTAGTTATAAACAAAGACTATCACATTATTAGTGAAATACTTTGAGGCAACCAGCAATGTATGCTAAATTCTAAAATAAAATATTTGTGAGGGTTCACAACCAAGTCTGAAATCTGGTGAGCCAAAACCACACGTCTGGGTGCTATGCAGGTAAGCTAACAGCTTTATGAAACACCAGGTAAGGTCAGTGTGAGAAATATGGCATAGGCTATATGGGTAGATTTGAATAAATCTACATGGATTTGAACTTTTCTCTTTTTTCTAGTTTCCCAGGAGTTGGACATTACTTATGCAAGCTTAATTGAGCATTTGCTGTTTTAAATTCTGAAATGACCAGGCCAATTAAAATAACAGACAGTATTAAATGTATGAGAATAGCAAAACAATGTTAAATTCTTGTTTATATGGAACCTGTTCTAGAAATGGAAAAGACTATACAGAACAAAAAGAGAAAAATCACCCACTTAAGTCTCCACGTTCCTACACCATAAAAAGAGTGGGGGGAGAGCAGCAATTTTTGAGAGGGGGTTATTTACTTATATTTAAAATAAAGTAGGATCCAGGTCACTTACAGGGGTTAATTCATGATTACCCAAGATCCTGGCAACTAATGATTCAGGAAAAAGGCCGCTGGGATGGAAATGATCGCTGGAACCTCTGGCTTTACCCTTCTGTGTGCGCAGTTAAGAATGAGAAGGCCCTTTGGTCGCATCTGCTTCTCTTTGCCCGGAAGTGAAAGGCTGAGAGTGGCTCATGTGCTGGGATGCACTAGCAGCAGTTGCCCATGGCTCCAGAAACTCTCCTCCCACACGTCAGTTTTTGTCTTCTTAATCCCAGCATCAGGGGGCCGTGCGCAGAAAGGCAATCTCTGCTGTATCAATCTGGGAAATAAACAGCACCAGGGCTACCAAAAGCAGTAAAAATACAAATATGTACCCTTTGTTTATCTTCTAAATGAGGACTGTGTGAAATGTAAAAACATGTCTTTTACTCAGCTGTGGCTGCTTCTATTCTTATGTTAAAGGAGGGGAGATTAGTTGTAAAGAAATTTGGCCATTTTTTTAAAATGAGAAATTTTAGTTTTGAGCAGGGAAAATAAAGGAAGAAATAATTTAATAATGGATACTACATTATTTACAATTAAAAACAGAATTTGGAAGCGTAGGCAATGACTAATACTCTAAAGACTAGTATCAGCATGTTCTTATTTTGTTTGAGTAAAGTGCCTCCTACTTTTCTTCATTCACTATCATTCCATATTCTCATGTGCAGAACACTATAATAATCATTCTATTACTCACATGGTTATTTTCGACCGTGTAAATGATTCTTTTACACGATGTTGAACACTGATTGCATGCATGTATAGACTCCAGCTTTCTCTTAGCCTAGGTTGAATACATCTACCACATCAAACCAAAGCCACAAATTTCAGTTTGAGTCAGTTGTGTTTGTTTTCTGTTTATTTATAAACCCTGCCTCCTCCCAGAAAGGATTTGAAGCTGCTGTTAAGTCAGCTAGTCACACCAGTCCTTAGGAGTCCAACAGTTGGTAGAAACCAGTATTTCTGGTTCCTTACCGCCTGTGGAGCCTCACAAATGCTGATTCACAGCAGCCAGACCTGTGTGGACTGGCTCAGGTAACTGCCAGTAGAACGAGTCATTCTGGCTTGTTTCATCAGCTAAGTAAGAGTGGAGCCAGCCAAAGTGTGAACTCTACAGAAGCTGTGTCTTTCTTATCAGCAGAGAATAAGTAATCACTATTACCAATACCCTTCACTCTACCAGAAAAACTTCAAAGCAGTTGCTCAAAGACAGTTATGTCCTCAACTGTCAACACACTTCTGCCAACTCACAGGATACACACTGTGTATTCTGTCATCAGTGCGCTTTCTTTTCATACAGAAAGCTTTCCAAATCTAGTCTTCCCATTCACATATTTTTAGTGTTTAGTAGAAGTCAGAGATTTTCCAGGGAATCCCTGCTAAATCGCTGGATGGACGATCAATGTTTTGATAGCCCAGAGACACAGTGTTCCTTCTGGGCTATGAACTTGTCACCCCTCATTTAACTCTGGACAATTCTTATATAAGAACTTTCCAAGAGAGAGGGAAAAATATCTGATTCCACAGAAACTGAGGTTGATGATCCAAGTGGCAATTTTCTCTCTTAAGTAAGAATTAAATCAACACACTAGTTGAAACGTATCCCTCCAGTCATGGTATATTTTGATTTTTTGAAAATATACCTCTGCTCACTAAAGCAATATACCAGAAAAGGTATCTTGATTCATTCTTAGTTTTTTTTCATGGTTTCAAAGTAGAAGCTGCACTTGACTTTCTCTCTTCAAACCTTTTGTGAAGGCTTAGTGGTGCAGGGTAACCAGAGCACCGTTCCTTGACCACTTGCTGAAGCCCAGCAGTGTTTCATCTCAAAGTTCTACCTGATAGCTCCCCAACCCTCCTTCTGCAAACAGCCTTTCTCCCTGACATTCAACAAGATTCTTCGTGGAAAGAAAGGAAGTTGGCAGTAGTAGTCTACTCATACTGTTCTGGAATTTCACTGTCAGCCTTCCCTTCCCTTCTCTACTCTTTCATCCACTGACTGCCAACAAATTCTTCTCCAACAGTAGGCTATTAAGGAAAAGTTTCCTCTCAAAAGAATATTACATTACCCAAAGCAATATACAGATTTAATGCAATCCCCATCAAAATCCCAATGGCATTTTTTAAAGAAATAGAACAAAAAATCATCAGATTTGTTTGGAACCACAAAAGACCCCGAATAGCCAAAGCAATCTTAAGACAAAAGAACAATACTGGAGGTATCACACTCCCTGACTTTAGCTTGTACTACAGGGCTACAGTAATCAAAACAGCATGGTATTGGCAGAAAAACAGACACATAGACCAATGGAATAGAATTGAGAACCCAGAAATAAAACCACATAAATATGGACAGACAATTTTTGACAAAGAACCTAAAAACATACAATGGAGGAAAGACAGTCTCTTCAATAAATGGTGCTGGGAGAATTGGATAGCCATGTGCAAAAGAATGAAACTGGACTGCTATCTGTCACCATGTACCAAAATTAATTCAAAATGGATCAAAGACTTAAGCATAAGACCTGACACAATAAACTGCATAGAAGAAAACATAGGTAGTAAACTTATGGACCTTGGGTTCAAAGAGCATTTTATGAATTTGACTCCAAAGGCAATGGAAGTAAAAGCTAGAATAAACTAATGGGACTATATGAAACTTAAAAGCTTCTGCACAGCAAAAGAAACCATCGACAAAATAAAGAGGCCAGCAACTGAATGGGAGAAGATTTTTGCAAACAGTGCCTCCGATAAGGCAAATATCCAGAATATACAAGGAACTCATGCAACTCAACAACAAAAAAACAAACAACCCAATTGAAAGATGGGCAGAGGACCTGAAGAGACATTTCTCCAAAGAGGACATACAAATGGCAAATAGACATACGAAAAAATGCTCATCACCACTAATCATCAGAGAAATGCAAATAAAAACCACAATGAGATATCACCTCACCCCAGTCAGAATGGCTATCACCAACAAGACAAATAGTAACAAGTGTTGGAGAGGCTGTGGAGAAAAAGGAACCCTCATACACTGTTGGTGGGAATGCAGACTGGTGCAGCCGTTACGGAAGGCGGTGTGGAGGTTCCTCAAAAAATTACAAATAGAATTTCCATATGACCCAGCAATCCCTCTCCTGGCTATCTACCCAAAGAATCTGAAAACATTTATCCATAAAGACACGTGTGCTCCAATGTTCACTGCAGCTTTGTTTACGGTGACCAAGACATGGAAACAACCAAAATGTCCTTCGATAGATGAATGGATAAAGAAGTTGTGGTATATATACACAATGGAATACTATTCGGCGGTAAGAAAAGATGATATAGGAACATTTGTGACAACATGGATGGATCTTGAGAGTGTAATGCTGAGCGAAATAAGTCAGACAGAAAAAGCAGAGAACCACGTAATTTCACTGATATGTGGTATATAAACCAAAAACAACAAAAGAACAAGACAAACAAATGAGAAACAAAAACTCATAGAAACAGTCAATACTTTAGTGGTTACCAGAGGGTGAGGGGGTTGGGGGGTGGGAGATGAGGGTAAGGGGGATCAAATATATGATGATGGAAGGAGAACTGACTCCGGGTGGTGAACACACAATGGGATTTATAGATGATGTAATACAGAATTGTACACCTGAAATCTATGTAATTTTACTAACAACTGTCACCCCAATAAATTTTTTTTTAATTAAATTAAATTAAAAAAACAACAGACTATAACATCCTTCACCAAAGCTACTCTATATCCCAGACCTAGCATGACATCTGGCACATAGTGATATCCATAAATGTTACATAAATTAAAGAATTCATGAAAGAATGATTCTTCTCCAAAACTCCCCCTTTTTATCTCTAATCCCCTGAATACCCCTTCAACTCTAAATAATTCCAACTATTATTATCCATTAACTACAACAGCTTTTATAGAAAGACTGTCAAATTGAAAAGGGGGAAACCTCTTTAGAAATAAAATAAAGTCAAATTGCCTCACTCTAGCCCCTTGGGACATTCCACTTTTGGTATTAATTTCAATAAATAAAAATAATTACCTAATTTTATTTCAGTTATGTTTCCATTGTTTATATCTAATTGTCCAAATGTCTATGAACATATAAATCTTTTAAAATAATGATATAGAAATATTGTCTATCTACACATCTTCAATTTACCCAGAAGAAAAAAAAAATAGCCTTATAAAAAAGGAGGTAGAGTTTACAGTGGTGCTAGAAAGAGTCCATTAAAAAATTATTTACTCCCTCTGTCCCTTTATTCCCATCCAAAAGATCTGTTTATCTCCATAGAACTGGTGTGCGGTCAAATGGAAGCATGCATGCAAATAGGGTTTGAGAAATAGAAAGCAATATAGAAATAAAAGATATTGTAGTTGCAATCTTACTATTGTTTCCATAATCATCAACTGGTTAATCCTACCGAAGAAGGCAAAAGGGAGGCTTGCCATATAATTGGGTAACTATGGTGCAACTACTCAAAACACTACGTGGGGTCCAAAGAGAAGCACAGAAGTCAGGAGGATAAATCAGCCCTCCAAGACAGACAAGAATCGATGATTAAAATAGCTTCACATGCTCTGCCCTTTGAAGTGAAATCTTCTTGCTATTTTCTATCACCTACTCCAGACATCCCCCACTTCAATGCCTAGCTATATGTAGTTTCCTTTTGTACTATTAACAAGTGTGAATACTACATAGAACAAGCCACTCAGTTATCTCAACAAAGGGTTCACAGTAGCATGTGTGAAATAACACAGATAACCCCACCAAATGGTGATATTTTTTAATGCTTATGCTATTGTGAAATAGTTTCTTCTGGCTATTGCATTATTTGCCTGAAATTAAAGGGTAGAGTAGTTTTCTAACGGGAAAAGTTGTGACCTTTGTGTAATTTGTTTTGTATACTACAGCATATTTTTAATAATTTAATCTTGCTTCTGCCACTGTCCTTCTACTGAAGCCTTCTTTTAAAAGGCATCAGTTACCTTCTAATCAATAAATACTATTTCTTTTTCAGTTTACGTTCTCCTTGAGCCCTCAGTTGCAATCCTTAGTGTCAGTCCTGAAATCCTCTTTTAAATTGCAACACACTGCGTTCTCCAGGTTCTCCTGCTCAGACCATTTAAGTATATTAATACCACGTCCTCTTCTTTCTCCTGTTCTTTAAAGTCAGGTTTTCCCTAAAAGTTACCAGTGCTCTTCTTTTTTCATTTTTCTCTATGATTTTTCTTGGTAATCTCATCCCCTCTACAACTTCTACTCTTATCCCTGCATGTCCATTCACATCTCTACTCTCAAATTCTCTCTAGACAGGCCTCCAACTACTTCCAGAACATCCATGTTTCATTGCTTTCTCAAACTCAACACATTCACAAGCAAAGTTACTGTTTCTCCTGACTGCCATATTTCCATGAATGAGGCCATCATCTACCGAGACACCCAAAGTTTTGGAGATTCACACCTATTGTCTCCATTTAACTTTTCTTGAACATTCTTCTTCTCCAAACCATTACGTCATATTGCTTGTAAGTTCATTTATGGCGTTTAATATATCCTCTCTTGTAATTTGCCAATTATGCATTTATCTTATGTTCTCTAGTAGATATAATCTTGAGAAAAAGACTGTGCTTTCCTCAACTTTGTACACCCTGCAGAGTCTAGCACAGAGTCTGGCACATAGTAGGCATATTTAGCTGAAAAAGTAAAATTGAGCATTCACTGATATATTTTATTCACATCTTCCATTGTCCCTTGTCATCAACAGTCAACAGCACTGAGTGAAAAATTATACTTATTTTCAATACTCTAAGGAAAACTATCAAAGAAACATTCTAAGGAATGCTACAACATGCAGAGTTCTTGGTGTACTGAATTTATTGTGTTGCAGGCCACATTTTCAGTCATTGAGTCCACATGAAAAAAAAATCTATATTTGGAAGGTTCACCGAAATGTGTGGGGAACCAAATAGCTTTCACATGAGATGTGATAACTATCCCCTTGGTTTGCTTCCCTTCTCCAGTTCCCTATAATTTGCGTATTCTGTTATTACTCCCACATTTGGTTACAAGAGCTCTATATTGTTAAGAGCTACACTCAAAACATTGCAACTTTAATTCAGTAAAAGCATGCACCTCTTAAGTTGACTCAGCGTTATAATGAGGCCCACGCTCCTGCTTTTGCTGATCTCTTCACTGACTCAGGGTTTTAGTGTTAACTGAACACAGATCACAAGTTTTAGGTTTAGGGATTGCTTTTTGTTTTCTTTGCTAACAGAATAAGCAGCATAATAGAAGGTAATATAGTCAAGCTGTCTGATAGACTGGCCTACATTCCAATGTCAGGTGCGTGGCTTTAAATCCACCAATAGGTAGAGAGCAGATGTTGAGTTTATTGTAGCCAGAGGGACTGAAAAGAAACTTGCACCAACCTGCACCCCTGACACAGAAATTCAAGAAAATTTGAACAAATAATTCTAGTTGTCTCTTCTTACTTGGTTATAAACAGGTAAATGAATACAATCCTACCTCTGCCCTAAGGATTTTTCCAGGTTCATCATTTCATGGGGAAAAAAAAGAAAATAGGCAATTCATGCTCGAACCTGCATTTTCAAGAGCACTTCATCCAGCTTGACAGTTAATTGTTTTTCATGTCCAGCTAGTGGACAGAATAAAGCTAACACATATACACCAACGCCATTCATGTATGAGAAATTTAATTTACTAAGTCAATCAGAAATGCCACAACCACAGACTTAAAGACGCATTTACAGTACAAGTTTGGTTCACGTGTAATAATGGTTGACAACATCTCAAGCTCATGGTTGGACATTAGTCGATTGTTGAACATTTGCTGAAATAGATCTTTCCCGGAAACAGTGCCGCCTGCCAGATTGTTTTTAATGAAGTTCAGATGGTATCACACGTCTGTTTACTCCTCCTGACTCCCTACAATCTAGGTCTCATCTACTTCTCATACATATTTCCAACCCCTCTTACTTCACACTCCCACATTCCAGACTACTGAACAACTCACTCTTCTCCCATATCATCTCATAGATTTTTGTTGCTACGTGTTTGATGTGCTACGATCTCACTCTCAAATCTCAGTTCAAATGTTACTTCTGCCATAGGACGTTTTTAGACTTTCTTTCTTCCAACCAATTATTTCACTTTATCTGTACCCCTCAAATAATTTCATCACTTTCTATTTTGTATTTTTAAAATTATTTCTGCCTATCTTGATTTCTCCTACCAACATGTAAACTCCCTCAGGGAAAAATCCACAGAGTTTTGTTTTGTTTTGTTTTTTGTTGTTGTCTATTTAGAGCATGTGCTGCCATTTTTGCATATACAGATCCATTAATATACCTTGGAATAAAAGTACAAGTGTTTCCCAAGGTATAAATGAGAAAACTGTTGGTGGCTTGACTATACTTTATAGGTCAACAATCCGAGTCCTCCCCAGGGGTTAACAGTCACTGATATGATTAGCATGGCCTCTCGTTACTTTCTTTCCTCAAAATAAGGCACTCAGTGTTTGCTCTGTGCCAAGTTTCCCCATTGTCAGTGGTTGTTTTTCAGCATACAGTGGTTTCACTACATCATTTCCATAAGCTGTGTTTGAAGCTAGCATGAGACACATGTTTTATAAGTTGCCAGAAAAAAAAAAAGGCAAAAGTCTATCGTTAAGTAGCAATTTGACTCTTTCTACTCTAAGGCTATGCCAGCAGCAATCCTGAAGCAGCCAGCACATGGCCACTAATGTCTTGCCAAGTCTTCTTGCATTATCAAGCCCATTGATATCAAAGCCAGTCATCACCATCGTCTACTATTCATTCAGTTGCCGCAGAATGCTTGGCGTCATACTAAGCACTTGAGTAAAAATATAACTTGCTTGTTAAAAGCACAGTCCCTGAGTTCTTGGAATTTCCTTCTGAGTCAGAGCACGTTGGCATGAAGAGTCACCAATAAGTTATAAGACTAAATTTTCACAAGAGTTAGAAATTAGATTTCAGAGTAGTCACATTGGAAGGCAACGTGATGTTGGCATTGCCTAAAGTTATTTTAGAACTCCTCTTTTTATTTGGTTTTAAAGTCAACTTATATGCTATATTTATCATAATCTTTCATCAGATTTTATCATATTTTTTGTTGTTGTTTTAACCAAAAGTGGTATTATCCAGCTTGATTACCCAGACCTGGCTCCAAAGCCACATTCATCTTGGAAAGATGAAGATTTTCCACAACTGAGGACATTTCAAATTAAATGCTAGAGGCCCTGAAAGCTGTTCTAAACGTATTTTGGACAATGGCACCATTATAAGAGTAAGTGCATTCTGGGGAAGAAAAAAAACTTAGAAAGTTTGTGTTTAAACATATTTACTATATAGTCACACTTAGCATGTTTCCCAAAAGAACTATAAAAGGAAATAGAAAAATCATTTAAAATTATTTTCTTGCATTTATGCATAGGTATCACCTTTTAAAGAAAGCATTCAATTAATACTTCCTTCTAATGGAAATTAACTATTTGGGAGCTAAACCACTGGATCTGAGGGCCAAACTGAACTCAGCCAAACCTTCAAACACACCTCACAGAAGTGTAGTTGCTGGAGAATGGTCCAGAAATTTTAGTTGTTTCTTATGATACAGTTTAATTTGGTTTTAGTACTATGGGATCATTCTGTTTTTCTAAATCATGCCAAAAGTTTTATGAATCAGGGCCTCCCACATGGATGTTTTGCATCTCTGTAGGTACTCTCTAAACCTAGTACATAAGCACTGAACCTGCACATGAACTTGGGGCATTAAGAGAACACAATGGATTCCAGTAGGTACTTGAAAGAACACAGCTGAGCCATACCATTTGGTCACATTATACTGTGTCACGAGGGAAAAAGTGGTCAAGGACAAAAGGTGGAGAAGTAGACTCAATTTCCCATGTCATGTAAATGTATATTTTGTATATATTTTGTAAGTATAATATGTTACAAATACCATTTGACTTTTCAACTGCTTAACTGACTTAATGGTATATAAGGAACCTACCTACGATGATCAAAACAATTTAAGCTATGAATGTTAAATAAAAGTCTTGCAAGTAATGCATTGCAATTGGAAATGTGCAGAATTATTAATATAAATGTCATCTTTCCATAAATAATGCCTTAAGAAAACATCTCCAATATTATGAAAGTAATGAGTTACAGTATTTAATGAAGAATTCTAAGTCTAGAGAGCAGTAATTATAATAGCTGCATTTACTGAGCACCAATTATGTACATGTAGTGCATGCTTTAAGGTAGCTATTAACGATCCTCACTTGACAGGTGAAGCAAATGAACCTCAGAGGCACACAGCTAGTAGTCAATGGGCAAGGTCTATGCTATGTGGCTAGACCCAAATGAAGGTCTTCCCAGGAGCCTGATTTCTATAAATCTGTCTCAGTTTTCAAAAATAATTTGAGTGGTAATAACAGAAAAAAGAGGAAAAGGAAAGAAAGGAAGGAAGGGAAGGAGGGAGAGTTGGAGGGAAGGAGAAAGAAATACTGCAATAGAGTATCCATTGCCAATACTCTTCATGGTTTCAGTGATTCCATCTGCAAACCCAGGACCCAACTACATGCTATTATTTCTGTTTTTCTGAGTCCAACGGAGTACACAGCAATTTGCCAAAGTGAGAAGGGGATTGTGGCTGGTACAAAACAATGATAATTCCATATGTTATAGTCTCTGCCTTCCTGGAGCTTATATTCTACAAGAGGGAATGTCTATTTTCTTACTGACATATCCCCAACACTTGGCATAGTGCCTGTCACAAATTGTGCCCAATAAATATCTGTTGCTGAAAGCATGTTGAAGAAGTATTTGGAGAGGAGTATGGGCAAGTTTAGGGATGTGGCTGCCTGAAATAAACATAGAGCAACCGAAACTCAAAAGAACCTCTCAGAGACATTGCACCATTCTACCACTTGGAGGTTCAATTGTGTTCATAGGTTTCTCTTTGAAGAGGAAAGCCTAGCATTCATTCACGTCTTGGTACCAATGCTTTTACTAGGTGAACATCTTTGGGAAGGTGGGGGTTAGTCAAAGAGAAGGGAGTGGGGAATTAGAAAGTGTAACTAAGAAAAAGAGAGAAAAATTTGTCTTACTCCACTCCAACTTTTTAATGAATTTGCTTCTTGGACCAGAGAGTCCTTTATTAAACAAGACTGAAAAACGTCTAACTGCATCATCAATGTTACAATAAGAAGATGCTCCAGTTTGTACATGAGCTCAGGTCTAACTTCTGCTACTTTTATGCACAGCTGCAAATGTGTATTTTTAGCCTAGGTTTTCTAATTCTCTAATTCACTACTTGGTCTTTTTACCTTGTCTTTAATTATATAGCAACATCTATGTTTTAAGCTGTGATTTCACAAATTATTTTTCCAAGTACATGCAATATAGAAACATAGAGTTATAGGTTAACACACAACATAATGCAAAACAATCTGCATTCTTCTAAATAGTAATTGGTTTGCTCCAAGGTGTCAGCAGTGTCACGGAAAAAGTGATGATCTTATATTCATGTCTCCAAATCCTGGCCTGCTATTAATATTTATTGTGTGTGTGACCTTGGGCAAGTCACAGCTTCTTTGAGCTTCATTTCCCTCATCTGTAAAATGTAATAATAATTTTATATATATGTATATATACACATGTGATACATACAAATGTATATATAAATATATGTAATACACACAAACATATATATAAATATACGTAGGTAAAACTTGATAATAGTGTATACCTCACAGAGCTGTTGGGAAAATTAAGGTGACAACATGTGGAAAAGTGCTTTGTCAAGTATAGAGCTCAGCACATATAAGGTATTATTATTGTTTGAAGAAGCCGAATTATAGGAGTTAGACTAACTTGGGTTTCAATCCGGGCTGGTAAACTGCGTGACATTAAGCAATTACGTAAACTGAATTTTAGTTTTTTTCATTTGTAAAGTAGAGATAAGAATAAAGTCCTCACAGATATGTTGTGAGGATAAACATGAAAATGTTATTAAAGTACTGCCTGGAACACAGTAGGTACTCAGTAAATGTTAGCTGCCTTTCCCTTCCTTGCTGCAGTTCTAAATGCCTTTAGTTTCCTTAAATCAGAATAACTTCCACCATTCTCTTGCCCAATAGTAGACAAGGTGAATATATGAAACAACAGAGCAGCAGAACAATGGTAAGATATAAATCATGGTGTTTTATTATCCAGTGATAATCTCTCATTGTGCTGGATTGATCAACAGCAAATTACGCAAATGCCAAATAAACAGTCAAAGAAACATCATGAAGCAACCATGACAAGGTAAATTAACCTGGAAAGCTACCATAAAAACATGAGGAATAACCCTGAAAATATCCTTATTTGTACTTAAAAACATAATTGCAAATTGCTTAGACAAGTAGGATATGTTCAATTAGGTTCTTGAAATTTTATCAGACAAATGGTTTTAGCTCCCTAAGACCTGCGGTGTTCTGGGCTCACAGTACATAAGCTATTAGGCAATTTATTTGGGATTGCTTCTTACCACCATTTTTTTTTAATGCATAATATTGCATACTCTGCCACTAAGCGCTATTCTGTGTCATGCTAATTAAGGATGCAGACAGGCTACGCACTAATAATGATTGATGTCTGCTGCATGTTTTAGTGAGGAGGAAGGTGAGGATGAGCATTAGCTGTAGCCCACAAGAGAAACATGGTAATTGGTATTGTTCACTGCACCGCAAATCACATCTTCCTGGAATTATAGAAGAGGCACTTAAGAATAGAGAATTATCTTGCATAAAATTGTTGTTTTGCTCATCCTGAGAAAGAATCTGTGAGACACCATTTTCAATGATCTTCAGTATATAAATTAATGACAATGTAATTTTTATCATTTCATTTCTGTGGGGACATCACAATACCAATAATAATAATAGTTCATTTTTTACTTTCTGACATGGACCTCTATATTTTAGACTTTCCGTGTCTTGAGATCCATCAATCTTCTAGTCTGTATGTATACCTGCCAGCTTGAAACCAGCTAGTTTCATGGTAACAGTAGTAACTGTCCTTGAAATAATGAGAACAAACAGTTCATGAGTAAAGAGCCAATTCAACAGCCAAGCGTTGGCTTTGGCCGACTCCCACTATTCTGCAGCTTGATCTGTCAGTAACTTATTTTTTTCCTGTAAAGTGAAACACAATAATTATCACCAGTCAACAAATGCCAAGCACAGGTAATACAAGTGACTGTACCAGGTATCATATAGATTTCGCAACAGAGGAAAGCTTCACCCACAGAGACTGTACCTACTACTTACCAAGAAACACAAAAAGGGGTCTCTGCTCTGAAAAAGACATGCATTCTACTCAAAGTTAATCATGTAAAGTTGACATTCTAGCATGCATGGGTTCTTCATGTTCTCTAACTTATCCATCTAACAAACCAAAAAGTAGAGTTAAAAATGTTCATCAATTGGGAACTGATTCAATAAATTGCATCACACCCAGACAATGAAGTATTATATGACCATAGAAAAGAAGCAAAAGTGAATGAATAGTATGAGCCTATTTATGTAAAAATAAGGAAAGGATGAAAGAATAGATTTTACAAGTAATCATCACACACACACACACACACACACACACACACGAAACGAAACTTTGGGAAGTGATAAATGTGTTAACTAACTTTATTGTGGTAATCATTTTACAATATATACATACATCAAATCATTACATTGTGCACTTTAAATTTACGCAATGTTATATGTCAATTATATATCAATAAAACTGGAAAATAAATATAAATTAAAAAAAAAAAAAAACAGGCTCTGGTGAGAGACCCAAAGTGCATCTCTTTCTGGGTTTCATCAGAAAGAAAGAAAGAGCTGGGAGGGAAGGAGGGAGGGAGGGAAGAGAGAAAAAAGGAAGGAAGGAAGGTAGGAGAAAGGGAAGGAAGGGGAAAGGAAGGGAAGGGAAGGGAAGGAAATGATGAAAGAAAGAGAAAGACGTGTGCTCATATGCATTGAAAATTTCTGGAAGTGTCTATGGAGGAGTCCTAAGTAGATCCTTTTCATCTATTTGTATTATTTGCCTTATTCACTTACCACTCTTTTAATTCTAAAAAAAGTAGGAGTAGCTTGTGTCTAAAGTTCTCAAAGCTCAGCAAATAGGTTTTGTCCTATTGCCGCTTGGATCAGGAGCAACAACTCCATTCCAGTACAGATTCTGGAGATGTTCCTTTTCTGCCACGGAGCACATCAGTGAAGACACACGAAGGATAACAAGAGCGACAGACTTGACCTCTCTCTGACCGTGAGGTGAAGTGTGAGGAAAGATGTTTAACGCACGTTTAGCTAATGAGTTACAAAAATCAGAAACAACACAGTGTCTGCATTTTGTAAGAAGCTAGATTTTTTTTACAGGATGGGGGTCAGATAAACTGGCTCTGTCACTGAAAGGGGGCCCTAGAATCAGAATCAGCCTCAGTAAACTCAACACATTCTCTCTAAAGGGCAATTTTGACCCATTCTGAAAGGAAAGGCGAGAGTAAATCAGGGACTTAGAATCCAGTAGAACAGAATAAATTGGGGCATTTGAGGCTACTTCATGTTCAAACTGAGTAGCAGAGTGTCGTTAAGGAGTGGGTTCATAGCTATGCCAAAAAAGTTAAAGAGCTGAATACAAGCCGGGTTAGGTGGGCTCAAAGTGGGGTGAATCTGACCAGTGGGCCCTTGCTCCCCAAATAGGAACAACTGTTCACCTGACACAACAACTCAAGACAGAAAGAAGTACAGAGAGGAGCAAGAATTGGAAAGCTGCTTTCAGACTTGGCCTTCAATTTCTCTCGCTTCGCAGAGACAGAAACCTCAGGGGTGAGACTCACTGTCCACTTACCTGGTTCAACCTCACACTGTCTTCTCTTCCTTGGAAGAGTTGTAGAAATTTTGTAGAAATTTGTAGAGCTGAGAAAAGTTGTAAAGCTGAACAATTCCTTCATTCTACCAATGTGGAAAGAGAGGCTCGGAGGGGGAGTGATTTGCTCAAAGTCACACAGCTAGTTATGGTCAGAGTGGTATTTAGAGTTTTGATGTCCTTAGTCCATTGGCCACTGTTCTACTATATCAGTCGCCTCCTGTTCATAAGTCTTCTAATGTTTTCCAGAATGAATGAATTGCTTATCCCCAAGATGCTAATTGCAGACAATTGTCCAATGTTGCATTTTTATCCAGAGGCTTCTGAATTTTAATCTGCTACTCCTGGGATAAAATGGTTTACTTCAAAGGAGTGAATCTCAAATAATGGGAATTACAAGTAGCGCTGCTGTCTGTTACCAGCACTTCCCTTTATTTCTTTGCCTGCATACACTGAGGTTACACAGCCAGCAGTGATGTTAACAAATCTGAATTTAATTGAGTTGAAGAGTTTGATGGCATGAGTTTCCATAAGCAGTTCCAATCTTCAAGGTTGTACAAATTATGTATGATTTCATAAATAGTACCAGTGCTATTTTTCTGAGTCAGTTTCACTATTTGGAAAGTAAATAAAAGAAGTATTTGCATTCCCAAAGATATAATTTTAAATTCAGATGTTTAGGAAAATGTTGCAAGAAACAACTGCCAAAAAGACACAGGTATTGGATAATAGCATTTTTAAGCAGAGTAGGGAAAAGCTATTTTTTTTTTTCAAAGAAAGGAATAAGAGTTCTTTTACATGCAAATGGAAAAGATGGCTAAGTATTCACATTGTTTTTTACTGTAATTAGAACTATATACACAAGATATGGTTGACTCTCAGTTAAGTCAGACAAAAGCACACCCAGAGCAATTCTCTTTCCGTGTGTACTATACGGAATGATGCCTCAGAATGAGGTATTATAAATATGCAGTCCCCATCATCCTGACTTAGCAAAAATTATCCAAGATTCTTCATCTGTAAAAAAGGTGATCACTTGGTTCCTTTTTAGCTCACAGGAAACTTCTCTTCCTTCAGTGGAAAAAGAGTTAGTCAAATTAGCTAACTGCAGTGAATCAGTGGCAATATATGACTTTTACCGTGGACAATGCTTCATATCTTTCCATGTTAATAAAGTCCCCGGACTTAAATGAAAACTCACAGGGTTTAATCTGTAACTTAAGAAAAAGAAGGAGATATTTTTCCTTATACAAGCCATTTCTCTCAGAAGGCCAGATAGCTGAGAACCTTTCTAGGTCTCTTTGTACTGTTTTTATAGTTTCCATTGTGTTGAAATTTGTTGACTAATTATTCAAATAGAGCACTGTCACAGGGTAGGTCCCCTAGAAGATCCCCTGGGTTTAAGAAACATAGAGCAGTCTAAGAATACTGCCTTCTCAGACCAATGTGTGAATTCCATTCCCATGAAACATAGATTCAGTCATTAATTCAGAGGATTACATTCTTCTGACCATTTCCTTTTTCTTCCTATCACACTTAACTTTCAAGTTACGATTTACATAGGGCAATTAAATTGGTTGTAGTAAACATTTTAGTGTCCCGTACATATAAAAATAATCTGATTTTTACAATAGCATTTTCTCAAAAATTTTCACTTGTTTAATATACCTTCTACACAATTGAATGCATATGCTAGTTGGAGTGAAACTTACCCCCCCCCGCAAAGTTTGGATTGCAAATGTAATTATAATGCTGTTTTGGGGAGAGCAGAAACTAAAGAGGGCTCTACAGCTTCCTGAAAAATGAGAGACTGTTTTATTAGTTGGATTTGTATCAATATTATTGTTTCCTGCTTAAGAAGAAGTGTTGTCTTCCACTCAGTAAATTATCCCTTCTGAAAAATAAATTACATTTGTAAATAGCTTTCATACATATTATCTCATTTAATCCTAAGCACAACCCCATCAAATAGGTAATTATCACCCACATTTTACAAATGAGAAAATCAACCCCAAAAGGGTGTTACTCAAAGCAGACCTCCTAACTCTAAATCCATTGTTCTTTCCACTACACCAACTTCTTCAGATTGCTAGAAATATCAAATTTTGCATGCGATTGGTCAGTGGTGTTAAAAGAAAACCTGAGGCATATTAAAATGGTTAAGAGTTTATTTGAGCAAAAATTGATTCGACTTGCTCAGCATCCAATCTAAAAGACAGAAAAGAGCTCTGAGGAGCTGTACAAAACGAAACACTTTTTTGGCAGAAGGGATCAAGAACAAGGAAGTTACACTAGCAAAAAAGCAGGTTGGTTATTGCAAGGTTGCTTTCCTTAAGGGGATGACAGTGGTCCATCAGGCAGATTATCTAACTAGTGTTGATCGAGAGATTGGTCTAAGATTCTGTTTCTGGGACAGCTGACACTGTAATTAAGTCTTGGTTCAGTGATGTGGGGCTTAGCATAAGTGACTACCTATAGGGCCTGTTGTCTTGTTTTAACAGTGGTAAAACATGTTTAAGATCAGTTATCACTAAGGGGTATGAGTTCCAGAGGACATGACCATGCTTTCATCTGTTTGTGAGTTCCTCAAAGGTAATCATCGTAGTGTGCATATGTAACGTCATGCCTGAGACTGCAGGCTCTCTATAAATTTTGATTGAATGAATGAAAAATAACTGAGTGAATACATGAATTATCATTAAGTAGTGCCTTTTTGTTGTTGTTCTTCTAAAACAGTGTTTCCCAATCTGTTCCAAAAAAAAAAAAAGTTAAGAACTATACTGTAAAAATGAATTCTACTGGTAAGTAGATATGGGAATTGTTATTTATTACAGACCCTTCTAGAGAATTTACAATGTATATTAGCTTACTAGAGGTTCTGACAGGTCCTGTGGTAAACAATCTTGTTTAATTTTATTTAATCAAGTACTTCCCAAACATTTGCCAACAGAAATCACCCTTTTTTTATATAGAATTTTCTTAACTTCCGTCCACACACCAGAGTTCAATGGAATATGATTTCAAAAAGAATCCTGTAAAATAAAAACCAAAAAGAGAGCAGTGGCAGAAGGACACCACAAATAGAGTAAAAAAAAATATTCTAGGCACAGGAGCAATATTTTGTAAACATTTAGAGAGAGGACTAGAGCAATACAACTGAAGGTCAGTTGGTATGAGATGGGCCAGACTCCAAAGGGCCAGAGAGTCTAGGAGGCATGACCCATCAAACACACTCCTGCAGACCAGGAGCTCTGAGACTGACCCACGTTGGTCAGAAACCCAGATAATGAAGGGATCAGTGTCAAGAAGTTTCCATGTAGGTGGAGATGAGGGTCAGAACTTAAGAATCCAAGCCTCTGAGGAATCCAGGAGCAGGCTGGAAAGAGAGATGGAGGTAGATGATCATTAGCAACAGAGAGGGCTCAGCAGACACCAATCTCTGCTGTGGGGCTGGACCTGAGGGCCAGGAGTTCAGACCCAAGAGCCCTGGTAAATAAGGTAAAACACCAACCCCAGAGAAGGTCAAGTCCCAAGTCTAGGACATGGGCAAAAGGCAGCAAGTCAGAGGCCTAATGACTATAAATATTATATACTATTATATTACATTATTATATTACATTATTACATTACATGACATGTATATTACATTATACTATAAATATAATGTAATTAACAAGGGGGCAGCCCTGCTACTGCGTAGGACCAAAATTTGGAGGTCCTCCCTTTACTTTACTCCTACCCCTAGGATCTAGGACACCCAGAACCACTGCTATTTCCAACACGCAATAAGGGCTTTGGGGACTAAATAATCCATATTGTCTGAGCTTGGATCCCCTTAGCAGATCGTCGGTCTAGGTCATGATTAGCTCCTTCTTGAAAATCTAAGTCCCTCTTTCCCCTCTTGCCTCTTTCCCTTGTTTTGGCGATCTTGTAGACCGCTAATCACACAATGTCTATCGTGCAGGTCTGCCACAGAAGGCTATGCAGGCTGTGCATTACTAGAGGGAACACGATAACAAGGCATTAGCATCCTTGTTTGGTCACACATCCCCTCGCTGCCCATGTAAATCTCTCCCACAATCTCCCTTTTACATTGTCATCCATAGTTCATCACTTCACAATCCTTGTAATTCTCTTACTCGGTTGCCTTTTCATTTCACCTAACTAATAAAATCTCGATCCTGTTTTTTTGACTCTTATTCAAGCTACTGAGGACTGCTGGAGGAAAAGACAGGGCTGTGCATACTGGATGTTGTTAAAATGTATGGGCTCCCTCTGCTCATAGAAATGCTATATGAGCATGAAATAAACCTTCTATTGTGTTACACCACTGGGACAATAACACGGCCTCCAGATAAAAACTGGGACATCACCCACGACTACATGTTCTTCCAGGGAACCCTCTGACCCTTTCACATTTTCCTCACTCTCCTCAAACTTCCTACTCCATCCCTGGCCCCCTCCCTTTCAACCATAGTCTGAGCCTGCTCCTTCCAAGACAGTGGCAACAATCAGAAGAGAATTCCCTCAGCTTCAGTTCCCCATCATCCTGCATTCATACCCATCTGTATTTCTTTCTCTCCTGCCCCAATGCAAGAAGGGTCCCTCCTCTTATCCAAGGTTAATACCCCCCCTACCTCCTGCCTGACCCACTTTAGAGACATTTTCCCCCCTCCAGTTATTACCCTTTTCATCTTCTTTTGCTACTGACTCTTCCCCACCAGCATTTAAACGACTCACCTTTCAGCTCCACAGGTACCTCTACCTACCCTACCTCTCTCCATCTTTTCCTTTTCACCTCTGAACTTCCTAGCTGCCCAAACTCACTGTCCTCCATTCCTCACCTCCCATTCACCCCTCATCCCATTGCAACCTGGCTTAACCAAACATTCCACTCAAACTCTTCTTGCCAACAGCCTCCCTATCACAAATGGGCTGTTTTCCATGCGTATCTTATGCACTTTCTTAACAGCATTTGACACTGTTGATCACTCCTGTCTTCTCAAGTGATTTTCCCTTTGTCTTACATGACACTGTGCTCCTGGATTTTTCTCCTGCCTCTCCAGTTACTCCTTCTCAGTATCCTTCAAGCGCTCTTTTTCTTCATGGCTCTTTAGTAATGGTCTTTCTTGGGATTTTTGGAACCTCTCTTTTTCTCCATCCCCTCAGCCTCCCTGGATAATCTTAACTCTATTTCCAGGTATTCAAGTATCCTCTTAATGTGGACTACTTCCAAATTTTGTCTTCAGAACTAAGAGACATTTACAGCTGCTTAAGAGACATTTACACTTGCTTCCATAAGCAATTCAAAGGCCATTATTGAACTCATTAATTTTCCAGCCCATTCTGCCCCCCAGGGCATCACCTTTCCCAGCGGCCACTCAATGAAGCTGGGGATGGAGCAAAAAATTCACCATCTTCCCAGCAAGGGCTGTGGGCAGAGCAGGATTTCCCCGTCTGGTCCCCTCTAGGCAGATGTCTATACTGCAGCAGGGTGATCTGTTCAAAGCAGCAACCTGATGCACCAGTCCCCTGAATCCCCAGTTAACCTGAGGGCAACAGGGATTCAGTGAATGGTTTTAAAATCCAAACTTCTTACCATGGCACACTAGAGTTTTCTTTGGCTACTGCCCATCTTTCATTTGATACTATAGCTAAATAATAACATGCCCTTTTTATTATGTTATATATCAGGCACCATTCTAAGCACTTGTACATATTAAGTTTATTATTCCTCACAACAATCCTGTAAGGTAGTTTCTGTTATTATTCCTATTTTACATATGAGGAAACTGAGGCCAAAAGGGACTATAAATCTCACCCAAGGTCACACAGCAGCAGTCAGAATTCAAACCCATGTGGTCTGGTTGAGATCATGATTTCAACTATTATGTTATACTGCCAAACACAGCTACTTAGAGTTCCTGGAATATGCTATGCTCTACGTATCCTCTGGTCTCTCTCTCTCTCTCTCTCTCTCTCTCTCTCTCTCTCTTCCCCCCCCCCCCCCAAGGGCTTAGGTAACTCCTACTCATCTTTTAGATCTTTGTACAGAAATAAACTCTTCTGGGAATCCTTTTCTGTCTTCTCCTCCTGTACCCTCATCATGCCGCAAGATGAGTGCTTCTCCTAGGGACTCCCATAGCATCCGACACATGGCTCTGTCACAGTACTTACCACTCTACTGTGATTGCTGGTTAACTTGTCCATCTGCACTTCTAAATTGCAAGACCTTCAAGACAAGGACTGTGTCTCAGTATTTGTTGGGTCTCCAGTGCTTCACAGTGCCTAGCACACGGTAGGGGATGAATAGTCATGGGGTAGGTGTTGAATAAGCACAAGGAGAATGTTCAAATGGCATCAGCAGACAGGCTGATTTGAGGCTGAGTTGTCCAGATACTGGCCTAGGGCTCTTTAAATTGACCCAAATCTGATCCAGGGTTGTTTCCAAACATAAGTGTAGGACTGAGTCTGTGAGTGAAGACTTCAGGATCCCAGCTGTTGAGACCAAAGAGAGGAGATTGCTAAGAGCCAGGAGGAGACTTAAAGCATTAGCCTTGTTAGGAGTCTGAACAGAGCTTTACAAAGTAGATTAGGATATAAGAAAAAATGAAAGCAGATAAGCAGGAAGGACAGCAAAGGATTAAAAAGAGTATTATTCTGGGAGGTTAAAACAAAGAGGGAGTGTGGGAATTTGATATGGGAACTTGATTTAAATTTGAACTGGGTAGTTGAAGGTCCCCAACCCCACACAACTAATCTGGAAAATGTAACCAAATCAAACAGCAGTCAGGTGCATTCAGACTAAGCATTTTTGTATAATTTGGAGTGTGTACCAAATGATTATGATGATTCACTTTTTGTAGGTAGGGGCAAGCCTGGTATTTTTCTGTGTTTATTTGCCACTCTACAGAGTGGTAATACTGGAGTCAACACGGCAGAGGATCAAACTCCTATTCTAGATGCAGATCCATTAGCAAGCCTTTGGTATGCTTTCTGGATGAAGGCTGATTTTAGGTTATAAGCATTCTATTCACCAAGTCTTTTAATAGGATGTCTGAGTCTAGGGCAGAAACATTAATGTACTGTGACTGCGTAAATTTAGAAAAGCATCTCAGTAAAAAAAAAAAAAAAAAAATCAGTGCAGTTACCACCAAAAGCAGTAAAATATCAGAAATATCAGAAACATCATATTTGTGTATCTATTTTAATGAACACTTATATTCATAATAAATCATTTGTAATTACCTTAAATATCCTTCTTTATATTAAACTTTATTATTTCAGATTCACTAATATGAATTATGTAATAATTAGTTTCAGGTTTGATGTATTAAAAAAGGGAGTTTTGCCTCTCAAAGCAGTTTTACTTTTTTCCCAACAGAATCTTGTGCATTTTTTTGTCAGATTGAAATAATATATGAAAAGCACTTAGAACAGTGCCAGGCACATAACAAGGGCTTTCCGATGTTAAATGCTATGCTATGTTTGTACTGAAATAAAGACTTCAAAAAAATAGTTTACCTCCTTAAGAATACAAACTGTTATTAAAGACATTAAAAAAACAAAAGTGTCCTGTTGCTGTTCAATGAGTATAAAGTTTCAGTCATGGAAGGTGAAAAAGTCCTAGAGATCTGATGACCAACAATGTGCATATAGCAACAATACTATAATGTACACTTAAAAATTAGGGTAAAATCCATGTTACATGTTTTCTACCACAATTTTTAAAAGAATCTGCATCCAAATGGTCTGTTTTTGCAAGTGAGTCTCATTGCTTCATTGAAGTAAGTAATACCAGAATCTCTTATTGGAAATTTCCAGTAAATGAGAGTAATAAGGGTACTTGTGTTGCTGCGGTAATATTAGGTGCTATAACAAATAAACTTCTACAGTATTACACCTTTGGAGGCCTAGTTCTTGCTCATGTAATGCTTCTGGTTGGCAGGCAACTTTCAGATGCTAAAGTAAGAACCCAGGTTCAGTTCATCTGTAGCTCCACCTCCTCTAGGCCCCATCTCATGTGCCTCCAGCCAGATGGAAGAGGCAGAAGAGGAAATGGAAGAAGAGACTGCAGGTAGAAAGGCATGCCTGCTTCTTAAACAAAGTAACCAAAAGTGACAAAAGTCACTACTGCTCACATACTATTAGCCAGTGTTATCACATGACCACACCTACATGCAAGGGATGCTGGGAAATCTAGACCCAGACTCAGCAGCAATGTTCCAGCAACAACCATAACCATGAAAGGGAGAAAAGATTTTGGTGGCCTGCTGGCCACCTCTGCCACAGCACTTGAAAACAGTTTTTAAAATCATGTTTAATTTTAAGTCAAACTTCTCACAAAGTCAAATTGTCATTCTCTTCAGCACTAAATGTACTTTGCAAAAATACTACAAAGTTATTTTTTTAGATTCTCTTTTCTAATAATTTTTTTCCTTTAATTTTTGTCACATCCTTAATTGCCACCTATCATACTTTTAAATGGGATTTAAAATGATTCAAGAATCACGGAATTCTTTTCTAGATGCTTGGCAATCAAGAAACATTCAATGTTGACAAAAATGGCCTCTAACACCTTTTTTCTAGATATAAAAACTTATTAATATATACCATGCCCACAGCATATGTTGAATGTACAGTAGGAAAAATATTCATCAAATTCCAACTTAATTCATATGGGACCCCCACTTATTCAAAGTTCTGCTCTTAGTTTTCATTTAGGATTTTTCATGCAGATTCATAATGCAATAATTTTCTGATAAAAATAAATACTTTAAGCAATATTTTAAAAATCATTTACTCAGGAATTAAAACAGAAAATTAAAGCTCCTGAGTTTGAATTAGAGGTGAGTTCTTAAGAAGTAAAAGTAAATGGAGAAAGGACATAATAAATATGAGGAGGGATAATAAGATTTTAACTTCTTCCTATTTGAAAAAGAGATTGAGATAACAATTTGGGTAAATAATCTGAATTGCACATTGTGTGTGTTTCTGTCATAAGTAACTTGTGGTCATATGTATATTTATATTATCATCATTATTATTATAATTAATAGAAATAGTAACTAACAATGATTAAATAATAGCTTCCTATGGAAACCTGGAACTATTCTCTCTAGTATGAAACTGCTTTATGGTAAGTTGGACACATTTAAATCACACATAAACACACACACACACACACACTTCTAAATAATGAGAAGTGTTCATTGTACAACTCAAAAGCAATATTCTTAAGTGGAATAAATGACATTTGCTTTTATTTAGAGTCCCTATCTTTAGAGTCCTTTCTTGAAAAAGACTCATCCAAGTCTTCCTGCTCTATGCGGCCTCTCTCCACCTCATCACCCTAAATCAGTCTCTTAGGCTTATTGATTAACTGGCCTATTAACGTGGTATGAATGAGTTTTAGTCAATGTATCTCATCAACTAGGCATTCGTTTTTTTAATCTCTAATTGTCCGTGAAAGGCGTTGTCAAGGAAAGGAATTCACATATAGCCAAGCCATAAAGAGATCTTTGTGGGGTCAAGGGATGCTGGAATCCCATATGCCCACTCTGAAAGAAGAATTAGTTATTTTCCTGTATGTTAAGTGTGGAGAGTCCCTGTTGGGCTGAATCCTTTTTCCTGGCCTTGAAGAACAAGTTTTTGACCTAGAAGGATTCCCGATAGGTAGAGCACAGACCTCCTCAACTAACTTCCTTAGTCTCCCTGAGGAAGGGGGTCACTTCTATGCAGCTCCCGATCAGGCCGGAACCTGAGGCCTCCAAGTTTATCCATGTTCCTGATCAGGTTCTTGGAGGGGTCAACCATTTGGTCAATTGGCTGAAAAGCTCTTGGGGAAACAATCTGAGGAACCAAGTCTGAAATCAAAGAGTAAGTTTGATTGTCTCTGCATAGGTGCGAAGTCAGCAATGAGGACAGGCTTTCTAGGAATGAGATCTCAGCAGGACTTTACACTTCGTTAGCGACAATTCACTTCCAGACTCTATCCAGTGGATCAAACTCTTCCTGGATAAAGTGTCATGTAACCCAGTATATTGGAGCTTGCTTTGGGTGAGCCTAGAACTTTTGATATCAAGAATATGCAAAGTCAGGGGAATAGACATCTGCCCCAACCCACAGTTAAACTCTGAAAGCACCACCATATCCAACCCATACCTGCCCTGACCTCAGGTAACCTTTATGCCTCCAACTTCCTCATCCTATGCCTGACCTCACCTTATATACCACGGTTCTGTCCCTACCTGCAAAACTGTGCCAGGTACACCTTCCTTGCCACTTTCTTGCCAGTCAGAGAACAGGGAGATGTTAACAATGACTCATTTCTTCTCCTTTAAATGGCTTTCTGCTGTCCTGGGGAAGGATGCTAGACTCTGGCTCCCAGAGTTCTATTCCCAGAAGATAATAGGATCAGAGGAGAAAGAATCTCATTTTCACCACTACTGTCCAGGATGGAGCCCAGTGTGTCCTCAGGGCCTCTCTGTCTCCTAGAACTTCTCCCTACTCTCTCCAACACAGCTGTGTCCTCACTTCTCAGCCCTAAATTTATGCCTTCCCTTCTTTTTCCCAAGAATTCCGGATATAGATTGTGGATTCCCAAAATGTTTTCTTTAATTCCAATTAGAATTTAATTACAAATTCAGATGACAAGCCTTATTTTCCTACATCTTATACCTTCTATATTGTTTCTACTTTTTAGTAATAAAGGTTTCGACCATTTTTAATGTGATTCACTTTATTTGCTAATGTAATACTACATTTATAGTATTGTTATACTTTTTTAGACTGAAAGAAAAAGTCTCCATAGGTTTTAGTCCTATAGCATAGGATTCATGGGTGTTAGTCTTATAAGTTCTCTTGACTCTAATTTTTGTAATTTAGATCCATCACTTTAGTAGTTATTTTAATGATTTGGAAAATAAACTGTAATTTTCCAAGAAGTCCAGAAAAATCGTGTTTACTTTTATGGGTTATAAGAGACATTATCTTGGAGCTTTTAAACAAAGAGATGAAATTTTAAGAGGAATTTGACAATGAAAGATATAGTCTTTGATACTTCTCTGTCTTCCAAACTCTGCATGCCCTAATCAAAACCTTTTGTCTCCTAGATTCTGAGTCCAATCCTGTTTCTGGCCATGGGGATTTAAGAAGCCTGAAAATCAGCCTTCTGCCCTTTGTGCCTTGTCTGGGCACATTCCCTGGTTCTAATCACTGAGTTTTGACCTAGTGCTCTGTAAAATATCTCCTATCTCTTATTCCCACTTCAACAGCTAAATCTCAACCACCACCCTTATTTTCCATGGAGTTTCTACCTCAGTTTTTATTTCAGTTAGGAATGTATTTGACTGTAGGCAAAAGAAATCCCACTAGTAATTTAACCAAGCAAGTGTTCTTTTCTTTTCTTTTTAATTACAAGAAGTCTAGAGGCAAGGTATCTAGGGCTGGGACAGGGCACCCCAAACCCAAGATCCATAACCAGGGCAGTGGTACTCACTTGCAGGCCTCCTTAATACTGACCACCTGCCTGGGGTTCTGCTCATTACCCGGACAGGACCGTATGGCTGTTACTCTCAGGAGACTGACTCAACAGCTTTTCATAGCTTTAGCTGGCCTCATCCTCAAAGCACCCATTCTATGCACCCATTCTAGGTGCTTGGTCTGAAACTCTGAGCTCCCCACCCCCATCCCTCGCCAGGCTAGTCAGTAGGGCTGAGCTCTTCAGTTACTATGCTGCTTAGAGGATGCTGGAGGGAAAAGATTTCTCTCCCTTTTCTTGGAAACTGAAGGAAAAAATCAGGCACACATCCTCACATTACACTGAGAGCTAATAACTTTTTTTGTTGGCCTTCCATGCATACAGCTTTAATGTCTCTGATTTTATGAATCATGATATATAGATGTGGATAATCGGTGGCAGATGTACATATCTTCTACTCCAGAATAAGTTTAAGGAAATATGATCTATCTAAGGAATAGGTAAACATGCACTGATATTTAAAGGTCATGGTCCTTTTGGATAACACTTAGAGGAAAAAAAATTTTTGTTACACAAATAAAAGCATACAATATAAATGAAACAGATGGTAAAAATATTTAGGAAAAATATCTTTCACTTAGAGTTTTGATAAATATTCTACATGGAAGGCCCTTCAAACAGAAAAATGCATAAGAGGCCCTTGTGGTTTCCCATTATTTGTTGTGGTAACAGCAAAGAAGCTCTGGTGTGTGTGTATGTGTGTGTGTGTGTCTGTGTGTGTGTGCGTGATTACTCATCCCACATTACCATGATATTCTAATTATAACTTTTACGTAGTTATGCTATCACATGCATTAATGTATCCAAAACTGAAGCAGAGGAACAGAAAATAGGAAATCTCCAGACAAAATGGAAACTCTTATACTTCCCTTTGTCAACTTGGGTGCTTCTAGGGAAAAGAAAAACAGTAATTATACAGCAAAAGTTATTACAGAGGTTGCAAATACCGTATATCACCGAAGAAACTACTGGTAGTGACTTGCCCTGCTCTTTATCAAGTTATTTTGGGGGGGGGGGGGAAATAGAGAATGAATTAGACATAAATGCATATGAGGGAATTTGCTACAAATCATCTAGTGTGATTCTTCTTACAACGTAATTTTAACTATATCTAAATTACATTTTCATCAACATTTTTTAAGGGAGACTCAGGCTCTCAAAAGACAAAGTCACTACTGAAATTTTCTAACTTTATCAATTTTCCCATATTATAGGTGCTCATACTTATAACATTTTACCTATCAGAATTCATCCTGTATTAATAAATGTGAACTATGGAAATAATTCCATGCGCCCATTTTCCTCATGTCTCTGATCTTTCACTTTTCCTTCTCAGGATTTCTGACGGAATTTGTAGAAGGGGGTAGGTATCAAGTAGCTTACTACTGACTGCATTAAGGCTTCAAGCAAAAGATGCTCACTCAACGAAGCAAGCTTGGGCAATCTGACTGTATGGAGGATGAGGCTTTTGAGATATGTATTTATGGCTACCTCCTATATTTTTCTTTCTTGATTCCTTAATCCAGGAATGTAGGAAGCCACGTGCTTCTTTGCCTCGGGGGAGTATTAACATGTCATAAGGAGGAAAGCAGAAGTTGACTGCAAGATACTTCCCTTCTTGGTTTTATTTCCAAATGCCTACCCCCCCCCAACACACACACACACACACACACACACACACACACACACACACACACAAGTCTATGCTGGATTCCCTGGAGAAAAAAGAGAACTAGGTTTGCCTCTGAGGGAAAACCGTGCACAGTGAAGAAAATGAGAGATGTCTACACCCTTGTGTTTTCCTGCCCTCTCTTCCCTGGTAGTAGCGTTAAGAAATGGCCAAACATCTCTAGCTCACCAAAGACTCTGGTACCCAAGGGGTGAATGAAAGCAGCAGAGTCTTGGATCTGAAAACATCGACAGTGAGTGCCTCCACAGAGCTCAGCGTGGGTGGATGAGGAAAAGGAAATCCCTAATGCTTTGAGGCTATGTACGTTCTCTATATTTCCATGGCATGAGGAGGGGACAATAGGGGAGGAGAATTCCAGGAATGACTGAGGTTGAATTTCTGGTCTACCTTGTGAAAGAGGCGACTCCAAGTCAAAATTAATTCAAGAAAACAAAGAAATGTGATATTTTTTGCCCATTAGAGTTTGAAGATTGAGATGGATAGCCAGAACAACCGAATGTGGATGCCAAAAGCACAGAAAGGAAGCTCTACCTCCTTCCTACTGAAAAAGGGTAGTGGTCCCTTTCACCAACAACTGATATTCTTTAGAAAAAAATCCAGTTTTGGTTACTGCGCTGAACCACATATAAGAATGAGCTGTGTTCATTTGAGAATGTGATCTTGAAATACATGTGAAGCCTTTGGTGTACCAGCGTACACTCAAATGTACAGTCTTATGTCATTACTCAAACCTCCCCATTCATTCAAGCCATCATTGCATTCCTCTCATTTGCTCATTCCCTGAGCTCACACACAACATTCATTTCCTGAGCATATTCCATTGCCTTTAATACTGGTCATTGTCCAGACTCTGCAGTAGGCTGTACAGCCTGTAGGAGAAGGGGCTTAGAAAGGAAGTATTCTTTATAGAGCACCAATGTCCTCATTATTTGTTCAAGTTCTGAACTACAGTGTAATGACAAGAACAGAGAATGAAGTTATTAACTATTTTCTATCCATGGCGGACCAGCATTAATGCCAATATGGTTTTCCCCCCTGAAATAAAGGTTAAAAAGGATACTAAGTTATTGCTGAGGTAGAAGAGGAAAGGGGAAAGTTTGTCACAAGTACTTCCAGTTACTTACGGAGAACAATTACATATTCTTCCTAATATTGGTTTACGGTGAGTAAGCAAAGGCACAAAAGATGTTCATGGCTTCAGATTTAATTTATTTTCAATGAGACTCAGATTATCAGAGCAACATGATTTTCCCGGGTATTTACAAAATTGGGGAGACAATTTATCACAGACAGATGTTAATTATATGTAGTACTCTTAACAAAAGATAGCAATATAGCTATTTTATGTTTACTTCCTTTTCCTTAATTAAGGACTAATCGAGGTGTTTGGAGTCACTTTCTTAAAAGCAGACGATTTTTTAGAACAGTTTTAGGTTTACAGAAAAATTGAATGGAAAGTATAGAGTTCCCATACACCTGCTCTACCTCCACCATCCCCCGAAGTTTCCCTATTCTTAACACCTTACATTAGTGTGGTCCACTTGTTACAATTAATGAGGCAATATTGATACACCAGTGTTAACTGAAACTCATAGTTTACTTTAAGATTCGTTCTTTATGTTTATATGTGTTTTGACAAATGTATAATGATATGTATCCATCATTATAGCATCACATAAAATAGTTTTACTGTCCTAAAAATGCCCTGTGCTCCCCCCACTCATCCCTCTGTCCCCCAGAATCAGTTTTTAGTCTGGTGAAGGGCGTATCATTGGTGTTGTACTGGTCCTGATGCACAGTACTGGACAGAACTGGGCTCTGCTTTGTGTTTATGTTAGAATCATTAGGAGAAGGGTGTCATTGTTCAGGTAGGGAATGTGGTTGAGTGTTTTTAGTTCCTGATTTGGACTTAAAATTTACACTTCCACTTGGTACAAAAAAAAAAGGTAGAAATAATTACAAAGGCAGGAATAGGGTTACATCTGAACATAGTGAAGATTTCCCTTTGAAGGAAGCAGATGAATAGATTAGGCAAAGGTTTTCAACTTATCCCTGTACGTATTTGGAATAAGACATTCTCCTTTCATAGAGAAAACAATAAAAGCATCTACATGTATAGCTAGTCAACAATATTTAAATGCCATTAAATATTTTGTCCTCTGTATAAAATTAAAGTTTTATCAAATAGACCCTTACAGTGAGTAAGAAATTTTTGTGGTCATCTGATTCAACTCCTTGCCTTTAGGCAAAATCACTTGTAAGCCATTTTCAAAGTTTTTGTTGTTGTTTTGGTTTGGTTTTGGGTTTTTATTTGTTTGTTATTGTTTTTTAGAACTACCATAGAGATACATTCTACAAAGTCCAACATTCATTTCATTGTTTGACACCCTTGAAAAATCTACCCAGGCACACCTAAATTACATGCTTGTTCCCCACCTCAATCTTAATTCCTAGGGAGGAAGAACCTGATCTTCTACATAACAAATTTCCACAGAAGTTAAAATTGTTAGGTTTGCTTCCTTTTTCCTTTTTTTTTTCTCATGGATAAATGATTCTGGCTTCTTCATCTTTTCCCATCAGGTCGTGCTTCCCATTCTTAAATTATCTTTATGGAAATGATGAGAAAATATGCAGCATAAGGATGACGTTTTAGTATCATGAATCTGTCCTCCAATGTACCAGGCTATTTCTAACTTATAAATACCCACAATGGCCACTGTGCTTCCTTCTGGGGAGGACTCTACAAATTAATATTTCTGAGCTTTTGTGTAACATGTAATTTAATCAACCGACATGAACAGCTAGCTAGCTTTATGAGCACAATTTGTAAACCATGGTATGGTTTTTTCCTCATGGGGTTCATCATTTAATGGGAGTGACCCAAATCATAAAAAGTGGACATACTCGTAAGTGTTGAATGCATGGTGCAGGCCTTGCACATTGCAAACATTCATAGGAGGAAGCGTCGCTGATTTAGGGGGTATTTTATAGAGTGTCCTGGAGCTGGTGGGAAGGTTGAACAGGATTTGGATGGGCAGGGAGGAAAGGTGAAGATAGTGCAGACAAGGAGAATACCCAGAAAGAGCAAAGCCACAAAAGTAAATGCCATAAAGTGAGGGAGGAAAGATGAAAAGACCAGCCGGAGTGAAGCAATGTTGAGAAGTGGGGACAGAGAAGGCGGGGGTTGAGAACAGCTTTGAAGCCAGTCAGAGGAGCTAATTTGAGACAGTAACAGACAACAGGGAATCGTTGCAGGCTTAGAAACATTCCTAACTATTTTAACCCGACTCTTTTGTGGCAGATGATAGAAACAGCCAGTTTGGGCAGAAAGAGGAATTTTTTGGTTTGTATATCCAAACCTAGGGAAGGAGAGAAGTATAGCCAGCTGGTTCGTAGGCAACCACAACCAAGGATGCCAATACTACTAGGATTCTTGCTCTCTGTTTTCCTTATCTCTGCTTTGCTCTCATATTTTCTTGCAGTATTAGAACCGTAGTCACCACCATTTTCTGGTTTGCCAACAGAGAAGAATTGACTTTTTCTCCTAATTCTAGTTAAAAGACAGGAAGAACAAAATTCTGGGAGTGCCTCTGATTATCCCGGTGTGGAACACATGCTCTCATCTGTAACCAGGGTAAAGATGCACCAAGATTAGTAGCAGCCCTTAGAACCACACAGTTGAGTTGGGGGCTGGGTTGGGAGAAGCAGTTCCAAAAGAAACACATTGTCTGCAGAAGAAGAGAAGAGGACAGGGCAGAGGAGATAGCAAATGTCCTCTATAGTGACCTTTGTTTTCATTCTCTATGAATAATAAAGTAATGCAAGATCATTTCAAAAACTGGGAATATTGATCAAACACAAAGAAGTAGAAATTAAAATTGCTTGAAGTTCCTAATCTAGAGGTGATCAACCTGTTAGTATTTTAGTATACTATTTCCTTTCAGTTTTTCACGCATATTTGTGTGTATCTATGTATGCATGTAGTAGACAGAACAATGACCCTCCCCACAAAAGATATCCATGTCTTAATTCCCAGAAGTTTTGAATATGTTACTTTATACAACAACAGGGATTTTGCAGATGTAATTCAGTTAAGGATCTTGAGATGGAAAGATGATTCTGAATTATCTGGGTGGACCCAATGTAATCACAGTTGTGCGTATAAGGAGGCAGGAAGGTCAGAGTCACAGGGAGAGACTGGAACATGCTATGCTGTTGGCTTTGAAGATAGAGGATGGGGCCAGGAGCAAAGGAATGCATGCAGCCACTAGAAGCTAGAATAGGCTAAAAACAGATTCTCCTCAGAGCTTCCAAGAAAAATGCAGCTCTGTTGACATCTTGATTTTAGCCAGCTGAGACTAATTTTGGACTTCTGACCTTCAGAACCGTAAGATAGTAACTTTGTATTGTTTTAAGCAACTAAGTTTATGGTAATTTGTTAGAACAGCAAAAGAAAGCTAATACAATGGAGGTATAGGTATGGTTTTGGGTTTGGGTTTTTTGTTTTCAAAAAAATCAGGATCATACTGTACTTGATGTTTTGTAATGTGTGTTTTTTCAGAATAAAAATACTGTAATTTTTTTGGCTTGTTTTTAACAGAAAAATGATACAATGAACGTGGTCCTTGTACTACCAGAAATTGGTTAGGAGTAGGTATTATGCAGGGTGTTTCAAAGGGAGAAGAGAAAGGTAGCAGAAGAGAAACCCACAGACTTTTGCAAATACCCTAGTTTGAGACAATGAAGATCTTGAGAAGGATGGTAGCAGAGAGAACAGTGAAGAAGGGATGATAAGGGACGTTTGAAAAGCATGACTAATGGGACTCAGTGAGAGCACTTAGGTGATGTCATGTTCTTTGGCATAGCCTTGCCTCAAAGCATGTTACTGAACAAAAGTTCTAGTGATCAGCTGTCCATCTGTTTAACTTGTTTGTTTTTCCATGACATGTTTTTCAAATGACTTTTGAAAAAGTCATTTGAGCCAGGCAGTTCAAAGAATCACACAAATGTGACCATCAGGCAGCAAAGGGAGTCATTTCTTAGTTCATTCATCAATCCCTTAGATGAATTATAAAGAAAAAATTGGTTAAATGATAAATACATAATAGTAGAAGAATCTAAAATTGTTTTTGGTAAAATAACAGGACCTTGAAACGCCTAATTGTTCCAAAAAAGTACATTTTTGCCTATACATTGCATATATACATTTTGACCATAAAGTCCGGAAACCTAGATTATATATATATATATATATATATATATATATATATATATATATATTTTTTTTTTTTTTTTTGCAGATTAGACCCACCCTTGATTACTTCTTCTGAGGTATGCTAAAGATGCACATTTTTTTCAGTGAAAATCTGAGACACATATCATCTGAAGCAAAAAATCACAGATTGATGTGCAATAGTTGATGGAAAGACTGCCCTAATGTACCACACTCATTACAATTTTGCACAATGCATTGAATTATACACTGTTAATGAGGAACAGCACATTAAATATATGATGCAATGTCATTGAACACATCATGTAGTCAAACATCAATAATAATTTATTTCATGTAATATATGTAAATGTGTGTTTTTCTAGTCTTTATTTTCTGTTTCCAATCTTTATGGCCACAAGGTATGTGTGTGTGTTCAGTCATGATTTCTCACCTTGGATGAAGTCCCTTCAATGCAACAAATATTTATTGAGCAGCTGTTATGGATTGAATTGTGTCCCCCTCTCCCCAAGTTCATATGTAGAGACCTTAACCATCCTCCCATCTGGAATGCTTTTTCCTCTTTATAGTGGCAACTCTAAACTTGGCAATACCCCACACTAAAGGAATACTTAATGAAAGTTCATGTTCTGCCCTGTGCTTTCCCATTGCAGACAGTCATTTCTGGAGATCGGGTCTTTAAAGAGGAGGTTAAGTTAAAATGGGGTTGTGAGGGTGAGCCCTACTCCATTACTGATGTCCTTAAGAGGAAATTAGGATACAGACAGAGACGACCGTGTGGAGACACAGCAAGAAGGTAGCTATCTGCAAACCAAGGATAGGTCTCAGAAGAAACCAAGCCAGCTAACACCTTGGTCTCAACCTCCTGGATTTCAAGCCTCCTCAAGAACTCTGACAAAATCAATTTCTGTTGTTTACGTCACACAATCTGTGGTATTTAGTTATGGTAGCCCTAGGGAAACTAATACAGCAATCTACTATGTCTTCGACCCTGTCATAGAAGACAGACTGAATATTCACCAATAAAAAGGCACAGTTCTTAGCCTTGAGGACAATCTAGTTCTTGATTTCTAGCAACCTACAGCGCAGATCCACTTGAATGTCTCACCATTACTTCCAACGCAACTTGTCCAAAACAGTGCCTTCCCTTGTGAAGAACAAGCTTTCATTCAAGGGTACAGAAGGGCTCTAATTCTTCTCTGTGGCCTCCCTGTCATTCAGCACACTGCCTTGAATTTAAGAAGCACTCAGTATCTACCAGTTAATTTAGCAACGATAGCAGTAATAGGCTTTAGCATTCTTTCAGTCATGAAACCTAGAATCATCTTGGACTCGTTTTCTCCTTCATGCCGTTGTCCAGTCTGTTACCTATATGCCTGTCAGTTTTTCAAAACGTGTTTTAGTTTCCCTCCTTTCTCATTCCTCGTCACTTCATACCTGGATTAACACAACCAGTCTTCCAGCTATTTTCCTTACACGAACCTATTCTTCAAAATGTTGCTGGATGTTTCGTAATCTTATCTGTCATCATCCTTTAATTTGACAAATATTGCTGACTTTTATATGTACAAGACACCATGCAAGGTGCTGGAGAAAACACATAGGAATAGAACATAGTTTCTGCCATTTGAGGAACTCAAAATCTTTTGGAGGAGTCAGACACATGCATCAAATTTCCAATACCAATGTGCAAAGTGTTTGGGAGCACGCAGGTGCAGCAAATAACTTTATCCAGAGGAATTAGAAATAAAGGAGGAGACAGTTGAAGGGGAAATAGCTGGTACATTCAAAAATGAACTTGGTTATACTGCACTGTTTCCCAAACCTACTGCTGACGGAAGTTCATATTCTGCCCAGTTCTTTCCCATTGCAGACGTTTTTGAGATGGGCCTAATCTTTTTATTTTATTGTTTGGCACTAAATACAAGTCATTCACTCTTTCAGTTAGCGTGTTTAGCTGATACTATGTTAGTAGTTTAGTTATTGAGCTCAAAAGCTGACTTAAGAATAGCCTTCTGTAATATGTGCGTAATCAGAGAATTGCTGAATTCTGATTGGTTGAAATCCTTTGTGGTCTGATTGTGGACGTCAGAACATTCACAAGAATGCAGGTTGTGGTAACTGCTCTTGCATAATAGTTGGTACTTGTTTTAAGTCAATATCTGGATATGTCCAGTTCTACAGATTTTGCAATGCCCTCAAAGGCTTACTTATAAAAAACATCTATTATAACAACAACAAAATTACAAAGGACATGTAATACTCTATTACATATTTATATTATACAGGGCATGTAAATCCTACTTGTGTGAAAGAAGCAGAAATACCTTGACAGGCAAAGATCAAGTATTCTGTAGTTAAAGTTCGACTGGGAAGGGTGAGATGTGTGCAGGATGGGCCATGCCAGGCCCTTGCCTCATCTTGTATCACTGTCCCTGACTCTGTTTCTCCCCATGGCATTCAGATTCCAAGTGTCAGCTAAGTCTCATTTCTTCCATGAAGTCATCTTAACCTGCTCCAACCCCAGTCAATTTCTCTCTTCTCTTAACTCCTATTGTACTTACAGTCTGTATCAGAGTTCTGTACTTAGTTGTTCTCTGGTTATTTCATATGTTCTTGTTTCATCAACAGTTTCTTGAATGCAGAGATCCCTTTTTAAATTAAAATTAACTTTATTTTTTATTAAATAATGTATACTTTGTGTGTTGTTTTTCTCAACATTGATAGATTTATTTAGTTTCATAAATATTTAGTGTATTCACTTTAATTGCCAATTAAAGAATACAAATTCATCACTTAAAGATAAAGAAATTAAATAAAATACCATAATCACCCCACTCTGCAATAAACATTTTTGTCTTCTTGTTGTATTTCCTTCTAGATTTTCCTGTATATTTTTTCATGAGTTCATATTGTACATAATGTTCGTAACTTTTTTGTTAATTAACATATTGTGGACATCTTTTCATATCAAATCATCATTTACTTAATCTTATTGCTGGATATTTAGAGGATTTCCAATTATTTGCCATCATTCCACAATAGCCAAGCTAATGTTTTGTTATTACTCCTTCGAATAAATTCATAGAAGACAAATTGCTTGATGAAAGAGATGCACTTTTTAAGGTATTTTAATGTCTATTGCTAAACTTCCCTCCAGAAATAGGTTGTAATAATTTATGTTTTGGGATGGCTGGTTAGCTCAGTTGGTTAGAGCGTGGTGCTGATAACACCAAAGTTGCCGATTCGATACCTGCATGGGCCACTGTGAGCTGTGCCCTCCTTAAAAAGAGGGGAAAAAAAAGAAACTATTTATGTTCTCACCTGCAGGATATGAGAATGTGCTTCTTTCCCTCCTTGCCAATGATGAGTGGGGTCATTTTTAAAAATCAGGGGCTATTTCTTGTATTTCTCTCATACTCTTAAGTGATTCCACAGAACTGGGGACACAGTGAACACTAAAGAAATACTTTTGATAAATTGATTAATTAAGTGTTCTTCCCACTACTTATGAGTACTGATTTTTTTAAGTACATAAATATTCATTCATTCAATATATTTATACTACATGTGATGGTCCTTGGTTTGTCTGCTAAAAATGAATACAGCACTTAGAAATGAAACAAATACTTTATAAATTACTGTGTCATAAATTAAAAGCATGATAACTAGTTTCAAAGGTAATGTGTATAGGAGCTACTCTTACAAATAAAGCTGTCCTACAGTCCTAAGAATTCTCTTAGGAACAAACAATTTATCCCATTTTTCTAAGAATAGGAAGTACTAAAACTTCTCTGGAGAATAGTACTATGAATTTAGGATATGAAACCTTCCCATCCATTAGCTGTCAGAGTCTTCAGAATCAGGGGAATTGTGCCAGAGATGAAGTCAAAATCTGGGGTGGATTTTCTTAGTCTCAGCACATTTTAGAACCTGTCCTTTCATTCAATCGGAAGGGGAAAAATAATCAACACTAAAATTTCTGGGGGAAAAAATTTTTTTTTAAGGAGGGCACAGCTCACGGTGGCCCATGTGGGGATCGAACCGGCAATCTTGATGTTATTAGCACCACGATCTAACCAACTGAGCTAACCAGTCATCCCCTTCTAGGGGGAGTCTTAATGTTTCCATCCATTCCTGAAAGTTTGTTTTATTTAAAGCTATCTCAGGGGTAGGATGACTAGATGGATGTCCTATTTAGTTAGGTAATTCAATTTTACAAGGCTCCTGCTCAATTATCAAAAGATCGTATTAAGGTAGTAACTGGTCTCACTCTTCCAATGTACAAATCTTTTCACCTTATGTAAAGTAGTAATCATTAAAAATTAGCAGAGCTTTAAAAGTTGCTGATTTGAAACCTCATTTAAGAAAATATATCCCATAATTATTTCATAATATTTTTCTCCCCATGCTTGGCTGAAGATACTGGAATGAGCTTGTAGCTCATAAAGCATTATATAATTGAGAGAGCATGTGAGTGGGGTCAGAAGATGGGGATTTGATTCCAGTATCTTACTGGAATAAATAAATATTATTCCAGTAATAGTTATTTAACTTTAGGCAAGTTACTTCATCTCTAGGGGCTATAGTTTTCTCTACTATAAACCAAAAATATGGCTTAGGTCAGCATTTCCCAAAGTGTATTCTGTGGAAAACATGTCTTGGTGAGATGTTCTGTTAAAAAAGCATTTTATGTTCTGATGGAATGGACTCCGTATTCTAATAGTGACTTCCTTACCTCTTTATCCACTAGACTGAGTGCTTTTTGAGGCAGGAACCACCTTGTTATGTCTTTGTATTTCTAGGCTTTAGTTGGAGCTCAATAAATCTTTGTTGAGTGAATGAATGATTTCATAGTTTAAAGGAACTGATAAGAATCTGCTTACTTTTCTCAGTGGCTGAAAGTGACTTTGTTTTCTTTTCTAATTAGCCTTGACCAACCTAAGCACTGGGAGGAGAGAGAGTTCGCTAAGAGCTACCTAAAAAGCACTCAGTGGTCTATTTTTTAAAGGCGATTTCAATGAAGTGTATTATCTTCCTTGTACAGTAAGTATCACAGCCTGGTAATAGCATTTGATGACAATAGGTATTTATTAGGTTTGGCACTCAGGTGTGTCTAATCTCAACAAATCTGGTCATAAGGGAAATGGGGTGAGAAGCTGTAGCCAGGTTTCCATGAATTATCACTTAGTAAAATATTTACATTTATTAAATTAAAAATATTTATTGTGCAAGGTACTATGCTAGATAGTATGGCATATATAAGAATGAATACATTGTTGTATTACATTCTTGAGGGAAGATTATATAATTTATGGAAATAATTATAATTAGAGGTAATAAATGATGAATTCCACAAGGAAGGAACAATCTACAGGGATTGGTTAGCGACACCATCTTCATTTATAAGAAATAATATTCTACACAAGAATATTGTACCACCTGCTAAACTTAAAATACAGAAGGGCAGTTGTTTCTAAAGTGCAGATATCTCCAGTGTGAAATACAGCTCCTGACTCTATTGTACGGTTCTAAATACAAGTTTGAAACAGCTTGTGTGCCAGTTTTGAGTAGATTGTGCAAAATAGACCAAAACCAGTAGAAAGTCCTTAAGAATAGCTGGAAAAAGGAATGTAATTAACCAAACCAGGATTTTGCCCCAGGACAGAGAAACGAACACCCTGGTTCTTAGAAAGGGAGCCAAGATCTCAGAAATGTACAGTCAATTCTTTATCTGTGAAACTTCAAGATACAGATATCTTAGCAAGCAGATGGGAAGAGGAGAAAAAGGAGTGTTCACTGCAACTAATTCCAGGACACACTGCTGACTTGTCAATTGTTTAATGCTGTCAACAAACTTGCTTTGCATGTAGCCAAAGCAAAAATTACTTAACCCCCCCCCCCCACTTCCTTTGATCAACTTTAGGTCAAAATAAAGATATAAATTCAAATATAAAAGTCTCAGTCAAGCCTGCATCAAAATAAGCAGTATTTGAGTAGTTTAAAAGTCCAATGCGCTATCCATTGCGCAACAGAGCCATCTAGTATTTGAGTAATTTAGAGCTTCGTGGGAAGGAAAAATCCAACACCTTACTCCTAAACAATTTCAATAACGGGGTGACAGATATTAAGAATGCAAAATAAGCAAATTTCAAAGTTAAAAAGTGTTTAAAGGTAATTGAAATGCCCCAATTTTAAAAGCTTCCCAATAAAGTGCATGAAACTCCAGAGTTGTTGGCCAAAATGGGATTTCCTGAAAAGAAAAAAAAGGTCCCACGACAAAGGTCCTTTAAGAGCCTAAGACAAGAACTGATGTATTGCTGGAGACTTGGACCACTGCAGCATAAGGCGCATGCATATCGGTCCTGGACAGATCTTCGCTGTGTGCCAGGGCCCTCGGACAGAGGCCGCTCGGCTCGGCCTGCTTCCAGGGAAAGGCGAGCTGGAGGTGGGCTAGCACAGGGATTTTCCTTTCTCACTCATTCATTCCCTGATTCACAGGTTCCTGAGGTGGCTCCCAGGGACGCGCGGAGGAAAGGCGGAGCACGGAAGACAGCCCCGGTTGGGTGCGGTCCGGCGCCTGAGGGGAGAGTGAGCAGCGCCGGCAAGGGGGCGCAGGCCGGGGGCGCGGGCAGCGGGCGGGCGCTCGGGAGCGGCGGGCGCGGCTGCCTGCGCCGGAAGTGAGTGGTTGGTGGCGGGCGGGGGAGTGAGCGGCGGTGCGCGAGCCGGTCCGCCTGTCGGCCGCCGGGCCTTCAACCCCGCCCTCTGCGTCTCGGCCGGACGCGGCCGCTCACGAATCCTCCGCCGCTGGACTCTGCGACCGCCCCCCCGCAGCGCGCTCCCGCCCCTCCTCCCCCCACCCCCCGCCCCCGCCCGGTGGGTCGGTCAGTCAGTCAGTCAGTCACGGAGCGCGCGGCGCGGGAGCAGTGGGCGCTCACGGCGTCTGTCGGGAAGAAGCGCCGCGCCTGGGGAGGCGGCGGCGGCGGCGGCTGAGGAGCGCAAGCGGCGACTGCCCAGCCGGAGGCCGCTAAGGTAGCCGGGGCCGCCGGAGGACCGAGCAGCTGTCGCGGTGAGTGCTCAGCCTCGCCCTCGGGGTCGGCGGAGGGAACCCGGCAGGAGCGGGTCTGTGAGGCGCTGCCGCCTCTCCCGCCTCCATTTTCCCGGCGCCCGGCCCCGCCATCCGGGCGCGGTGCGGATGGCCGAACCTGGGGCGGGGTCGCTGCCGGAGCTGGTTGGACCTGGCCGGGCGAGGCGGCGGGCGTCTGGGTGGGAGTTGGCGGGGCCTGAGCTGCACCCTGCGTCCCCGGGAACGGCGATGGAGGGAGACAATGAGATATAGGGCGGCCTGGGGAGGGTGTGGATGGGCTTCTTCGACTAGCACCCGTAGCTGGTGGCCCGGGACCGCGGGAGGGAAGGACTCTGCCCCGCTAGCCGTAGAAATCAGTGATTCGATGTCTGGGGTTCCTGGGTTTCAGTACCTCCCCCCCCCCACCCCCATCTTTCGTAAAGGAGTTCAGTGCAGAGATTTAAAAAGGCGGGGCATCTTCTGTATCTTCTTTCTAATTAAGCAGGTTAAGTAATTGCCCCATTGCTTTTGAGCCCCATCTCATCTCTCTGTGTCTGTGCATTCCCGCCGGAAATCCAAACCGCAGTTCAGGGTGTGTGTGTATTGGGGGGTGGGGGGGGGGTGGAAAGGGTGGGGACAGAGAGGGAAGGAGAAGGATGCAGTGTAATGTAGTATTAGGGTGCCTTCGTTTTCAGATGGTTTGAAAGATGTGCTTTTCTTAGTCAGTGTCCCCGCAGTGTGAGCTGGAAACCGCAGAAGCCTTATTGCTTGTAAGCGCGGAGACGTGGCTTAGTATGAAATAAGAGCTTTTTGGAAGGGTATAAGCGTTACATCAGATGTGTCGTGTGTGTGTGTGTTTCTTACATTCTGTGGGAAGAACAGTTGGGGAAATCCGGGAGAACTGGAAGGTTTTCACTGAGCCTCCCAATAAGGGTTGATGTCTGCAGCATTTCTCTTGGAAATGTGGAGAGCTGTAAAGTCCGCTATGAAGGAACAGTAAAGGTTACGGGCTAGGGGTGGGGCGTACTCCGCTTATTAAAAGGGTGGTACTGAGTTCATGGGAATATTAAATAAAGCAAATATTTGTGGAATACCTACTATCTTTTAGGCAGCATGGGTGACACGAAGTGAACAAGACCTGCAGCATAGAGTGGTGGAAAGAGCTCTTTGAAGCCAGGGGAACCAGCGGTTCCAGAAGCACGGTAATTGGCTTAGCAGAGTGACATCGGATGAGCTATTGAACTCTCAACAGTACGTTCTCTGTCAGTAAAATGGGAATAACACCATCTGCTTACCTCCCCAGATGGTTGTCAAACATTAAATGAGATAATGTGTGCTAAACGCCTATCACCTTGCTTGGCACTGAGATTTTAACAAATGTTAATTCCTTTCCACCCTGGCCTACTGTTCTTGGGATTTTCTTGGGTGAAGGTGGGGGAAGAAGTGAATGTAGGTAATTGTAATGCATTGCATTATATTATAAAATGTTGAAGTACAGGTGCAAAATAAGGGAGCGAAGAGGAAAGAGCTTAATTCAAGATTGGGAGCATTGGAGGAAAAATCGATGGAAGCTGCAGCATTTAAGTGGAACCTTTAAGGATGGATAGGATTTCGAATGATGTAAATGGGGAGGGGGAGGACTTTCCAAGTAGAGGTGGTGCTATTCTTGAGAGCAGAATTGGGGTGGAAGAGTAGTGGGGGAAGGGCAAAATAGAGCTTCTCAAAACCTCTTTAGCTTTTGTTGAGTCTGACCTTCAAAGATTGTTTCTGTTGTTTTGCTTTTTGTGTTGTGAATTTCTCAGAAACCAGATTAGCCTATTCAAGTAAGTACAGAAATGTCTACCAAGTTTAATACATGATTTTTTTTGGATTAGATATTTTGCGTTATTTGGACTGCTGTTCTCTTCTGTTGAATTTAATAAAAAATTATTTGCAGAAAAATTCCTCTGTTCAGTAGAAAAGCAGCTGATTTTTCAGATTAAGTAACTGGCTGAAAGGAGCCGTGTAGTGGGCACATATTGGGTGTGTCTCAAACTCTTGATCTATATCATTTGTTTTCACAAATATTTTAACACTTTATTTTCTAAAGAGGTGTTTTAAACCATTGTCTTTGAAGATAATTAAAACGACTTATCTTTTGGTTTTGCTACCTTTTGGTTCCTACCCATGCATAGTTATTTATTAGAATTGCGTAGTGGATGACTATCACGCTATTCATAGATTCTTGGACGCACGTTATAGACACTCATGGCTTTGCCTTAGTCCTCAAGTAGTTGAATGCCAACATTAGTATTGTTAATCTCAGTCTCTTATTTTAGGAAAATTAATATTAGTGAAACAGGATATGTGACCTCAGGCAAATCACCTGTCTTGGACTGTCAATTCCTTTACCTGTAAAATGAGAAATTTGGATTAGTTCGGTTTTCAATCTGTGTTTTACTGACTCTAGAATTTTGAGGAGGACCTTCAGAGGTTCTGCAGATGTTTGACTTAAATCTTATTAAAATTGTACTTTAAACCCATAATAATAAAAAGTGACTTCTGTATGATATGCACTCTTTAAATGCTTTACATACGTTAATTTACTTAATCCTTGCCATAATCCTGTGAAGTAGATTCTGTTAATATCTAAGAAAACAGGCAGAGACTACAGAACTATAAAGTGGCAGAGCTGGGTTTGACACTAGGCAGCATAATTCTTAAGCTTGTGTTTTTAACCTACCTATACTGCCATTCCTATACTGCCACCATAATAAAATATATAACGCACAGTATTTTTTTTTATTGTGGTAAAATACACAACATAATACTCGTTAACCATTTTAAGTGTACAGTTCTGTGGTATTAAGTACATTCACATAGTTATGCAACCATCATCACTATCCATCTCCAGAACTTTTTCATTACCCGGACTGAAACTCTACTCCTTAAACAGTAACTCCCTGCCCCTTTGCCCTCCCCAGCCCCTGGTAACCACTTTTCTACTTTCTGTTTCTGTGATTTTTGACTACTCCAGGTACTTCATATAAGTGGATCATGCAATATTTGTGTGGCTTTTTTTTGTGTGTGTAACTAGTTTATTTCACTTAGCATGATGTCTTCAAGGTTCACCCATGTTGTAGCATGAATCAATTTCATTCATTTTTAAGGCTGAATAATATTCCATTGTTATGTATGTACCACATTTTGTTTATCATCTGCCGATAGACATTAGATTATTTCCACTTTTTGCCTATAGTGAATAATCCTTCCCTGAACATTGGTGTATACACATCGATTCCAGTCCCTGCTTTCAGTTATTTTGGTTGTACACCCAGAAGTGGAGTGCCTGGATCATGTGATAATTCTATGTTTGATTTTTAAGGAACTGCCATACTGTTTTCTACAGCAGCTGTAGTATTTTACATTCTCATCAGCAATGCACGAAGTTTCCAATTTCTCCACATTCTCATCAACACTTATTTTCTGTTGTCTTTTTTTATAATAGCCATCCTAATGAGTGAGAAGTGGTGTGTCATTGTGGTTTTCATTTACATTTTTCTAGTGATTAGTGATGTTAAGTGTCTTTTCATGTGTATTAGCCATTCGTGTATCTTCTTTTGTAAAAATGTCTATCCAAGCCCAATATTTTTTATTATAAATTGATTTGTTTTGTTGTTGAGTTGTAGGAATGCTTTATATATTCTGGATATTAATCTTATATCAGATCCATGGTTTACAAATATGTTCTCCCATTCTGTGGGTTGCCTTTTCTATTGGTAGTGTCCTTTGATGTTCAGAAGTTTTTCATTTTATTGAAGTCCACTTTATTTTTGTCTTTTGTTGCTTGTCCTTTTGGTGTCATGTCTAAGAAATCATTGCCAAATCCAATGTCATGAAGCTTTTCCTCTTTGTTTTCTTATGAGAGTTTTATAATTTTAGCTCTTATGTTTCTAGGTCTTTGGTCCATTTTGAGTTAATATTTGCAAATGGTGTTAGGTAAGTGTCCAACTTTTTGCTTGTGAATATCCATTTTTTACAGCACCATTTGTTGAAAGGACTGTACTTTCCTGGTGGTTTTGGCACCCTCATGTACATCTATATAAAATTTTAACACATTGAAAACCATCATGCTACGTGGTTATACATTGTTAATTTTTTGTGTGCGCTGGGGGCAAGCATTCCTTGTCCCCAGCACACACAAACAAGCTTCTCTTACTATCTCTGTGCTTTTTTGTGAATTTTAAATGAGTTATTAATAAGGAAAGTTGTAATTTGTAGATTTTTAAAAAAACTTTAGTCTTGTGCATGCACATCTATTCATATAGAATTGTCTAAATAATACCTTTCTATGGCGTATACATTGTGTTCAGTTGAACACCAGGCAAGATTTAAGCCCATTTCTTTGGGGGTATGCTCATCCTGTGTGTTATTCATTTAGTAGTAAATGAACATGTAACACTTAAGTCTTGATATCATATCATAAATGTTTTTATAGCTTTTGGCAAGCTTTGGGTTTACCTTGTTTGCCTTGTAAGCAGTTGTTAGCTATTATAACTAGCTCATTTTAAAAGAAAAAATTCTTATTTTAAAAAAAAGTTTGAATCAATTTTATTGAAGCATATCCTGAGATTGCAAAGTGAACTGTTAAAAACTGCAACCAAAACAAAATAAAAGCTGCTACCTAATTGCAACTACTTATCGGGTGATATTAAAACAAAATTTTGCATAAATAAATGGGTTGCTTAGGTGGTCATAAGACTGTAACATAATTCACCCTCAATTTGTCTCTTGAGTTTGTAATAAATTAATGTATTTGAACATAGAAGTATTAGTAACATTTTTGCCAGTTTTATGTATTTAGGATGCTATATAAGATTTTAGCTGGAAAAGTTTTATTGTGAAATATTAGAAAACTCCCAGATTATGTGATCTCTAAAGCTTCATCCTTGCTTTTATCGCTTATTTTAAGGTACAGTGTTTACCACATTTTGGGGCAGATGTATTAAAATACATCACTCATGATTTATAAATTGGCTTTTTCAAAGTATGTACTTTGCTATTAATGAAATACATATTGTTTCTCTGCTTTAGTCAGAGCTAGGCATAATGGAGAAATCAAAGAAGTAGGTATTCTCTCCTAAAAGAGAGGACAGCGGTTTACGTGCAAGATACAAGGAATCAGTAGAGAGTGTAATTGAGGGAGCAGAGTCCAAAAAGAAACAGAAGGAACTGGAATTTGAAAACGGATGAAGAAATTATGTTTGGAAAAGAAGGAATAAGTCATCTCTTTAGATGAGAGGAAAAGCAAGTTGGGAAGCCCATAATTGATGTCTTGTCATTATATACCACTTAACATTTAAGACCCCTAGTGAAGAATGGTGAAATCTGGAGAAAATTAGAACTGTAAACATATTAAATAGGCCCAAATATTGTAGTATTGCAGTAACTATGGTTACAATAAATTGTAACCATACTTGAAAATTGGATGCTTTTTTTGAAACTACTTTTAGACAAATCTTATTATGTTTGCTATGTGAAGAATAGTGTTAGCTAAGTCATTACAGCAAAACTAATATGACTTGAAAATATAATGTATTTTTTATGTATCCCAGATTATACATGTTCTATCCATGTTTCTAAGTATGGTTTATTTTCCCTGATTTTTCTAGTCAAAATTCCACTCATCTTTTGAGACCAGCTCCACCTTTGTGAAGCTGTTTGACACCAACTATAATTAATTGCTTTCTTCTTCACTCCTCTAGACCTTACTTGATTTGCCTTCAGTTGTAGATAATTGTGTACTGTCTTGAATCCCCGAGTTGTGAAGTATTGGACCTGGGTTTAACTCAGCTGAGATGCTTCTCAGTTCCTTAAATATAATAGAAATTCAATAATAAGGTTTTCATGAAAGCCATTATTTGAAGAACTCTTTACAGTTGGTGTTACAGCTCCTGAAAGGATGCACAAAAATGTAATAATATTTATTTATAAAGAATAATTCTTTCTTGGCTTATTTGGTTTATTTTATATTGTAACAAATGACTTTAGAGACTGGTGAGGGGAGTCAGTGGCCCCCCTTGTCTGTGAATGAGTGCTTTATAAGTGTTAGTAAAGGCTCAAAAACCTTTTTGTTTACTCTAAGTTTTAAAAATAAATATATATATATTTAAAGCAGGGGCAATGAATATTCTGCATTATGTTTGAAAAGTCTTGGTTTTACTACTTGGTAATACTTAAATTCCAAAGTCTAGGACTTCTGTTTATTTTGGTACTTGGTTTTAATGCTTGTCTTAGCTAAAAGGGAGCTGATGGAGGGACATATACCCAAAACGAATAACTGCATTTTTGGCTTTACTTTCTAGATATACTTACTGTTTAATTTCTATCCATCAATTTGCAGAATTAGGTAGTAAAGTTTGCTTTTCCTGTGCAAACCAATGGGAGGATTTGCATTTATGTATTTTTAATAAATGTGTTCAAAATCCATAGAAACTTTTTTTTGAGAAGCATTTAAAGAGTTAGAAAATGGTTTCTCTGTTTTAGAGTATGCAGGTACAAGTGTTTCAAGATGATGTCAACACATTGTTTTCTTTTGGAATACAGTTATTTTCTTACTAAGTTTTAAAATGCCTGATTTACCTTTAAGGTACAGATAGATCAGGCATTTTAAAACCATATTTTTGTTTTTAAAAACAATGGCTAAGTAGCATACTGCTAACAGTTATTTATCACAAAAAGTCAGCAAATTTAGACACTTATTTTTGTAAAAGATAAATGTTTAACTCATCTTGAAATTTGGCAGCTCTTTTTAAATACTTTGCCACGAGAAAGCCAATAAACCTGTTTGGTACAAAATACAGGGTCACTCCTCAGCCACATCAATAACATCCTATAACACTTGGCACTCTTTTTGCTTCAACTTTTGCTGCAGTGGTTGCTTTTGAAATTAAATCTTGCTTTTCTCACCCCCAACTTTCTTTTGTTGAGAAAAGTAGCTGCTTCATGAAGAATTATATAATGCAGTTTTCCCATAAAATATTGTTTCTGTTAAGGAAATCATTTATGGTTGAGAATGTATCTTCTCTGAAACACCAATCTCCTGTAGCAGCTTATAAAAGGTAGATTCCTTATTTCATTATTGAAAAAGAATCTCGCAAATGCTATCACTCTTCTCTCAGAATACTTAGAATCACTTAGTAACAGATACGTAGGTTACTTTATGTGATGTGTGACTGTCGGACAGGTGTCCATAATGAAGATGCCACTTTGTATGTTAAGGATACACATATATTGTATTATTAGGTTGGTGCAAAAGTAATTGTGGTTTTTGCAATTATTTTTTATTTTATTTTTTTACGATTTTTTTGGGGAAGGGGAACAGGATTTTATTGGGGAACAGTGTGTACTTCCGGGACTTTTTCAAGTCAAGTTGTTGTCCCTTCAATCTTAGTCGTGGAGGGTGCAGCTCAGCTCCAGGTTCAGTTGCCGTTGTTAGTTGCAGGGGGCACAGCCCACCATCCCTTGCGGGAGTCCATGGAACCAGCAACCTTGGGTTGAGAGCCCGCACCCCAACCAACCAAGCCATCTGGCCACCTGGGAGCTGAGCGGCAGCTCATTGACTTTAATTGTAGAGGGCGCAGCTCACTTGCCCGTGTGGGAATCAAACCAGCAGCCCTGCTGCCCAGAGCTCGCGCTCCAACCAACTGAGCCACCCATCTGCCCCCTGCAATTATTTTTAACACTTTAAACCGCAATTAGTTTTGCACTAACCTAATAAAATACATACGAGGTGCGATCAAATGATACAGTGCATGTTTAAATAAAAAAAAATTTATTACAGTAAAAGACACATTGCCATTAATCCCCCTCAAAATACTCCCTCTCGCTTCAAATACACTTATCCCATCATTCTTGCTACTTTCTGAAGCAGCTCTGGAAGCCCTCTTTCATGAGTGTCTTTGCAGTACACAGATGAAAAACAGAAAATTACCAGCGTGCTAGAAACCCCCCTCGTATTTACCTCTTTATGCCTCTGCTCCCTGGTGCGTAGCCACTACCTTGACTCCCAACTCTAATTCTGCTATAAAGTTCTTTGGTTTGTTTCTTTCTTTAAAAATGTTTTCTACTGTATTGAGGTATAATTTCCATGTAATAAACTGCACACATCAAAGTATACAATTTGGTAAATTTTCATACACCTGTGAAGCCATCTCTGCAATCAAGATAGCTAACATTTCCATTGTCTTCCACAGTCTCCGCATACTCCTTTGCAAGTCACCCTGCCCTCCACCTCTGTCTCTGGGCAACCTGTCACTATAGGTCAGTTATACATTGTCTAGATGTTATATATGGAATCATACAGTGTTCTCTCTCACTCATTCTCTCTCTTGTCTGGATTATTTTTATGCAGAATAATGATTTTTAGATTATTCCATATTGTTGCTTAGCTTAGTTCCTTTTTGTTGCCAAATGGTATTCCATTATGTGTATCTACCACATCTTGTTTATTCATTCACCTATTGATAGATATTTGGGCTGTTTTCATTTCTGGTTTTTACAAAAAGAGCTGCTGTGACATTTGTGTACAAATCTCTTCATGGTATATGTTTTCATTTCTCTTGGATAAATACCTGTGAGGACATCCTGGATCATTATATAGGTTAGGTAACTATTTTTTTGTTTTTTAAGAAGCTGGCAAGCTTTTCCAAAGTTGTATCATTTTCATATCCAATAGCATTATATGACAATTCTAATTGTTTTACATCATGACATTTGGTATTGTCAATCTTTTTCATTCTAGCTACTGGAATGGATATGTAGTGGTATGTTATTGTAGTTTTAATATGCTAATTATTAATAATGTTGGGCAACTTTCATGTTTTTGTTAGTCATTTGGGAAGTAACTGCAAGTTTTTTGCCCGTTTTAAAAATTGGGTTGTTTAACTTTTTTTTATTTGTAGCAATTCTTTATATATTATATTTGTTCCAATATCATTTGTTAAAAAATGCTTTCCATTTTTGTCAATTATATCTCAGTAGAGCTAGGAAAGAAAAATCTCTGTCCTTCTTACCTACTTTAACTTTGACCTCCCTGTTAAAAATCAGTTGACAGAATAAGTGTGGGTCTATTTCTGGACTCCATTCTGTTACATTGATGTAATTTTCTATTCTTTTGCCACTATTACGTTGTCTTGATTACATAGCCTTATAGTGAGTCTTGAGATCAGGTAGTGTAAATCCTCCAAGTTACTTTTCCAGCTTGTTTTGGCCTTTCTGGGCCATTTGCTTTTCCATATAAATTTTAGAATCGGATTTGGTATATTGATTGTGATTACAATGAATACCTAGTTCAATATGGGGAAGAATTAACATATAACAATATTGCATCTTCTCATCCATTTACATGGTATATCTGTTCATTTATTTAGGTCTCTAATTTCTCTCAGCAGTATTTTATAATTTTCTCTTGACATATAATGTGTTATGTAAACACTGCACACTGTCTTATTTAATTTCTTACAACCAAATTATTATTTATACATGCTTATTTTTATGATATAAATTAAGATTTGATATGGAGATTTCCCACATGATAACCTTTTCTAATGCATGGATGAGAGGCCACCTATTCTGATGTGACAGTGCTAGAAATAGAGGAGCCTAAATTATCTTAGAAACATTAAAGCTGAAGTTTTCAACTGTATTTGTTGGCATAATTCTTTTGGCTTGTATGGTTAAGGATATTAATATTTAAAAAGGCTTATATTTATTAACATAGTTCAGTAGTTTTAGAATCAGAAGTAAAACAGAATCTTATCAGTTTAATTGGGGCATCAGTTTTTACCAGAGGATTTTGAGTTTGTATTTTGTAGTTGCCTTTATTGTTCAACTGTTTTCAATAATAATATTCATGGGACTATGCAGCCCTTAGAAACTTATAAAGAATGAAATAAAACAAAATTCTACCATCCAGAAATGACTAGAGTTAAAATTTGTGGTCTAGTTTCTCATGTACTTGTATATATGTGTGTGTATGTATGTATTTGTATAGCTTATTATTGTATACACAGTTTAGTTCTGCTTCTTTCATTAAGACTTATGTCACTACCATTTCCCATGCATTAAATATTTTATGAATAATTTACAACATCTGCATTATAATTCGGGATGGACATATAAGACTCCCTTGAATTTCCTCAGTTTTTCTTTTCTTGTAGGGTATTTAGTTGCCCTCCCCTTCTTTTTTTTTTTAAATACTTGACTTCGATGGGCATACTTGTTCACAGACTTTGTCCATATTTTGAATTTCTTTTTAAAGTATATTTGTTTTTAATTTTGAAACATTTTAACCAAAGTATAGAATGTGATAGACATCTATATACTCATCACCAGTAGTAATTCATTGTTCATAGTTTGCTTCAAATAATTTATTTAGGGAGAAGATACAACAAAAATCTTCCTCCAGGTAACAATTTATGTCGTTCTGTTGCATGTTGTAGTGAAATTTAATACATACGTATCCATAATATTTTACTTAACCAGCTGTCTCTACTTTTGAATTTTGTATGAATGATAAACTATATTTATCATTCTTTAAAGATTTGCATTTTTTACTCAACCATATAGTTTGACATTATTCATACTGATTCTTGTAGATCCAGGTCCTTCTTTTTATCAGAATGAGCCAGGTTTTCCATTCCCGTTTTGAGGAATAGTTAGATAATTAGGCTGCTACAATAAACATTCTTTTATATTTCTCCTGGTGCTTGTCTCTTAAGTGCTTGGACACTCACAGGTGGTAGTGTGGGATCATAAGATATGTAATCTCCAAATGGCTGTCCTAAGTGTTAAGACATATATGTGGCTCCTTACCAGAAATGTTCCCATTACTCCACATCCTCCCCAGCCTTTGGTTTTATCAGACTTACTGTTTTTGCCAACTTGATGGTTATGAAATGGATAATTTTTTCTTTAATACGTTTCTAGAAATATAGTTACTAGGATAAGGAGTATACGGTTCTGTAGCATATTCAGTGAAACTTTTTATCCATGGAAACTGTATTCTTTTAAATGAACATTAAGAAATGTTTCTAATCACAAATAAAATCTTTTTTTAAAGAGTTTTGAATAACAGCGTTGTTGTTTATTCACAGTGGGAATATAAGTGTTTTCTCTAAAGAAATATTATCTGTCCTGGCTGTAAGACTGATATCAGCGAGTTTCCTAAAATGCTTTAACTGTTATTTTGTGACATCTGTGTATATAATTTAGATGATAATTTGCTTAACAGAATTCATGACCGATTTTACTTCTTGTGAGCTTTTTGGGGGAACATATTTAATTTTTTGTAATCATGTTTATATAGTCAAGTAAAAATATAATATCTAGTATATATTTTTCATTTCAACAATGGTGATTTGATGAGTGCTTATGATATAAGAGTGACATTATTTATTCTGGGAATGCTGAATTTATTATTATTATAAAATTTGTCTTCTTTAATAATCCTCTTCCTACATGGTGTGTGTGTGTGTGATGAAAAACGTTTCAGATTTAAAATATTTTTAACATGTAGGTGCATTAATTTAAAAAGTAAAGAGTGTAAGTATAAAGGTGTAAAAGTTCTAGTCGCATGTTAGATATTTTAATACAACTGCCTGAGGGTAGGGACCATGTCTACCTTTTAAGTAGCTATATTCCCTGTGCTTACCAGTTCAGTGCTGGACTCACAGTAGTATTTCATTAATTATTTGTTGAATGAACAGTATAATTTCTTAAGAAGTAGTAATCTTCTTAAGTGAAAAATTACTTTTTTTTTAAGTACAAATAAGCATAGAATTAATTCTGCTTACACCTAGATTCTTTCTGCTAGTATTTGTTCTTAAATAATAATATTTAAGCTTTGGTCTTTCTGGTCTTCTGAGAGAGAAGCATGCAGGTAACAGCAATTCTGGTATTTTTTATTATAGAGAAACCTAACTGGGATCTATATTTAACCAAAAAGGAAAGCTAACTTTTTAATCTGCAGATTAACTTGGAGCTCCTCTGCATGATTTAGTTGTATGTAGCCTGTGAGTATCCAATTGCCTCTCCACGATTTCTGACTTCACTTCCTATGGTCTCATCTGTCTCTGCTCCAATGACTTTTGCTCTTAGTCCCTGTAGGCACAAAGCTCTTTCTTTTATGAACCATGGGCTTCGTAAGTTTAGTGACTTTGACAATTTAGGGGTTTACAAGGGACAAATCATATGACGTATAGCCTTTTACTATCGTACAGCCTTGGCACCTCATCTGTGGCTGCTTTCCCCAGCCAGTGTTTCAGACCTGCCACCCTTTTTGTCCTGTAGCACTTTCTCAGAACGGTAGTCTGGTTGCCAATTCTCTACATTTTTCTCAAGGAGGAGCACTATGTTGCATTATCTATTGCTGTGCAATGGATCACCCCAGAATGCAGTGGCTGAGGACAGCAGCAGTCATTTTATTATAGTCTTGAATGGTTCTGGTTGTTGACCAGGCTTACTTAGATGGTTCTCACTGGGAGTGACTCATGCATTTGCAGTCAGAGGCAACTGGAATTGGAGTTGCCTAGGATTCCTCCCTTACCTGTCTGGGGGTTGATGCCAGTTGTGAGCTAGGACCTCAGCTGGGGCTGTGGGCTGGTTTCTACACTTGGCTTCCTTTTGTGGCCCGGGTTTCCTCACAGCATAATGTTTTAGTTCCAATAGCAACTTTCCTAGAGAACAGGTGGAGGCTGTTAGCACCTTTGATATAGCCCTTGAAGTCACTCAGCATCACTTCCTCCGTAGTTACAGGTTAACCCAGATTCCAGGGAAGGGAACATAGACTTTACGTCTCAATAGGAAGCGTGCTAAGGCAGATTATAAGAAGAGCAGATGAGACTGCGGATATTGTTGCCCTCTCTGTGACAGTCTCTGAAAGAATACTATAGCGGCGTAGAATTTAATTCTATGTCAAAATTACTAATCTGACTTAAAGTAAACCTTCTAATGGTGTTTAAACCCTTGTTAATGTTTTCATCAACCACTCACTCAAGTAGAAGCAAAGAAAACATTGATAGGAGCTGGGCCACGATGAAAACAGGAAGACTTCAATAGATGTCACCTCTGTGCCAGACACTGGGTTATTGCATTTATGCTTCACAATAATGATGCAAGGTGATTTTACAAATGAGGAAACAGGCTTAGAGGATTTAAGAGGGCTAGTACAAGTTCATGGAGCTATTCAGTGTTTGAGTCAGTCTAATAACTGGAGAGCTCTAGATCTGAACTAAATGAAGTTCATTCTCTTCAGTTGGGAATGGAAAGGACACCAGCTTAGCTGTAGCTCTCACTTTAGCCATCTGTGGAATGGCAAATTGCAACCAGAGTGTGTTCTTGTTTGTATATTGTGGGTACGAGGCCAGTCATGTGACTCTTTTAGCTATAATCAAAAACGGCACCAAACTTAACATTGCCTGACCATTATCAGCTCTGGCCGAGGTGGCGAGAATGAGAATCGCTGGTATTTTACCCAACATGTTGTCTAACCAAAATTTATAATGATCAGGCATTGTTAATGGCTTAAAGTTGTAGGAAGATTAGCGAAGTTATTAGTTTTTATTTATTTTTAAATTTAAAAAGGGAATTTAAAATTTTTGTTCAGTTTTTAATTTTTGTTTACATTGTACTGAGAGGTTAATAAAAAAAATGGTAGCCTATATAATGTTTTTAGTTTTTATAAAGAGATGGAGGCGATGCCACCTGCTTTCCTGCTTTTTCAAATTAGAGCAGTGTACCCCTCAGGGTGTCTGCATGTGCACACAGGGTTGAGGATTGGAGAGGGATTGGGAATGCAAAACCACAAAATAAATATGTCCTTGTTATTCTGAAGCACTAAATTTACTTGGTGATAGGTAGTTTTGAACATTTAGACTATTTTAGCCCATAGAACAGAATGTGAAGTTGATGTGAACTTTTAAGATGAGAGGGTTGAATTCAAAATACATTTTAGACGTGCAGCAAAGCCCCCTGTAGGGATGTGGTTCATTCTCACTGGGAGCCACCTAGAGTTGGTATTTTGTTGCATAGTAAGTCAAATTTAATTTTTTCTTGTAACCATGACTCTTTTTACTTTTCAAATAAATAGACTCTTAAGAGGTAAAATGAAAAATCAGAAAACCCTAGATGTATTGGATTAGTTAGAAGTCAGAGCACCCTGAAGAAGTTATAGACTCCTGCTGAAACTCATTTAAACTAAAACACCATAGATACATATGGTTGGGAGTTGGGACTGCGAACATGGAAAAGCCAACTCTCTAAGCCTCTCCCTCCCCATAAGCAGTGTTCCTAAACAGTAGATGGCACAGGTACTTACTTATCTTCTGGAATTAAGACTGGAGAGGGAAGACTGATAATTGGAAGGGATTTAGAGGGAAGTCAGTAATTAATAGAACTTCAGACAAGAATGGCTTGGGAGGAGTTGGGGGCAGACCTTTGGATTCAACTAATCAATTTTTATTTTTTTACATTAAGAAAATGTAGCCTAAGGATTTAAATGATTTAGCCCAAAGTTCTAGCTAGTTGGTGGCAGAAGAATTTGCAGTCTCCTGACTCCTTGTTTAGTCTTAGATAGTTTAGGCTAGGAAGATCTTACACACTTTCCTTAAATGAACCCTTTCAGTGGTATCAGGATGGTTCTGTTCTTACTACTTCAAACTTAGGGTGTTAAAATGAAAGATTTATTTGATTTTTCTTTTTAACCAGAATTTGTGTTAAAATGTTAGAGATGTTTAGCATCTATAGTTTAAACGCCCAACAAACTCATTCTGAAAACTTCAGTAATTTTATAGGCCCTATCTGTTTCACCCAAACCAGTTCTTGACAGTTCAGTCTCATCTATTCCCATTTGTGGCTGGTTAATATCAGGAGTAAGAGCCATCTCTGGTTGGTTTTCTCACTCCTGCCAGAAGAAAATACTAAGATTATGCACAGATGGAGGAAGAACAACTGTATGTGGGATTTACTAGTAAAGTGATTTCTCCCCAACTGTGAGTTTCTATTCAGAGTTTTGGTTAATTCTAAAAGCCTTTTTTATAGCAAATATGTGTATTTTGGATTTTCATATGTAGGAATTGGAGGTAGCTCCATTTGAGGGATACTAAGAGAGAATTGATAGGACACAAGAGGAGAGAGAATCTAAACAGATTGAGATGGAAAGCACCTTGCAGAACAGGAGGACAGAATTTTGGAATGAAACCTTGGACAGGAGAGAAAGGAAGATGAAGGAAATTGAGAGAAGAGATACATTGTGATACTTCTTTGTGCTTTGAATAGATTCTTTGCAGTAAAACTGTCCTGTGCAGAAGCCCTTGCTGATATTCATTTGTTAATTTTTACTTTACAAGAGTCAAAATACAGCTATTGAATCAAATCATATCCCTAGAAACAGATATAGCCTTATAGAAATATTATTGAAGGAACTCTGCTGAAACTCAAGTGCACTGTAGAATTGTCTTTGGTTTTTCTAAACCATTCCTCTATTGACAGGGAAATTAGTTTTAAATGTGTTGGTTTTTTACCTTAATATTTATTGAGAACTGGATAAATTAGCCACTATTTATTTATTTTTTTTAAGAAATGCACCTTTACCTTTGATTCATCTTAAGTTAGATGTCATCTTAAATTTTGAGTCATCTTAAAGTAGAAATACTCAGCAGAAAAAAACTTGAAATTCAGATAAAGAATATGATTCTTTGGTAGTTACTCTGGGGTGAAAATGAGAACCATATGGTCTCTCTCCAGAAGCCTGCAACCTATTTGGGTGTGGAGGGTGATAAGGCAAGTGCACAAGTAACCACCACGTAATACAAAGCTGATAAGCTATAAATGCCATAGAGAGGTACAAAGTTCATGGGCCTCTCAGAGGAAGTAGTATCTGACTCTTCTTATATTTAACACAGTGCTTACAATTTACTTTAGTTTTTTAAAGTTGCGATAAAATACACATACATGACATTCATTCTTTTAAAGTGTAAAATTCAGTGGGTTTTAATATATTCACAAGGTTGTGCAACTTCACCACTAATTCCAGAATAAACTTTTTATGTTTTTAGCTGCGGTATGCCCTCTATTTCTCAGGCCCCACCACTCCCTATTGTTTACATCTGTCTACCACTGGTATTTATATTGGCCACCTGACTCCAGAAGGCATTTAAATTTGCTTCCAGGCTTAAGAGAATTGTTTTTTCTAGTTTCCTTAAGCCTGGAAGCAAATGCCAAAATTACCATGGCTGGTGTGGGGAGTACTGGCTGCTGTCCTTCTTCCCACCTCTATTCCTTTTCCCACACTCTACCTTGTTACCCCTTCCTTCAAGAATCCCCACCTCTGCTGCACCCTTCTGTGAGAAATACCTTCTCATTGCCCTCAAGAGGGCTTCCTTAGAATACCATCCAAACTCCTTTTCTTGGTTTACAAATCCTTGTATGATCTGGCTTTCTTTTCACATCAGATTAACCTTTCTTTCTGTTCCACAATACACCAAATTTGTATCCTCTACTTGGAATGCTCTTCTATCTGATCTTTAGATGTCTGATTCCTTGTTGTCATTCATATTTTCATTTTAAATTTTACTAATGAGAGGCAGGCCTTCTCTGTTCATTGAATCTAAAGCAGCTACTTGGTCACTTTCCACATAATCCTAATTTAATTATCACTCCACTTGTCATGGGTCTGATTTTTTTGGTGTTGTTGTTGTTTAATATTATTCTCCCTTGACTAGAATACAAGGTCAGTGTTAGCAGGTCCCTTGTTTGTCACACTTTGAACTGTGTCCTGAGAGTCTAGAACAGTGTTTGGCACATAGTTTGTGCTTAATACATATTCATCTGGCTGTATGATTCTACCTGTTCATTCCAGAAATTTACCAAAATCTCTGGTCTTTTGATTCCTTTGCCATCTCCAGCTGTCACTGCCTTTATGAGTTTATTCCCTTTTTTTAATTGGTTGCTGTCATTTCAATGGGATGTTAGGGCAGGAGAGAAATGTACTGTCACTCTTGACAGGTTGAGATGTTGCATTCATGTTGAAAATAGGAATAATGGCCAAGTAAAGAAAGCATGGTTTGTTCTTTTTTTCCTTTTCTTTCTTTTTTTCTTTTTTTTTTTTTTTAGAATACTAATTAGTTTAGGTTGATTGAAAAGTAGAAAATAAGGTTGAAAATTTAGGTTGAGGCTGTGTCAGAGAGAGTCTGAAATCATTTGATGAAGAGTTTGTACTGAATTCAGAATGTCATGGGGAACCCTTGTTGGTGTTTGAGCAGAATCATGACATGAAAAGAGTTTTTAAGGAAGGTTAGTCTGACTGTGATGGATTAAAGAAGAGAGGTCAGTTAGGAAGTTGCTAGAATAATCTGAGGATGATGCAGTGTGGGTCTAAGCCAAGATAGTGACCATCAAAATGAAAAGACTTCCCAAGAGTCAGAAAAATAATTGAGCCCCCTGGTGCTCACACTGATAAATTGCTCTATGATAATGACAGCTTAGTGATGTGACTCATTTAAATGGATTGTAAATTCATTTCCTAGAATTTTCACATTTATGAGATAGATGAAACAGAAAGCAGACATCTCAGCATTGTCGGGTGGGGAATATTTGGTCGACTCGGGCACTTTCCAACTGTGGATGTTGCAAGAGGTCAGGGAATATGTTAATGAATAATGCAGGGTACAAGTGTTTCACTCTTTAACTCCCTTTGTTCTCACGTTTAATAATAAAATTTTTTAAATCAAAACATCTTTAAAAAGGCCATTCTTAAAGTCTGTATTTAGTTTAAGCCTTAATTGATTAAATATTAGTCTTTGATTTAAAACTGAATTCTGATTTCCTGATCTATTTGTGACATTAACCAGCTTTTTTTTTTAACTTGGTTTTTTAAGCTGAAGGTTAGAAATGATTGTCTTTTGCCTCTGTGAAAGAATTATCTGATGAGTAATTATTTTTTGAAGATGTTAAGCTTTTATTTGCATTAAGTAAAACTAATTTTATGATGGCCAGAATAAGCTAGAAAAGTTACCTGAGGTAGCCAGGCAAATGCAATTTAGGAAAGGTTGTACATGCGTACAAAATAAAAACCATGTGTTGGAGAACTCTGCAATATTTTTCAGGGTACTTATGTTAAAACTGCATTATTTTATTTGGTAAAAATGTTTTTCAGCCTCTATGGTTTTTTCCTTAAGTTTGTTTCTGACTTTTAAATGATTAGTTGACATACTCTGTTTTCCTAACTAAACAACTTCCTGAGGCAGAGACTATTCTTTCTTTCTTTCATCTCCCCTTCTCTCTTCCTCTCTCTTTTCCTGATTTTATTTTGATATAATTTCAAGCTTACAGAAAAGTTGTAAGAAGAGTACAAATGTCTCCCATATTCCCTTTATCTAAATTCACCTATTGTTTACATTTTGCCTAATTACCATTCCTCTCTCCCTATATACATATTTACACACACACTCACTCACATACATAGACACATTTTTTTCTGAGCCATTTGAGAATAAGTTACAGACAGTGCCACTTTAAGACTAAGTTCTTTTGTGTATGTTTCCTAAGAACAAAGATACTCCCTTGCATAACTACAGTACTATTATCAAAATCAGGAAATGTAACATTGATATATATATATACTATGATCTAATCCAAAGTCCATAGTCAGCTTTTGTCAATTGTCTCCAGATTGCCCTTTATAGTTATGTTTATATACTTACATATTTTCTCTTGTCCAGGATCAAGCACTGCATTTAGTTGTCATGTCTTTTTAGGTTTCCTTTCATCTGAAACAAACACATCCTTCGCCTTCCTTTGTGCTCTTGGCCGTCACATTTTTGAAAAATGTAGGCCAATTATTTTGTAAAATGTCTCTTATGATTTCATTTAGGTAATGAATTTTTGTCAGGAATACCCCAAAATGATAATGTGTCTTCTCAGTGCATCATTAGAGAAAGCATATGATGTTGGTTTGCCCCAATGTTGGTGAGTTAACTTGGATCACTTGGGTAAAGCAATATCCCCCCAGTACTTTGTGGGGAGATATTTTGAGAATATAAACAGTCTCTAGTTTTAGCATCTATTGATGAGTCTTGCCTGAATCAGTTGTTAGTTACTACAGTGGTTGCAAAATAGTGATCATCTGTCATTTCATCTACATTAATTAGTTGGCATTTTAAGGAACAGCTTTCTGTCATATTTTTCAGGGTGGGTTCATGGATTCTTTTTTTATTCAATGGGTTATAGTTTGTTTCTGTCATAGTTTATTTTGATGCTTAAATTATCCCAGATTAGGCCCCTGGGACCCCCTTCAGGTTTGTTCCTGTGTCCTTATGACATGTCCTCATATTTAGTGAACACTTTCTGGCACAGGAAGATGTTCTAAGGGCTCATCTTGTTTTTTTCCATACCCTGGCTATGGAATCATTGCTCCAGGGCTCTCTGGTTACTTTTTGGGTAGAATATATATTTAGAAACCAAAAACTGGGTACTAGGTATGCTAATTGCTACTGGGGTGTCATTGCTATGAGGCCCTTTCAGTGGACATATCTACAAATACGCATACACATATATCCATCTTTATTTCTACCCTCCCTTTACCTCTCTCTGTTTGAAATCTCTAGTTCATACTCATGATTCAAAATTAAATCCAATGGCTTCTATGTCTCAGGCTGCAGCTGTCTGATACTCTTCCTTTCTCCCCAAAGCATGGGCTTCCCCGAGGGGCTGGATTTCCTGCCATGCGCTTGGCTGACTTGTAGGGGATAGGGCAAAAGTGGAGAAAAACAGTAGTCGTCTGCCTTCCTAATGAAGCTTTCAGGAATTTCAAGACAGTTTCTCCTACCCAAGAGACTAAAGTTGTAGCCTCTATTTTCAGTTGAAGCCGGAGAGTGCATGCACAATACCTGCTGTCTCCAAAGATACTACATGCTTAGGTAGTATATAGCAGGGAAGGTCCCAAGTGTGGAGCAGAATGAGCCGGATGAACTAAGGGAACTGTCATGAAGCCCCATTTTTACAGGTATATAGTGACTGTATTGGTTACCTAGGGCTGCTATAACAAATCACCACACATTGGGTGGCTTAAAAAAACAACAGAAATTTATTATCTTGCAGTTTTTGAAATGAACCTGAAAAGCTTGAATATAAACAGAAGAATTTTATACTTATTCTTTGTTTCTTTCAGTTTTGGTTGTTTGTTTTTTTTAGTTGCTCTGTGATTTCTGATTATAATGTAGTATGTAATAAGTAATTATAAAATTAGAACTTATTTATAGGAATGTTAGGAGTTTCTTTATAGAGCATTAAACTAAGGTTGTTTTTTCCACTTTAGATAAGGAATTCCTGCTTGGGGTTTAGTAGATTAAGAATATCCAATATTATGAAAATCCAGTGTAAACAAAGGAATGAATATGATTTATCATTCTGTAAAAGAAACTCCTTTACTGGTGGTGAATTTAAGTGCTTGATAAATAAAACTTTAACAAAATTGCCTCCAATTTGATTTATAGCTCCTAGAAGTCATAACCTCTATCAACTGTTAAAATATTTCTTATTTGTTTTTTAAGGATCCTTATATGATCTTTAGTTACCTCACAGTTAATGTACATGATAGTAAAGAGGATATGTTAATTACATACTGGGTTATCAAAAACAAACAGAAATAAAGGAGGAGGCATAAGGGTGTGAATTACCTCCCCTAGCATTTCTATTTCCTCTGGGTAAGGAGAGTTTCACCTAGGCTGGCCAAAGAACAGCGCACTTCTATTTATTAGGGAGGTGCAGTTACACGTGGAAACTTTGCAAAACTTAGTTCCAGGTGTCAGCTCACTCTCAGGACAAGGTTATGCAAGTTCCCTTGTGGCCAGTTTACTGTGCTTGCTCCTCTAAAGCCTTTGAATAACATAGTACATTGCGTTTTTCTTAGTCCCTTTCCACAGTTAGGAGAGATCATGGCTTCCTTTATGTTTGCTTCATGCACAGTCCTACAAAAAGAACTTTGTTCTTAGAGAATTTGTTAATCATGATACTTCTGTATTTACCATCTCTCCCACAGTGAGGATTAATGTTCTTTGAAGTCATGGAAGATAGTTTTTGCTTTCTTTGTATCCTGCCTATTACTTAAGAGTAATGCTGTTTGTAGGCAAAGTATGTTGAAGTGTTTGACCCTAAGTAGAACTTGGGCCTTTTCTATTTAGGGCCACTAACATACAGAGAAAACTTCAGTGATGGATATATGTAAAGCAAATTTTGACTTTTTAAAAACTCATCTGCTTTATAAATTAGTAACAGAAGCTATAAAATGATGTTTATTTAAGAATAGGCACGTAGTGGAAGAGAATCCTCAAAAAAAGAACCCTGGTGTATGTAGGGTAGATAGATATATAGATAAAAGAAATACATCAAGGATGGAAAATTCAGTTTAGGTTCTCATACTCACATTATGTGCCAAACTGAGCTACCTAGGTAAAATGTAATAACTACAGAAAAGAATTAATAATAAACTAAAAATTTACATAAACATGTATCTGATTTCTGGGTAGAGAAGAATTTACTGAACAAAACAGTAAAAATTCAAAAGGAAAAGAACTGTAGCTTTGATAACTTAAGATAATAAATCATTTAGCAGTGTCTTTAAAAACAAAAGACCATTCCAAATTAAAAGGTGAAGCCTGAAGAAAATGTTGCCATAAACACACCATGTTGATATCTTGAACCTGTAAAGAGCTCATGTAAATTCAATTGGTTTATTAAATTCCCAGTTTCCATTTGGTCATTTACAAATGATACCATTTAGTTCACGGTAGAACCAAAGGTCCTGTGTTAAGAGTTGTAGGTCAGAGAGAAACATACTTCTTGGTGTCTAATTCAAATGAGTAATTCATGGCCTTTCATCTCCCATAACTCTCACTTCATTTTACATGCATTGTGTCCATTTCTCTCCTTTTCCTTCTCTGCTCTGACTTCCTCCCTCTTCTTTTGATGAGTCTTCTTCCTCTTTTTGTGCCTTACTAAATTTAACAGGTTTTTGTTTTTTTTTCTTATTGTTTCTTTTGTCTGATTTAGGTTTCCTTCCTCTGCCTTTTATTTTGCAAGAGTTATTTCTTGCACAGTTGGGGGCACTCCTTGAATCTGGAAGTCTTCATAGACACCCCCCCCAAGTGCCTGTTTTCCTTTAAAATTATTTATTGGATTAGAGCAGCATAGGAGGTATTTGAAAACATCTTTGTGATAGAGCTACTGAAACAACTAGATGTAAAAAACTAAAATTTATTTCTAAATGAATAACTGAGAAGCATTAAACTATGGTAATGGAGGAGTAACTGGGATCTGTTAATTAGGGGGTCCTAATGCTGCCCTATTTCTTTATGGTCTTCTGGAGCACTCATTCTAGGTTGTTCTGCCTTTAACAAAATTGTGGTTATGCAAAACTCCATTACTTTTTTCTTTCAAGTGCCCCCAATAATTATAGCACAAAGCACTGTAGCAGTTGTCAGACTTCAGTGGGCATAAGGAATACCTGTGGAGACTTATTAAAAATGCCTCACTCCCTGAAAATGAGTCTTCCGTAGATCTTGGGCAGGGCATTTAAAACCTGCCTTTATAAGAAGCACTCCAGGTAATTTTGACGCAAGTCATCAGCAGACCACAAACTGGAAAAACACTGCCGGACGGCATCATGGCCACGCTCTTTGGTATGGCTTATAATTTTGCCCCTGCCTCCTCTCCAGCCCCATTTTTCATGAGTCTACACCACACATCCTTGAGAAAGCACTTACATTTCATAGGCATTTGGTGATTTGCAACCAAACGGTCCCAAGCACATGTGGATTGGACTCACACACTGCAGCAGCAGGCAATGGTAAACCACTGCTGCATTTCTTTTCTCAACCTTTATCTTTCTTACGTTGAAAACCCTGTGATGAGCCTGCTCACTCACGCATACGCTCTCCAGGAGTCAGAGCCCACTCAGTGGCATGAAAAAAAACCACCACATACCCTGCGTTTCAGAAGTTGAAGCAACTTGGAGGTCTCAACGTGTCTCACTTTTGTCACACTTTATACCCTTGCCTGGTATACCCTTTCTGGTCCCTCTGCCTAAAACACCCTTCCTCTTCCCTGCACAGTCAGTCTTTAGATCTTGACTGAAGCATCACACCTTTCCTTTCTCCTCAGACTGACTTCACATAGCATACCTCTATTATAGCGCTTAACAGTGTTTCATTGTTGTGGGTTTCCCTTGTCTGCCCCCTACTAAACTATATATTCCTCAAGGACAGAGGCTATCGTGTTCATCTCTGTTCCTTTAGTGTCTGGCACAGAGCAGATGTATAGTAAATATTAAAATCAAAGCTTCTCTTGCCTCTTTGGAACACTGAGCATGCTGGAGACCTAGAGAAATGCTGTAGTGGCTGCTCTGCAAATCTGTATTCTGAGAGTTTTCATGTGGTTTTAAATACAGAGTACTTATTTTTACAATAAGTAATTATTTTTGAATTATTAAAGGGGCAAAAAGAGTTCAGTAATAAATAAGGTACCACAGCTATACACCATGTATTTTTCTTGCTGCTGTCTAAATAAATATGTGACTTGTGTAAGTTGATTTCCTCTCAGGACTTCTGTTTCCATGTTTATAATTATCTCTACCTAATATCTACAGTAGCCTTCCAATGGTATTTCCCTTCTCTAATAACTTTTATAGTGGCACCATGTCCTTCAACTAAAGTACCATTTCTCCCCCTACCCACTTCATTTCTATGTTTAAGAATCCAGTTACCTTCCTGGGAAAAAAGGCATGGCTTTCAAGGTTCTATATGACCAGGTTCTGCCTTAGTCCTTGATTTTTAAATCTCACTCTTAACCTCTTATTTTGAGTCAATCTCATGACAATCTCACAAACACAGACTTTCTCCTTTGCCCTTTATAATTTGCCCTACCTGGAATGTATTTATTTAAAATCTAAGTCCAGCCTTCTTGATAAAGATCATCATTCCATCTAACAGTGAGGAAATTAAATAGTAAATAAAAATATCTCCCAAGAGGAAGGTTAATAGAGAAAATATGCTTAAATAATTAACTTCATGGAAAATTTAGTGGGAATAATATTGTTTCATACTAAGGCATACTAAATGGACAGTTTCGTTATGTGTAGTGGAGCTTACTATACATCTTATAAGTTTTAACCTATAATAATTGAAACATGATTATTCACTGTTATCTGTGAAATGAAACCAGCCAGCATATAAGCAATGATTGTATTCCCCCATTTTTTCTATTTTTACTTCACGAATAAAGTAAATGTAAATTAGTTTAAAATGTTAGTTAAATCATTGCTACTATAATCTATGATTTTTCTGTAATAAATTTTGAAATAACATTCAGGTTAACTAAACTACCTCATTAGCTGAGTCCTAACTCTTCCTCATTTTTTTCCAGTCGGATGTTTGCTAGACATCTATCTATCAGTCTGCCTTCAAGACAGTATCCACACCCTTACTCCCACCAACCTGCTCCAAGAACTGCAGGCCAGGACAGTGTGGCCGGAGGGGAGAGTGGGCGGGCGGGAGGTCAGGAGGTCCCTGGAGGCCAGGATTCCACAGGTTCTTTTCGACCTGCCACCAGTTTTGTATTATAGTGTTCATTCAAGAAGTCTGCACTTTGGGGGGAGTAAACCTTTTCATTTTTGCTAGGGTACATTTATTCTTTCAGAACATAGATGTTACGGAGTAGGGAATTGAAGTAAAACTTTAATATATTTCCCAAAGTACCTAATCAAATAGTCACAGAATAATAGTATTTGTTCTAGTGCCAGTATAGATTCCTCAGGCCTATTTCCACATCGTTAAGAAATGCATCACGTTAGAAGCTATCCATTTAAATCCAAATTATTTGTAAAAACAAAATTTATAAGTTCTATTTTCTTTTCCTTAATTGTTCTCCCCTTTGTTTGGAGGGACAGTTGACTGACTGTTGTATTTTATTTGCATGTTAGGCTCTCATCATTTCCAGTTAGGGCATTCTGTTGGGAAAATTCAGGTTTAGAATTGTGATTTAATTGTAAACAGGCATTGATATATAACAATGAATGAATTTCCTTACTAAATTTGCAGACTTTAGACAATGCAGAGCCTATTAAAAAGCTTTCTGGGGGCTCTTCATTTGGTGTGTGTTGTAAACACAAACGATACCTCATTGAATGAGTATCAACATTAGCTTCTTGAAACTGGAGAGAATGCCGTTTTAGAGTCGAGATCCTTAAATGTCGTAGAACCTAAATTTTTATTGGAAAAATCTCTGAATAAATACTTTAATTTTCATAAAATAACCCACGTTGTAAAAGGAATTCAAGAAAGGATAAAACTGGCAAGTTACATAAATGGTAATATTTCAATAGTTACTTCAAAATTTCTACAAGTATTTTATGATTCTGTCATTGTTCTCTACGCATATTTTACTCTACTTGAGTTTGTAGTAGTCTAGATAATAGCAAAAGTATTAATAAAAATATGTAAAGAGATTTTTAAAAATCCAAATAATTACTGGGTTTGAATAATAATAAACTCACAAAACACACCAGACTTTGATGTGAAGTCTGTAATTCTTGTTGGCTCTGTGATAATTTAAAATACTTATATTCATCATGAACTATTTTGTGTTTGCTCTGTAAAATTATATTTTGTATCATTTTTTTTCCAGTATAGCATCATTCTTATAGGCAATTAGAGTATATATTCAGAAGGGAAGTGCAGGCATAAATATTACTTCATATCAGAATTCCTCCTAGAATATTATAGCTTCTGGGTTATTCCATTGTGTTTACTTTTGAAGATTAGGCAGGAAGAAGTTGACTGATATATTCCCAGTTCTGTTGCTTTTTGGCCTTCATTATGAAGGCTGCGTTTAACTACTCCTAGATGTTCTCAAACTAGCAACTGTTATTTGAGTAATTAAGTCACCCGATCAGACGAGTTTTTTCCTTTGCCATAACATTTTGTTTTTCATGATTAGATAACTTAATGAAGAATGATATCAATTGAGATTGGTATGTAAATTCAGTAATAAATAAAAATCTTAGTATTAACTAACACAAGTGAATTACAAAAATCAAATCTCTTTAAGAGGTACATTTATGAGTTGGAAAATTAGTTGATTCATTCTTCATTTACCAAGGTAGAATGCCCTGATTTATACGCGCTTAGAGTAGTGAAATTAAGAAATTAGAGATGTTGGTAGCTGTGATCCTTTTAGTTATTAAACTTAAGAAAATTATTTCCCTTCAGTGATTAAATGAGATATGGTCTGATTTTCAGCATCATTAGAACTAAGTTCAGTTTGATTTTAACAACGTTATTTGACCCTTTCTGCAAATTTTTATATAGCAGAATAAGGTTTAAATTTTAAATTCATGACATCTCATCAACTAATTAGATTCTTTATGTATCTCATAACCATGTTTAAGGATCACAGAGGTGATTTTGTTGATTGCTGCTTTGGAGGTGTGAGATGCCTTACAAATTCTTATTCAAGATGAAGGATATCTTTAATCTTTGAGGAATTGTTTAAACCAACTGACAGGTTGTGTTTCATATATTGCCTAGATCCACTGGAATAAAATTTGTGTTTCAGAAATATGAGTCAAAAGTGTAGCATGTACAATGATGACATTCATTGTATCCTTGGGAAAGTTTTTAGGTATTACTCTAAGTTTAAGGAAAAGGAATTCTGGTCAAATAAATTTAGACTATGTTGTTCTAAGCAAAGCTAAGTTTTACTGAAGATTTCTGAGCATTTAATATGAAAAAATTTTTAACCAGATTAATTTTACTTTATGGACTTTAAGTATCTGGTCAGTCATTGATTTTACTTTGTTTTGTATAATCTTTTCCTACCTTCACAAAATAATATGCACATTCCATCTCAGATGTCACATTGTTTTATTAATGGGAAGAAGGAAAATATATCTTTTCATTCAAGGGACTTGTACTTGAAGAGATGCCATATATAGAAAATTTTGTATATGAATTTAAAGTTTTCAGTTCTAGTTTTCTAAAGGTTACAGTTTCAATTCTAGTTCCTTGGATTTTGTAGGAACTAATGGGGAAGTAGGGTAAAAGACAGATGGGGCAGAAAGTGAGAGTAGGATTGAAGGAGGAACTAATTCAACAGACTAAACTAGATTAAAAATTTTGTGTTGTCTTTTCTCTGAAATGCTTGTTAGACTAAGCTTTTGCAAGATACATACTTATTTGTATCTAAACAGATTTTCACAGAATAAATAAGATAATAATAACCTGCTGCATTAAAGTCTCCCGGAATTGTTTCACTGCGGTATTTGGGGTGTTACAGAATCTATTAGTCAAGGCAACTATTTTACTGTAATATCCTCTGATTAACAGGCGTGCTCTGCAATTTCAAAATTATTGCTACTTGTGATTCTGGTTGTAATCTGATACAGTTCATTCTTCCACAATTTCCTAAAATTTTGAGACTTAACTGCTCATTTCTACTCACTTGTCAACTCTGTGTCCAGTAAGGACTTCTAATTTCCTTTTACAATATAATCTCTAGTTTTGAATGTTTGACTCCAGAGAGTTGCGATATGTATCAGAACATATACGGCATAATTTTTCAATTTTAACGTAACTATTTATTCTACGCAAATGTCTATTTCAGATGGAGCAGCTCTCAGATGAAGACATTGACCATGGTGCTGAAGAAGACAGTGACAAGGAGGATCAAGACCTGGACAAAATGTTCGGAGCCTGGCTGGGGGAGCTGGACAAGCTCACGCAGGTGAGGGGGGGCCTGCACAGCTGGTGGGGGATGGAAGTCATGTCTGTGCTGAGAGTGCACTCTAGTCATGAGGATATGGATACAGATTACATTTTTACTGCTATAAAGGGAAAATGTCCAAAACATTAACAAGTAAATGAGTAGTAACTCTAGAATAAGATATTATCTCTCTGGTTATTTGAGGAGTTTTAAAAAACTACTTGTGCCAGAGGTTATGTTCATCCATAGGGATTACTTAAACCCTGTTTCATAAATTGAGATTGCTGGCTAAAAAGTTTTAAAGCCTAAAATTTTGAAGTCTAAATTTTAGCAAATCCTATTCCAAAACTTAGTAAATATGAGTACATTTTACAACATAAATAATGTCCTCACGTGCAGATATTTTCTATTACATGATTCCAGAATATTGACAAAATTTCATTCCCAGCCACATTTGAAAACAATGGCAAAGCCTTTTCATTTTGTTTTATTAGATCTTGGGTTTTTTAATAAAAGAATGACCTTATTCTTTAAACCAGGTCACTTTTAGAATACAAGGGTACATTATTACTATCCCTATTAATGCACTATACTCAATATATAAAGATAGTTATGTTTATTAAAACAACTTCAACTTTATGGCAATGAGAACAGTAGAGCAGAATTTATTTTCATTCATCTTTTAATATCTCTGGGAAGAACTTTTGTGTAAAATTGCTTAAGGATGAGATTCCTTAAGTAGTAGAAAAGTAGGTGGTATGGTGGAAACTTCAAGTACCTGTTTGTTTCTCTAGCTCTTTATATAGCAGTCTAGAATTGAAACAAACTCTTCATGTAATTCTTGCTAGAGCATTTTGAAAAAGCAGACATGTTTGTGACTATCTTCTGTTAATGTTGAATTTTGAGGAGAATGCTTTCAATTCTACTAGAATCTCATTAAGACTCATTCTCTTCATCTCTAATCAGGAGAAATAACATTATTTGTTGTGAGAAAGGTCTTTTCTTATATCTGTAGTTGTGAAACCATTTCAATTTTTAATTTTTTTAAACAGGTGATTTTGGCATAGAGATGATGACTAGTCTGTGCAGTTCTATGCTGAGGAGAAAAAGGAAAGAGGAAGCAAAGTAGAGGAAATAGAAAATTTTTATGCGTGAGGGAAAGTATGTGAGGGCCAGCTGACATGTGTGGGGTTTCCTTGACTCAGTGTGGTTTTATTGTCCATTCTTGGGAAAGGGGCCAAAGGCAGCAAAGACAGGTAGGTATCGCTCTAGTCGCTCTAGGTGGAGTAGGACTCCATGCTCCTCCACTGCAGATGGCGTTTCTACTGATTCAGGACCTTTTCGTCTTAGATTTTAAATTCCTTGATGTAGAAATGTGAAGAGCCACTAAGTTGACTCTAAACTAATGCTGTGACTCTTCTTTTTATTATATAAATCCATCTTTATAGAGAAAGATTTAAAACACTATTGTGTAATGTAGTCCACTGCTAACAAGTTGCTTTTTAACACTTCAGAAATTTTCAGAAAATATTTTACTTACTAAGTTAATAGCTATAAAACCTCAAGTTTTTTGTTTATTTTAGTTCACTATAAACTGTGTACACCTATATCACACAATGTTAATGGGATTTTCAACTTTATATTAAATCAGGTTTAAGTTTTAATTGTCAGTGAATCTTCTGAAATAATTTGTAAAATTTTGTGTGTATTTGCGTTTTTCTGGAATGTGTATAGCTTTTATCAAATTCTTAATGACCCCACCCCCCAAAAAAGTTAAAAACCACCCGACTATATTACTAATTTCTTGGCATCAAGGAATATTTCTTGCTCTTTCCCTTATTGCCCAAGCACCATGGACACAGCAGATAATTATAAGTATCTTTTTATTTGAACTGGTAAATAAATTGAGTTTTAATATTTCCTCAGTTATTTTCAAGTTATTTTACAGAAAACATTACCTACCAATTCTTCATTTCCACTGAGAAAAGGAGGCTCAGGGCTTAAACTGCAGCAGAAGAATTAGGTTTGAGGTTAAATGAGAATTTCCTGGCTGTTTTGTGAAATTCTGAAATAAGATACTAAATGAGGGTGTATCCTTTTTACATGAAAGCATTAAACACTGAATGGACACTGTCTAAAGGATTCACTTTATCTCGAGATAAATAAATAAAGAAGATAGCATTCTAATCTAATTCCATGACTCTACTATGCAGCATTCTTTTTTATTTAAAATCCAGTTTATAGTTATAGAAAGAAATTAAAGTTCTAAAAGACTAATCCTAATGTTTGCAAATTTATTTAAATGGACACTAAATAACTACTGATCCTTTCCCTGAATTTCTGTGTTATAAACGTCTTATTTTCCTTACTGTAGAAAGGTTAGAAAAGTGTCATTTAAAAGGGCTGTGAGATAACTTGCAAAACACCCTGCCCTGAAGTGCAGTATAATTCTAGACTTAGTACAGTATAGCTGGGTTACAATATGCCCTCATAGAGCTTGAAAAGAATAAGGATATTCCGTTATTGTTTAAAGTTTAGCTGCTCTGTTAAGATCTTGGGTCTCACTAATTTTGAGTCCAGAATTGTGCCTTATCTTCAGGGTACTTCATGCCAAGAATGATGCTATGCTGGACCAAAACCAAATTGCTTTGAGAAAAGAAGTCACAAAATTAACCGCCATCGTTCCTTCCTGTTTATCTCACCATGTCCCTATTCATATACCTAGTTTATTTTAGAGTGAATTTATGTAAAATGAACTTAGTCACAATACTTAATGTATTTGGCAACATATTTACCCCAAATTTAATGTGACTTATTAAACTTTGTTTTTTAGAGTTTGGATTCTGACAAGCCCATGGAACCAGTAAAAAGATCTCCTCTTCGCCAGGAAACAAACATGGCCAATTTTTCTTACCGGTTTTCTATATACAACTTGAATGGTAAGATGTAATTGGAAATAAAATGTAAAATAAAATACCACGATATATAATGGAAAAGCAATGAACCTTCAATTCCAAATAGCTCAACATAAAAGTGATACGCGTAACTTGACTGGATTCTTCTGTTTCTTGATTTGTGCATTTTATTACTAATTCAAATGATCATAGAAAAAAATGAATTGGAACATAACTAAAATTGTTTTCTAGTTGAGTGATTAATAATTGACAAAGTACATACTCAGGTGGAACCCCACAACAAACTTAATTGCACTGTTGTATTTTCACTGAAATAAACTCCGGTGAAGTTACTTGTTAGTAATTTTAAAGTCAGCCCCCTCTGGCCTTTATTTAATGTCCTCTACCTAGTCAACTTTATAGTATTTGAAATTGACATTCCAATCTATAATTTTTCAGACCATACATTTCTCTCTATGCCCTCAACTCTTTAGGTAACGCCCCTACTGGGGTACTGATCATACATCTTAGAGCCTCTGGTAAAAAGTTGCATAGGGGCCGGCCTGATGGCTCAGTTGGTTAGTGCACGAGCTCTTAACAATAGGGTTGCTGGTTAGATTTCCACATGGGCCAGTGAGCTGCGCCCTCCACTACTGAGCCGTTAGCAACAAGGTTGCTGGTTAAAGTCCCACATGGGATGGTGGCTGCGCCTCCTGCAACTAAGATTGAAAAAACGGCGACTGGAGTTGGAGCTGAGCTGCGCCCTCCACAACTAGATTGAAGGACAACGACTGACTTGGAACTGAAATAATACATGGTTACCCAATTAAAAAGAAGTTGCAGAGGGTATGTGGTTAAAACCATGGAACAGTAATATGATTTTGCATTATTTTTACCTTTCAATTCATAATTTTATTCCCCTCTGATTACTGTACATCTTAAAAGGTGGACTATTTGCTTCTAAAATTTTCTCTTGGGATATGAAACAAACAAAAAATTGTTAAAAATCCTGTATTTGAGAGGCTTTAGGTCAATAGGATGAATTTCTTTATTTCTTCCCCTATATTCATTAATTGAAATATATAATAGAATGTATACATTCTGAATTAGTGTGTTCTGGAAATCTCATGTATGTTGTTCATTGCAGAAGCTCTGAATCAGGGAGAAACTGTGGACCTGGATGCCCTAATGGCCGATCTTTGCTCGATAGAGCGGGAGCTCAGCAGTATTGGTGCAGGAAATAGTAAACGTCAAATCACAGAAACAAAAGCCACTCAGAAATTACCTCCTAGCCGACATACATCAAAACATGGCACCTTGAAAGGATTATCTTCTTCGTCTAATCGGATAACTAAACCATCACATGCCAACTACTCCCTGGATGACATCACTGCACAGTTAGAACAGGCCTCCTTGAGCATGGATGAGGCTGCTCAGCAATCTGTACTAGAAGATACTAAACCCTTAGGAACTAATCAGCACAGAAGAACGGCATCAGCGGGCACCGTGAGTGATGCTGAAGTGCACTCTGTTAGTAACTCCTCCCGTTCCAGCATCACTTCCGCAGCCTCCAGCATGGACTCTTTGGATATTGATAAAGTAACGCGCCCTCAAGAACTGGATTTGACACATCAGGGGCAGCCAATTACTGAGGTAAATAGATGGAACTTTTTTTTCCTGGTATTTTAGTATGAAAATAGGAAATTATATTTTTTAAATGTAGTTTTAAATAACTTATTTTTTTCTACATTTAAAATTTGTCAAGGATACCGCTAAGCTATGTTTAAAATCAGACTGCAGAAGGAATATAGTACCAGATTTGGCAATGTCACAATGATTAAGAAGAGATTTAGTTTCTTCATTTTTTTTCTTGTGACCGTTTGAAGTCTTTGAAACTTGAAATGTGGTTTATATTTGATGACATTTTGCGACGTTATAGCTACTAAGCTGATAATAATTGCTTAATGCATGTTTATTATAAAACAACTTAAGGAAAAGACTTATATTCCCATTGTAGTCTTCCAAGATTCTGGTTTTCAGGTTTACTCCATTTTATTATCAAAGAGTCAGTGTGGTGTAGTGGAAAGAGCTACTGGGCTTGGAATCAGGTAACTTGGTTCCAAGTGTTTTCTTTACCACTCACTACCCATAGGACCTAAATGAATTATTCAGCCTCTGTGAACATCAGTTTCTCATTAGTGAGATGGAGGTAATATTATGTGGTCTACCTTCCTTATACGGTGGTTCAGAAAATCAAAAGTGATACATACATGAACAGATGGTGAGGGTAAGGAATGGATTCACCGTAAAGTAAGTTGAGCAAAAGCTGTGTTTGGTAAAGGTGAGTTCTTGATTGAGTTTTTTTCATCAAGGAGAAGGCAATTTTGTTATAGGGTAGCAACAAGAAGGAAGAAAATCAATGGGGACAGAATAAAGCCAGCCTTCCATTCAGCTTGTGTTTACAGTGCTCTCTAATACATGGTAAAATAATCTATGAATAATCAAAAGGTAAAATCTTGTGAAACACTGTTTAAGGAATTGCACAGAAATTTAAAATTTACACCTATTACTTGACATTATTGATTCCCCCACCATTGATTTAATCTATTAAACTAATTTCCATCAGTCAGTAGCTCTTAATACCTACGAATTTACCTAGCTTTGTTGTAGGTACTGTGGAGCATGAAGGAAATATGAATCGTGGTGATTTGGAGATAAACTTGAGTTTTATTGCTTCTAAAGAAAGCAAATTATATCAATCTAAAGAATAAACTTTTTCATTTATTTGAAATGAAATGTATCAAAGTGGTATACATTCTATAGAGAACTTGAAAAGTGATTTCTCCCTTGTACTGGCTTGGGATTACATTGAGCACCAGCTACTTGGTATGCATCATTTATGTCTTTTAGATGTACCTGTGGGAACAGGAGCAATATTTTATTAGGGATGTGCTTTGTTGGTTTTTCTGTGTTTTGTATGTTGATATTCCTTCCTCCCAGTCAGATTATTTTTAGTTGGGTCAAGATGCATGAGATCAGGTTATAAGTGAATCATTGAGGAGTGTGTGTATGTGTGTGTGTGTGTGTGTGTGTGTGTGTGTGTTTCCATCTGTAAAATACACTCGTTATAAAAGTTCAGACAATAAAAGAGCAAGTAAAGTAAAATGTGAAAAGTCCTCTCCCAACAAACAATTCAAATGGTATCCAGTGGCATCCAGGGGCAATGATACCAGTGTTCAGTGGTACCGTATTTCCCCGAAAATAAGACCTAACCGGAAGATAAACCCTAGCATGATTTTTCAGGATGACGTCCCCTGAACATAAGCCCTAATGTGCCTTTTGGAGCAAAAATTTATATAAGACCCGGTCTTATTTTCGGGGAAACAGGGTAGTATGTTTAATATAAGACTTTAATATTAAGGTTTGGTGAGTGAACCAGAAATAAAGTAGGGAAAGGAGTTAGTGTCTTCTCTGTCCAGCCTGTTCTTTTGCCTTGCTCAGATGGGTAGACAAGTGGTTTAAATGGAACCTGCTTCAGTATACTTTTATTCTGGATGTAATCTGTTCTGATTGAAATCAAGAAAACTGAGGAAGGCTTACTAGATCCCAAACCCATGTATCAGATTGTCCCTACACTCAAATACAGTTTTAAAAAAATATTTTAGTTTTGCATGCATGGAGTCAAATGGTTCTGTGAGACGTGTTATAAAAAATACCCTTTTAGCTGATTCTTAGGGTATTTTTCCCTGATGTCATTAAATCTATACTTTTATCACTGTTTCTTGATTTTATTTTTTTTTTCAGTTTATATTATCTACTGACTTCTCGCTCTGGAAGATTAGGAGATAGCGCTCTTTAGACAACTCCCCTCATTTTTCTCCTTTTGTTCCCCTGTCCTCCCAATATAATTTGGTTGGGTTACTACTGTTCAGTGTTTATATTATCATGACTTTATACTTGCAGTTTGCTGGTAAACCCAATATACTTTTATTTCATTTCCTTTCTGGGACATTACATTTTGCTTTTCCCAGAGTTAATAATTTTCTTTATATTTAAACATATATCTTTTTTTTTTTTTTTTTGGTATGTTATCACTATTTCAACTCCAAACTTTCCCCCAGTTGATTAAATCTTTTACTTGTTTCAAACAAAATTAGTGTTCTATTTATTTCATTTTCTTAAAATCTTTTCTGTCTTTTGTAATCTTTAGGTCATTCTTAGATCTTTTCTCTCAGCCGTATGCGCTTCTCCAAGAAGATTTTTCCCATCCCAGGTCTGGGGGGCATATGCCTGGCTGCCAGTGCTTTAGCAGCTCATTTGGGAAAGAAGGCTTGAGATGTGGGGGGTCCTCAGTGTTCAGTGTGTGATCTTCCATTTATTCCTATGTCAGGGTTTCTCAGCCATCAGCCTGTTGACTTTTAGGGCTAACTAAGTCTTTGTTGTGGGGGGCTGTCCTGTGCATATGGGGTGTTAGCAGCATCACCGTCCTCTGCCCTGGCATCGCTCGGTGCCAGCAGTACCCACATACCCTCCAATTGTGACAACTAGCTATGTCTGCAGACGTTGCTGTGTGTTCCCTGGAAGGCAGAAGTGCCCCATTTAGAATCACTGCTATAAGCACAGAGTTAATAGAAGGTTTGAGCCCTTTTCTTCATGGGAAATGACTTCAGGTTTTCCTTCCTCTGGAACTTATTTACTAGAAATTTAATAAATATAGAATGCTTTCAGGTAATGTTGTTTACTGTAAATTGACCCCTAATTGGTAAGTGGATATGGATTAGGAAGACAGTGAATGAACTTTAAAAGCCTGTGAAAAAGACACCGACCTTGACTTCCTGGTGTGCAGTGTGTGACTTGTGAGTATGGACACATCCCTCGAGGGGCCCTGGCACCTACACTCACTGGCTGTTATAAGGTACTACTGGTTCCTGTGGAGCAGAAAGTTTTTCTAAGCCCGGATGATTTCTGTACTTACCCCACGTGATCTTTCTCTTATAATGGTTGGTCCAAAAGACCCCTGCTGGGTTGTATAGATATTAAGTTGGTGTAAAAGTAATTGCTGTTTAAAAAGTTAAAAATTGCAAAAACTGAAATTACTTTTGCACCAACCTAATACCTTCTGTAGATAGCGTGTCTCAGGCCAGCACGCTGTCTTTGTCTTTCTATAGAACTAAGTGAACCTGCTGTCCTCGGGCTCCCGTGAGGGAGCATCAATCTGAACATGACACCACTGCTGGAGGGAATCTGGGCAGTGAGTGTGTTCTTAAATATGCTTTCAGCTAATCTTACTTTTAGTCCCACCTTCACTTCTGCTGCTTCTGGAGACTTTTGAGGTTATATAATGTAAATTAGGTGCTCCTCTGCATTTCTGCAGCGCTGGCCTCGCATTCAGCTTTTCTTGGGTCTGCTGAGTTGGTTACCACTCAGCCATGTGCTTTCTAGCTTCCAAAATTTTGTTATGTCTTCTTGTGAGTTTGTTTTAAAAACAAACAAACCATACAACAACCCTCATTTTAGTCTTTGTTTTAGTGGGGTTTGAGGATGGAGTGCAGCTACCTCATTGGCCATATACAGTCTCCTTCTCATGTCTACAGTCTTGACCTGGAATGCCCAAAGTGCAGACCTCAGATTACCTCCTATCTGTAGCCACTCCTTTTGTGATCTTATGCACTTACAACTCCCAAATCCTAATACCATATTTTATTTATTTAAGGCATACATTCACACACACACCCCCCCCACACACACATTTGTCATCTCTCTAAAACAATGGTTCTAAACTGGGAGCTATTTTGTTCCCCAGAGAACATTCAGCAATGTTGAGAGACAGTTTTGGCTGTCACTGATAGAAGGGTGCTACTGGCATATCGTGGGTAGAGGCCAAGGGTGCTGCTAAAATCCTACAATGCACAGGACAGCCCCCACAAAGAATTATCTGACGCCAAATAGTGTCAAGGTTGAGAAACCATGTTCTAAAATCAGGTGGCATCTGTCACTCACTGTCAGAAAAGTGGCAGTTAAACTGTGTTGGGAAGCCTTCTGTCGACAGTTTCTGATAAAGATAAAGCAAGTACCAGCATTAAATCATCTTAGATTCAGTGAAATACAAAATCTTTAGATAGTGTGTCCCCTGAACTCCAGGCTCATACATCTTATCTCTAATCAGCATCTATCTCTCTTTGAGTGTCTAATAGGTAGCTCAGATTTAACTGGTCTATAACTGAAGCTCTGATCGTTTCTCTCAAATTTAGTCTTCCCGCATCCTTCTCCATTTCAGTTAATGGTTATTCCATTCTTCCTGTTTACCAAGCAAAATCTTTCATGTCTTTATCTACTTCTCTCTCTCTTTTTTTTAATCCCCCTTCCAATCCAGCCGCAAATTCTTTTGCTTTCACCTTCAGAATATATCCATAGTTTTATCGTTCCTCACCACCTCCACTGCCACCAAGCCAATATTAACTTTTTTTTTTTTTTTAAAGATTTTATTGAGGAGGGGGAACAGAACTTCACTGGGGAACAGTGTGTATTTTCCAGAACTTTTTGTTGGGCAACAGTAGTTTGTTTTTCCCAGGACTCATCAGCTCCATCCAAGTCAAGTTGTTATCCCTTCAGTCTTAGTTGTGGAGGGCACAGCTCAGCTCCAGGTCCAGTTGCCAGTTGTTAGTTGCAGGGGGTGCAGCCCACCATCCCTTGCGGGAGTTGAGGAGTCCAACCGGCAACCTTGTGGTTGAGAGCCCACGCTCCAACCAACTGAGCTGTCTCGCTCCCCCGGGAGCTCAGCAGCAGCTCATTGACTTCATTCTAGTTGTGGAGGGCGCAGCTCGCTGGCCCACGTGGGAATCGAACCAGCAGCCCTGTTGCCCAGGGCTCGCGCTCTAACCCATCCACCCCAAGCCAATATTATCTTGATGTGCATTTTCACAATAGTCTCCCAGCTGATCTTTCTATGTTCACCTTCCCCGTAGCAGTCCGTCATCCATATGGTAGCCAGAGTGGTCCTATTAAAATGTAAGTCAGGTCTTGGCCCTCTTCTTTTCAAACCCTAGGCTTTGTATCTTCACTGTAAAACCAAAATCCTTACCTGATCTGCTTTCCTATTAACCCTTCTCCTATTTTCCTTTCTTCCCTCTCTCCCTTACTATGCCAGCCATACTGCCTCCTCGCTGTTCTTCTTCAGAAGTCAGAACCCACCTCAGAGCCTTTTCACTTGTCCCCTGCCTGAACGCTCTTCTCCCTGATTACCTTCAAGGATTTGCTCAGTTATCACGTCCTGTGATGCCCTCTTTGATCACTCTGTTTTGAAATTGAAATCTGCCTTGTGATTACTTTTTATCCCCCTTTTGTCCTTTATATTTCTCTTTATTTTATCACCATTTAGCATACTATATATTTTACTTTTTTATTCTGCGGATCTGTCTCCTCCCACTTGAATATAAGCTCCATGAGGAGAGGGACTTTAAAAAAACTTTTTTTTGATTCCTGTTGTATCCTTAACACCTAGAACATTATTTGGCTCATAAAAAGCACTCAGATATTTGAATGAACAAATATATGTGTGTATTCAATCCACCTTGTATAGAAGTCTGCAGTCTAAGATTACCAGCAATTATTTTAAGATGGAATATAGAGTGCCACTAGTGAAGTAACATGTGAAAACTCTGAAAAGTGAAACTTTTTTTTTACAACTAGGTTCTTTAGAAGCAGTAATTATACCTGTTTTAAAGAAACCCAGGACAGAATAGTTACTTTCAGCTAAAGTTTAGTGACACAAGTACCAGTTAGAAAATTTAATTGAGATTGGTTTCATTTTTCATCTTGGGGACATGAATAGTCAAACTTCCCATTTAAAAATAAAATCATACTGTGGCTTATCTTTCTGCCTTTTTGCTCTCTGAAAGCCAACAGGGATAATAGGCACTGTACAATTTCACATCAGGAAGACTATGTCTTTTTTCTCTGAGTTTGTGTTGCTTTGTTGAAATACTGTCCTTCCAGGCGTTTCACATATGTTATCTCACTTAAGCCTCCCACTATCCTTTTGGTAGGGGCATTATTCCAAAGAACAGATTAAGTAGGTCAAATAACTGAGAAATCTGTATTTGAATTCCAAAACTACAACATTTGCCTCTCAATTTTTATCAGTATCTAACAATTGAAGCTGATGGTTAAAAATCACTATTTCCAGAATGTTAAAGAATCTTTTAGCATAAAAATATCTTCCATGGATAAACATAAAAATGAATTATAAAATAATTTCAGTCAGTATTCTTACGAAACCCCATCAGTAATGTTCATTTGCTAAGTTTTTAAAACTCATTGTACTTGAAATAAATTCTAAAAAGGGCTCTTTATATCTTAAACAATGTGAAATAAATGTTCCAGCTGATTTACTGTCATCCTTGTGATACTTTTATTCACATTAACTGATAAAACAATACTTTTCAATAAGACAGCAGTTTGCAAATTTAAATGGCAATTGCATGTTATAAATTTATATAAAATAAGATTTACTGATAAAAGGTCAATGCTAAAATATACTTTTATTTTCTACTGTGATTTAAACTTTAATGATGCCTTTGAATTCGGAATTTTTATTCATAAAAATACATTTTTAAAATGAAAATGCTTTTAAAAGCTATTACTGTAGTTTATGGCAGATTAAAAGGTTTTGCTGAATTTTAAGAATACTTGATTATATTATATTACAATAGGAAAATATTTCTTAGTATCTGAGCTACTAAAACTTTGAATGTTGTAACTGTCTTCCTCATGTATATGGGGTTTTATTAACATCTTTATGGATACAGTATTGTAACTTGTGATATGCAACAGCATATCATAGCTTCAGTACAATTCCTACACTTCTTTCACCTTTCAGAACTATTTCAAGAATTAATGTGTGAAGAAATTTTGAGGTATTGAAAAGAAAGGAGCAACTGTGTTTATTGTTAACATTGGGGAAAACCCCACTGGCATTGAAGTCCATTGAATTATTCTTAGCCAACAACCTTTTGCTCTGGAGTGGATGGGGAGCACAGGGCTTTCTGAAACTTCAAGGCCTACGTATCTAAAAGATTGGGGTTATTGGTTTCTCAATTATTGCAGCTCCATTTCTCTTAAAATTCTAATGACTGTGTTGCTACATCTCACAGAAATTTATTGACATGTAACAACTTGGTGTTTAATTCCAGATTTTGCTGGCCTAACCTGAGGTTAATAGTGGAAGGAATAGGTATCAGATGAAAGAAGAGCCGTAGGTTTGGTGAAAGCCAGGGGACAAGTCTAGTTCTCATTTACAAACACGTCACCCCAATCAACTCTGGCATATATGCCCTGATTCTTGTTGTGTGTACTTCTTAGAAATCTATGCAGTTTTTCTTCTCTGAAGAGGTAAAAAGGCATCTTTATTTAGTTTTAAGTCTGTTTGTTTTTCTTTTATGTTGTGTGCTGGAGGGCTGATAAAGGACCTTATTTTGAACAAGAATAAAAATACATTCACCTGTTTTTAAAATTAATAGGGACTATAAAATCTAAAATAAATAGTTTTAAAAGCATTCAGATATTTACTGGCTTTTTAATGGCCACTAAAAGAGGAATAAAGAGAAGAGGGGGAAAATAGAAAACAACAGCAGCTACTATATTAAGTGCTTATTCTGTGTTGGCGTTGTGCTTTACGTGTCATAACACAACGTACTGGATCTACACGGTGCTTTGTGGAATAGGTACCATTATCTCTATTTTACAATGAAAGGAACTAAGACGGAGAGTGACGAAATACTTTTCCCAAGGATTTGAAACCAGTCTGGTTGTAGAGCTCATCCTGCAATAATACCATGCTGCTTCATCACAGAACTGAAGAATCAAGACAAGGCTAGACTGGCCTGTGCTCTCAGAACCAGGCCTAGAGACAGAACTACATGGGCCTGAGAAAAAAGACAAAAAGGTTTATGCAGTAATATCCCCATCTTGTGGTGGTTTAGTATATTCCTGAATATATTGCTGAAATTTAGCAACTCTAAACTAGCTCTAATCTAAATGTATTGAGACTTAAATAAAATTCAGATGAGGGCTGAATTCTAATTCTAATAGAATTTTAATTTTAGCAACCTTTGGAGATAAATGCTATTACTAATCCATTTCACACACGAGGAAACAGGTTAAATAATAATAAACAGTAAATGGCTGAGATGGGGCTAGAACCCAAGCACTCCAGCTTCAGAGTCTACATTCTTAACCATTAGGCTATGCTTAGTTTTAATATCTGTGAAAAGCGCATATACATTTCAGTAAAAGATGAATGTGAATCTGCTTTATTGAAACATTAATGTATGTTCACAAACCTCCACATCTTTTTTTCTAGTTGTAATCTAAGGCGATAGAAATAAAGGGAAGTCTTTTATTTTGTAACCACGACTTTGGTGCAAAGGCCATTTCTTGATTTATGGTTTGGCTCCTGTGTTCAGATCAATGCTTTTCTATATACACCCCCCAACACACATACCCCGCCAAAGATTCTGGCTCGTAAATCGTAGTTCATTTTAACATGTTACAGATTCAGAATTTCGGCAAAGTAAGTTATGGATCACTAATTTTTTTTGTAGGAAATTATTTAAATATTTTGTGGAAATACACGCTAATTAACATTAAATAAACTTTAAATCATTCCATAACCCCCTTTCATCTTTATTAATGTAACAGTTAACCTTTGTTTGCATATGTACTATTTTCTGTTGTTTTGGTCACTTTGCACACATATATCCATTTTTGGTCAGGATGGTGTTGAATTTTAATAACTCTGTTCCATCATACTGTTTAACATGGTACATAGGCAATCATCTCTTTTTGAACACTTTAGATTTTTTAAAAAATTAACCAATAAGCATTTGGAAATATGGGAGCTTGTGTGAGAGTCTGGAGAGAATAGATTTTTAAAAACTTTTTATTTTGAAATAAGGTCAAACTTACAAAAACTTGAAAGACTAGTACGAAGAACTGATGAAACTTATTACTCAGATTCACTAATTTTTAACATTTTGCTACATTTACTTTATCAATTCTTTTTGCGTGTAAATTTTTTTCTGGAACCATTTGAGAGTTAATTGCATTTATTATTCCCCTTTAGACCTTAGTACTTTTGTCTTTGTTTCCTAACAATGAGGATATTGGCAATAAAGATTTGATAGGCCTCCCGTTGATGCAGTGATTGACATAATGCTATAGAATATGTTTAATGAGAAAATGTAGAGGGAGGAAAGCAAAAACAGTTTTGATCAGGCCAAGAAGAAATAGTTATTCATCCATTCCATAAATAGTTGGGCGCCTAGGCACTGCAGTGGGCTTTAAGGGATAGAACTGTGAACGTAATACACACTATCCTCACAAGGTTGTAATTTATTGTATGAGGAGAGGGTGTCAGTACAGACAACCAAACAAGCTATTTCAGGACACTCAGGTGAGTACTATGATAGGAAGGACAGAAAACCTTGGTTAAAAGGTCATTGATGACTTTGAAAATGTATTACAGAATGCATTACAATTGAAAGGATACAGACTGGAGAAGAAAGATGTATGCTAGAGTGTAGGTAATTAAGGTATAAGAGGTACACTATAGCTGAATTTAGGACATTTGGCAGTGAAAAAGAGAAAATCATAATGTAAGAAGAAGATGGTACCCAGGAGAATTGAATATTTTTCTCTTTCCCTCCACCAATAAGCTGGACTAGTTGAGTATCAGAGACTGAGATGTTAGAGGGGGAATGAGTGGGACCTAGGACACGCTTAGCTTTGGAGGGAAAAAGCATACTTATTCATATAGAACCAGAGAGAAGGATGAGAATATGGGTGTAGTTTTAGGGAACATTTTAGTGATGAAGATCCTGATAGATGGATGTGGTTTGCTTAGTAATGGAAGCAAGTGAGGTCATATGAAGAGATGGAAGGGGCTGAAATTAGAAGCCTGAAGAACTTAGAGAAACTACCGTATTTTGCCGTGTATAATGCGCTCCTTTGTATAATGCGCTCCTTTGTATAATGCGCTCCTTTGTATAATGCGCACCCACGTTTGGCCCCAAACTTTCAGGGTAAAAAAACTTTTGTTTTAATATTTCAATTCAAGTTTTAATTTGTTTACGTTTAGATACTTGTTTTTTTTGTATTATAAAGGAATTTTAGCATTTATTTTTTAACATGGTACAAGAAATTTTATGTAACAAATAATTACAAAACACAAGAGCAAATACAAGGTACAAGAAATTTTATGTACTGGTAAAAAATTTACGATATTTACTCATCACGATGGAAGCCCAAGAACTCTTTGTCGCAAGTTCGTCCTAAGTTCAACAAAACCGATTATTGTATTCCAGAGTATTATTTTGCATACGGATGTTGTTACTAATCTCTAGAGTTACACTTTTAACTCATAAGCATAAATAAAGAATTAAAAACATTTATGTAGATGCGTAATTAGTACTACCCATGTATAATGCACATCCTTATTTTTCCATCACAAATTTGGGCAAAAAAGTATGCATTATACACAGTAAAATACAGTACTTTGAACAAACTTAGAGGGAATGATTAAGGAGTGAGGAGAAAAGATAGAGTACTGCCATACAGCAGTCAAGGCCCAGTTGAGGTTCAGAAGCATGAACTGGTAATGGACACAGGGTTTTTGCATAGTAGTTCTCCGTGGTGCTCTACTCTCCAGAAGTAGAGTGAGGTTATCCTTAAATTATCAAGAGTTAGGATCATCTGGTTCTTACCTTTTTTATTTTATTTACTATAATAAAAGGTGCATGCAACTTTTCATTACCATTTTGTTTTCAATTATTCATTTCAGTAATCTTTTCTCTTCCTGCATGATGAGAACTGCCCTTTTCCAGCTCCTTTACCTATCATTTTCTTCCTTCCTGCATTTTCACAGCATGCTATTTCTCTGAGATGTCCCAGCAAGCAGGTCAAGCGTCAAATTGAATTCACTGAAGAACAGGCTGAGCTGACACCTGTAAGTTCTGTAAACAAGTCTTTGGGACTACTTAAATATCAATGAACAGAAATGAGTTCTTTAGAACTTTTGATCATGAAACCTTGTCATATACCTCAAATTTACAAATAAAAATTAAGCCAAGCTTAACAAATGAGCAAAAACAAATAAGCAACTGTATGATATGGTACCGTACCATTGAACATGAATAATCACAGTAAGATTATATAGGTGGTGGCAAATCTAATATAGGGAAGTTTTA